>NC_051399.1:42873780-42878780 GCF_015228065.2 Penaeus monodon
AATTAACAACATGAATATTAAAGAATGACAAACATACACACACACACACACACAAATACACACACGCACACACACAGACACACATGAGAGTATCGTATTACGAATAAAGAATTCTACTTTAAATATATTATCATCATTACCGTTATCATTATTACTACTATTATTATCATCATTGTTATAGTCATTATCTTTACCATAATTTTTGCTTTCATTAACACAATAACTATTATTATTATCATTATTATAATCATTGTTACAAATACATCCATTCTTCAAGGCAAATACCGCCAATTTATGCACAATTATAATTTAATCAACATTCTGAAAGGGGAAAGTTACGGAGGAAGGTAGGAGGGGAAGATGAGAGGAAGAGGGAGAAGAAAAGGGACTCAGAAGAAGAAAGTGGGAGAGGGAGAAAGGGAGAAGAAGAGGAGAAACGAGGAGAAGGAGGCTTGAAGAGAAAAGGAAAATGGGAATAGGAAAGGGAGGTGAAAAGGGGGAACTAACTTAAAATGGAAAAGGAGAGGGAGAGAATAAGGAGATGGGAGAGGGAGGGAAGGATGTAACTGAGTGAATGAGGTGGAGAAGAGAAGGAGGGAGAGAAGGGAAGTTGAATTTAAAGATTTGATAAAGAGAGGAAGAGGGAAAGTTAGAAGAAGTGGGTAAGGGAGACGGAGGGGGAAAGGGAGAAAGAGAGGGAAGGGAAAAGGGAGGGAGGATGCGATGGGTAGAAGGAAGTTAGAAGAGGGAGAGAAGAGAGAAGTACCTCTTAATTATTTGTGAAATTTTCACGGGCCTCGCTGGTAATAATAATAATAATAATAATAATAATAATAATAATAATAATAATAATAATAATGATGATGATGATGATGATGATGATGATAACAACAATAATGATAATAATAATAACTATTATAATGATAATGAAAATAACATTAACAACAATAACAATGATAATGATAATAAAAATAATGACAATAATAAAAATAATAATGATAGCAATAATAATAATAATAACGACAGTAATAATAATAGTGATAATAATAATGACAGCAATAATGATAATGATGATGATGATGATGATAATAATAATAATAATAACAAAACAAAAACAACAACAATAATAATAATGAGGAGAATTATAATAATAATAATAATATTAATAATAATAATCATAATAATAATAATAATAATAATAATAATAATAATAATAATAATAATAATAATAATAATAAGAAGAAGAAGAAGAAGAACAACAACAACAACAACAGCAACAACAACAAAATAACAAAAAATAATAATGAATAAATGAGAATAAGAATAAGAATGGTAATGATACTAATAATAGTGATAATGATAATAACCCTACGATAAAGACCGTGCTGCTCAGATTTTTTTTTTCCTCTACAGACAAGGGGTAACTCAAAAAATGTGAATTTTCGAACCAACTCCCTGACCGCGGAAAGGAAAAAAAGCTTTCTCGCTCTCGCTTGTTGGAATTGCAGGGAAAGCAGCCGAAGACGATGCAGAAAAGGAGGAGTGTGTGGGAGGGAGGGCAGGAGGCATAGTTCTCTCGTAAAGCGTGTTGTTAATGGGTACTGCGTAGCTTCGGAATGCGTGGCCTGAAGTCGTGTCAAATGTCTAGCTGAAGTAAATCATGTGCGGGGCGGCATTCTGTCTCCAGCAACGCATACCACGATAACGAGATTTTAAAAGAGTTCAAGTCTACTGGTAACTAGAGTATAACAAATCACCTACATGCTCTGCAGCAAGATATTCATACTTAACAAACCGGATGCGTATAAAACTTTCACTTCAAAACACTGCTTTGAAGTAAAAAAAAAAAATCAGTCATTAGAAACTGTAGTGATCTGCCATGTTCCCACTACCTAGAATGTGGTTGTTGACATTAATAATCGTTAAGAGCCAAGATAACAACAGTTACAAAAAACAAGAGTCTAATTAAGCAAAAAGAAAACAGTCACATGCAGCATTAACTTTATCATACTGAAAGTTCTTAAAAAAACAAGCGGGATCCACACATCCATGAGGCCCGAAGTAGTTTTTTTTTAAAGTCTACCTGGCAGCCCCATCCGCGGCCTCAGCATTGAGGTCATCCCAGAAAATGCTCGGCAGTCTGCGATTGGCAACGGTGAGGGAGTGTCTGTGAAAGCGTGCGGTCCGCTGTTTATTGTAATGTTCGTGCGTTTATTTGTCACTCAGTGTTGATAACTGTGTTCAAGTAAGAGAAAATAGATTGGAACTTCACCGATAGGATTATTTCGGTCGCTTTCAACACGACGAACGAGTAAGTTTGACTTTTAAGAATTTCTTTAGTTATTAAATGAAACAACCTGAGTATTGACAGGTCAGTACTGCTTTTGTGTGACATTGCCATAGATACAGTGTGGTGTCATGTAAAGAGTATTATTTAATTCCATTCATACCCGCGCTGACAGGAAAAAGAGCACAGACTCGTGTTCCAATTGTCAGTATTCTGCCAAGACACTGAAATGAAACCTTGGTCTTCAGTAGTGAGCTTCTTTAGCGTCTTATCAAGTTAGTGATAAATGCGAGGAAGCTTAAATATGCCATGTGTTCAGGTTTTCTACGTGCGTAAACTGTGTCACAATATAGAGGCATGTATGCAAATATACAGATAGACGTGTAAAAGGCATACACATACCCGCATTCATATATATTAACAAATAATCATATATATATAGGCAGAGATGTATATATACAGAGACATGCGCACATACAGACAAACACTCACACATACAGACATAGATAATGACATACACATAGTGACATACACGCATAGACAGTGACATACACGCATATGCAGTAACATACACATCGACAGTGACACATACAGGCAGTGACATGCACACATAAACATGTACATGTACAGTGACACACATGCACAGTGACATATACATACATAGGCATAGACACTCAAGAGACATGAACTCTCGAGAGACATGCACACTCGAGAGACATGCACACTCGAGAGACATGCACACTTGAGAGACATGCACACTCGAGAGACATGCACACTTGAGAGACATGCACACTCGAGAGACATGAACTCTGGAGACAATGAGTCTCGAGAGACATGAACTCTCTAGACATGCAGGCTCGAGAGACATGAATTCTCGAGACATGCATTCTCAAGAGACATGTACAACGCACATACGGATTTCGTTGGGTACAAGTCAGAATATAGAGGCATATATATGAAGATACAGATAAACGTGTGGAAGCCACACGCGTACTCAAAAATATAGATGTACACACGTACATGCATACACAGGCAAACTCTATCTCGATCTATTTCTCTCTCTCTCTCTCTCTCTCTCTCTCTCTCTCTCTCTCTCTCTCTCTTCTCTCTCTCTCTCTCTCTCTCTTTCTCCCCTCTCTCTCTCTCTCTCTCTCTCTCTCTCTCTCTCTCTCTCTCTCTCTCTCTCTCTCTCTCTCTCTCTCTATCTATCTATCTATCTATCTATCTGCTTTTCATCATTATATAACATTGTGTTGGATTTAAATATCTATTTGATGAGACATACACACTAACACACAGAGATATGCAGACACACATACAGTTGCGCACAGACACACGCACACACACACGCACACACACACGCACACACACACACACACACACACACACACACACACACACACACACACACACACACACACACACACACACACACACACACACACACACACACACACACACCACATCTACACTCCACTACACCCAGCTCCCTCTCTCTCACCCCCACAGTGCGTCCACGTTCTGCTCTACAGATATTTTTCCTTGGGTTGTAGGCCTGATAGTTGGTCTTACTTATTGACGCCTTGTTATCTGTGTTAGCCAAGCGTCCCCTCAAGGCGCTTTGGAAATACGTGGGGCCGCCACCACAAACGTTTTGCGCATTGCTTCATAAAAGCCGTATCTCTGCATAATTTTTGTGTTCCATTCCGAACTGTTGGATTGGCCCATACGGGAAATTATAGGGCCAAATTAATACATGTTACTTGATGATATAATAAGATACATTTATAAAAGTGAGATAACATCAAGATTTCACCACATTAGCTACTCCTTTGGGGCCTAACGACGTTTCTTCCGGAGGTATTTACACTTTGGCGGACGTTAGTATCCCAAACCTTTCTCTTTTATTCTTGTGAATTAACCTCCTAAATATATTCTTCATTCTTTATATTTGTTATCGGTTTCCTCCTCCGTTCTTCCCCCCCCCCCCCCCCGCCGGGTTGGTTAGCTGCGTGCGAGTACCGTCTTCAAGGTGAGCAGCAGGGCGAGGCCTATCCTGTGCACGACAAAGGGAAGGTGGAAGGGGGGCTTGCTATGCTCACGTCCCTCGCCGTTTGCATCTCGCTGTCTCGTTGCCCCTTTCTCTCTCTCCCTCTCCCTCTCCCTCTCCCTCTCCCTCTCCCTCTCCCTCTCCCTCCCCCTCTCCCTCCCTCTCCCTCTCCCTCCCTCCTCCCTCTCCCTCTCCCTCTCCCTCCCCTCCCTCTCTCTCTCTCTCTCTCTCTCTCTCTCTCTCTCTCTCTCTCTCTCTCTCTCTCTACTCCCCTCCTCTCTCTCTGTCTTTCCACTCCCTCCTCTTTCTCTGTCTTTCCACTCCCTCCTCTTTCTCTGTCTTTCCACTCCCTCCTCTTTCTCTGTCTTTCCACTCCCTCCTCTCTCTCTGTCTTTCCACTCCCTCCTCTCTCTCTCTCTCTCTCTCTCTCTCCTCTCTCTTCTCTCTCTCTCTCTCTCTCTCTCTCTCTCTTTTTTTCCCCCTTTTTCCTCCCTCCTCTTTTTTTTTTTTTCCCCCTCCCCCCCCCCCCCTTCCCCCCCCCCCCTTTTCTCCCTTTTTCACCCCCCCCCACTCTTTCCCTTCCCCCTCCCTCCCCCCCCCCCCCTTTTCTTTTTCCCCGCCCCCCAAAAAACCCCCCTTCTCCTCCCCTTCCCTCCCCCCCCC
>NC_051399.1:42883780-42891280 GCF_015228065.2 Penaeus monodon
GAGAGAAAAGAGAGAAGAGAGAAAAGAGAGAGGGAGAGAGAGAGGAAAAGGAGAGAGAGGGAGAGAGAGAGAGAGGGGACAGAGGGGACAGGGGAAAAGAGAGACGACAGCAGATAAAACGGGACAGAAAAGGAAGATAACAAAAATTTAATAAAACACACATACATCCCTTTTATGACGGGTTTCGAGTATAAATTCAAAAATACTTATATAAAAGATGAAGATACATTTGAAAAGCGCCAAATGTATCTCTTACGTTGAGAATATAAACATTCTCATGCATACTTTTTTTTCTACGAAAGAGACAGAGAAGGGAGAGAGTGATAGAATTCCGAGAGAAAAAGAATTAGTAGAGAAGGGTTTAAGGAAAAAGGTTTAAGAAAAAGACTTATGGGAAGGGAAAAGGAGAGAGAGAAAGAGAGAGAAGGGGGGAAGGAGAGAGAAAAGAGGAGAGAGCGGGGGAAGAGAGAGAGAAAGAGAGAAAAGGGAGGGGGGAAGGGGGGGGGAGAATTTACTGTTGGGGAATTTTGATTTCCCCCGGATTGTTTTAACCCCAAATTTATTAAGCGAGGACATAGATATTTATAGCATTATGCTTCTCTTGGAAGGTTGGGGGAGATTCCGATACGTCGGCGATGACGTAATGGGTGATATTGGCGAGTGACGTCATCTCGCTTGGGGCGGAGGTGCTTGGCGGAGTCTGAGGGGAGGGGAGGGAGGGGAGGGGAGAGGAGGAAAGGGAGGGGGGGAAAGTGAGCATCTGGGTAAGGCAAACCCCAGGGTGGTCCGCCCCCATCCTCAGCTCGCAGTCAAAAAAATTTCCCCTCCTTTGCGGTCTCTTGTCGATACCTAAAAGGGAAAAACTTTTCAGGGGAACACGCCCCCAAAAACACTTTAAACCCATAAAAACGAAATCCAAAAAATCATCCGAACACGTGAACGAACGAGGCTAACCGACACGATCATACTATAAAAAAAACACCTTCCCTAATACAGCAGACGTCAGAAATACGCTCCTCACGCCACAAAAACCGTAAACAAACACCAAATACAAGGAAATAACAGCTAGGATTCCCGCAGTCGCCACCACGTCCGCGCCACAAGCATCCAGGTGTTTGTTTACTCTCTGGCCGCGTTGAAATCTCCTGCCAAACGCAAAAGCAGATTTTTTTTTCCGCTTTCTCCGCCAACTTCCTTCGCTAACACCTTTCGTTTCCTCTTTTCATTTCTTTTATTAACGGCAGTCCATTCTATTTAGGAGTGTGTCTTTCTTATCATGGAATGGGGGGGGGGGCGGCAGCTATTTATAAGTTTGTCGCTAGAGTTTGAGTCAGTTTCTAGGGGGACTTCTCTCTTTCTCTCCCCTTTTTTTATATATAAAATTATTTTATATAATATATATATATATAATAGTATTATAAAATATTGTTATATATTATATAAGGGATATTAAAATAAGGGGAAGGGGGGGAAGGGGAAAAAGAATTAGAAAAGAAAGAAAGAAAAAAAAAGAAAAAAGAATTAAAAAAGAAAAAAAAAAAATTATTTATATTTTTTTTTAAAAGCTATAATTAATTATATTGTTTAAAGGGGGGGAAGGGGGGGAGGGAAAAAGAGAAAAAGAGGAGAGAGAAGAGGGGAGGGAAAGGAACGGGGAAAAACGGGGGGGGAGGGGGAGAAGGGGGGGGAGGGGGAGGGATAGGGATTTGGGGGGGGAGGGGAAGGGGAGGGGGGGGGGAAAAAACCCGGGGTAATTTTTACGTTATTAAACCCCCCGGGCCCTTTTCCCTTTTTTCCCTGGGGGATGGGGGAGGGCCCAAAGGGGGGAGGACGGGAAAAGAATTCCTCCCACTCCCTTTAAAACCACCGTATTTTCCCAAAAAAATTAATAAAATTTTATTTTTTTAAGGGGGTTTTTTTTCCAATAAATTTTTCGCCCCTTTTTGAAAACAAAGATTTTCCCTTCAAGCAAACCCTTAATTTAAACGTCCTTTTTTTTTTTATTTTTTTTACTTGCCTTTAAAAAAAGTTTTTAACCCCAATTGGAAACCCTTTGCGCCGTCATGCTCTAGCGTGGTCCCCGGGGGAGGAAACCCAGCCCGCCCAGGCCCCAGAGCCAGAGCCGGGGCCGAAAGCCGAAAAAGCCACCGGAAAAGGGGGGGAAGGGGGGGGGGAGTTGCCCGGCTGCCGGCGTACCTGGGACAGCCGTCGAGGTGCAGACGCTCCGTGATCCGTGTCGAGATAAAAGGGGGTTTGGGGGGACGAGGTTTCCCCGGGGTGTTTTTTTTTTGCCGGTTTTTGTGTCTTTTTTTTTTTTGCTGTCTTGTCTCCTCCTCATCTTTTTTTTTCTTTGTTTTCTTCTTCTTGTTTTCTTTCGCTCGTCTTTACCCCTTTTTTATACTTTTTTTTTCTTCCTCTGCGTCATTTCTTTTTTTATCCCTTGTTTTTTCCATCTGTTTCTTCATCGTGTTCTTTCTTATCAGCATCTTCAACTTAATCACTGCCATTGTTGCAATCGCTCTTTATTTATTCATCTATTTATCAGGCACCATGGTAGTAATTATTATTATATTTTTTTACTCTCCCGTTCTGCATTTAGCTACCTCAGCTTATGGCAAGACATGCTGTAGTCATGATCTCAATGGTGGTGGTGGTTTTTTCGTCACAAACGCTGGGATGTTTAAATTTTAAAATTGCCCGTTGGAAGGCTTTAAGGTTTGCCTCCAAACACTCGGACTCGTGATGTCGACCAGATTCTGTCGATCGCCAGCAAAAAGCTCTTCTCTTCTTTTCTTCTTGTTCTCCTTGTTCATTTTTTTTCTTCTTCTTCTCTTCGTCTCCTGTTCCCAGGCATGCTCCGTCCTCATCTCCCTGTCTCATCTTCCTCTCCCGCTGCCTCTCCTTCTCCTTCTCCTTTATCCTCTTATTCCCCTCTCCCTGTCCCTTTCCTTCCTCCTCTTTTTCCCTCTCCCTTTCTCTTTTTCTCTCCTCCCCTTTCCATGTTGTTCTCTCCTTACCTTTTCCTCTCCCATTTCCCTTTTCTTTTCTTCCATCTCCTCTCTCTTGCCTCTTCCCATAATCCTTCTCCCTCTCCCTCTCGTCCCATCTCTCTTTCTCTCTCCCTCTCCCTCTCGTCCCCTCTCTCTTTCCCCCTTCCTCTCCCCTCAACCCTCTCCCTCTCCTCCCTTCTCCCTCTCCCTCTCCCCCTCCCCCTCCCTCTCCCTTTCCCCCTCCCTCTCCTCCCTCACCTTCCTTCTCCCTCTCCTCCCTCTACTTCCTTCTCCCTCTCTCCCCTCTCCAGGCACCCCATCAAAGACGCCAACTCAGCAGGCGACATCAAAAGGTCCCCCCTTAAAATTCCCAAACACTTCGACGTCTTCATAAATCACCAGTACCATACACTGACAGGAACTTTTTCCCCTCCTCTCCCCTCCTTTGTCTACCCCTCCTCCCCACCATTCCCTTCTCCCCCCCCCCCATTCCCCTCCCCAGTCGCTCTGAGTCAATTAGGGCAAAAGAAAAAAAGAAAAAGAGAGAGGGATTTTCTGCGGCGGCCTCTGACGTAAGGGCGGAAACCTTGAAAAAATAGTATTGGGAAATCATCTGTGGAACCGGATTAAGCCGGAGGTGGATACGCTGCGCTCTCTCGGTTTCCTCTCTCTTCTCTTTTCCTTTTTCCCCTTTTTCTCTCTCCCCTCTCTCTCTCTCCTCTCTCTCCCTCTCTTCCCTCTCTCTCCTCTCTCTCTCTCTTTCCCTCCTCGTCCGCCTGTCTGTTTGTCTGTGTCTATTTATATCTCTCTCTCTGTCCCTCTCTCTCTCTCTCTCTCCCTCTCCCTCTCCCCCCCCCTCCCCCTCCCCCCCTCCTCCCTCCCCCCCTCCCCCCCCTCCCCCCCTCCCTCCCTCCCTCCTCCCTCCCTCCCTTTCGCAAAGCACAAAACTCAGCTGAGTCGCATTCTAGGAAGGGGGAAAAAGGTTGACTCCGGGGAAAACCATACGGGGTCTTTTGATTTCCGAAGAGGATAATCCCTACAAAAGGCCGCAGGTAATAGCTAAGGGAAACAGGGGGGAGGGGGATGGGGCAGGTAGGAGGCGAAGGAGACCCCGGGAGTCCGCCAGGGAGAGGGAATGTAGGCGCAGGTGTCCTCGGCGGGTCCTCTTGTGTCCACTCAAAGGAATGGCCTTCTCCGACGCGTCAGCTGTGCTGTGGTTGCAGGAGAGCTGCGAGAGGAAGGATTGTCTGGCCGCCCGTGCATCTTGCATTTCTCGAAGGAGCTTTTTCCTTGGGGGTTTGATTACACACGCATACGCGCGCACGAGCACGCACGCACGCACGGGCACAACACCACCCAACCCAACCCCACACACACACACCCACACCACCCCACACACAACACCCACACCCCACCACACACCCACACACACACCCCTAAACACACACACACACCTAAACACACACACACACACCTAAAACCCACCACACCCCCACCTAACACACACACCCAACACACAAAAACACACACACACACACAACACACACACACAAACACACACACCACACACACACACACACCAAAAACACAACCACATTTTATGTGTATATATGTTATATGTATTATGTAATTTTAACCATTATATATTATACTATAATAAAACAAAAAAAAAAAAATAAAAAAAATAAAAAAAATAAAAAAATAATAAAAATTAAAAATAAAAATACATAAAATATATAGAAGTTTAAAAAAAATAAAAAATAAAATTTAATAAAATAATAAAATATATACATAAAATACTAAAATAAATAAATAATTATATATATAAATAATAAATAATATAAAATAATAATTTAATATATAATGTAAAAATTATATAATTTTTAAATTATATTTTAAATAATTTTAAAAATTATATATATATTTTAATTATAAGTTTTATTTATATCAAATATAAGATAATATTTTTGTTTAAAATAATAATATATAAAAAAAAATTTTATATTTTTATATATTTTGTATATTTATATAAAAAATTTAAAATTTTTAAAATAATATATATTATTTTTTTTTATTTTTTATAATATATATTATAATATTAATATTTTTTTCTTTATATTATATTTTTTTAAATATATGTTTTATATTTTTTATATATTTTTAAAAAATTTCATTTTTTAAAATATATAATTATTTTTAATTTTTTTAATTTTGAGTATATTAATTTTCTTTTAAAATTTTTTTAATTTTTTTTAAAAATATATAATATAATAATATATATTATTTTTTTATATATATATATATTATAAATTTTAAAAATTTTTTATTATAAAAATTTTTATTATTTTATTATAATATATTATTTTTTTATTAATAAGTTATATAAAAATATAAATTTATATATTATTTTTGTATTTTTTTATTTATATATATTTAATTTATATTTTTTATATAAAAATTTATTTTTTAATATGTTATTTGATAAATTTTTTTTAATATTTTTTATTTTTTTTAATATTATATATAATTATTTTATTTATATTTTTTATGTTATATTTTTTTTTTTTTTTTTTAATATTATATATATATTATGTATTTTTTTATTTATAAATATTTTTATATATTTTAATATATTTATATATATTTATATAAATAATGTAATTATAATATACAATTTTGGTGATATATATTTTATATATATAAATAATATTTAATTTATATATAATTTGTAAATAAATATTTATTTATGTGTGTAATATATATATTATAAATAATGATTATATAATTATATATTACACAAAAATTTTTATTTATATATATACATTATTTTATATTAATATAAAAAAATAAATAATAAATAATTTTAAACATTATTTAATTATTTTTTATTTATATAATATATATAAAATATATTTTTTTTAATATATAATAATATATATTAATATTATAATATATAATATATTTATATATATATATATATATACAATAATATATATAATATATATATATATATAATATTATAAGTATACATTATAATTTTAAAATTTAATACATAAAAATATATCCCCAACACTATTTAATATATAACCCAACTCCAACAGTTATATAATTTAAATCGTTTTCTCAAGCTTGAAGGACGCTGAGGAGAGAATAATCCGCAGGGACCACACGAGGCGTGGCAGTATTGCTATTATTTGTGCTTATACCACGTTAAGTATGTATGTCGTAAATATAATACACGTATATGCGAAGATCTATCTACACTGATGAAAAATCACGATAAGCCTTGGACTCGATAGTAGTAGGCCTATGAACGAAAAGCCTCGATCGAAACGGGTTGGCAGTCCTGTGTTTTGGCCGCAGCCGAGGCCCGACGCCCTGCATCACATGAATAAAAGCGGCCATTTTTTTTCCTTTGGGCGGGAAATGTGTCGCTGTTTCCATTCATTGCGGCGTCGAGGGCCCGTTGCGTCATTTTATTTTTCTCCCTTTTCTTCCCCTTTAGTAGGAGTACACGCACGGACCCGACACACCAAACCGCCCCGCTGATCAGGGTACAGATTTAAAAAGAAATTTCCCGGTGATTAATATGAACACAAATGGCATGATGAGACAGCGCACACGCAATGGAGCTGTTCACTAACGTGGTCCAGCGCTCTGGTGTGACGATCATCGAGACGCCAAGCGCGGACAAAAACTTGAGGCATCGGGGAAAGTTAAAGTCTTTGTCTCGAATTTCGCTCGAATTTTGGGTGAAAACCCCCTCATATCTCCGCCGGGGGAAAGTTTTTTAAAAAGCGCGTTTTAAACGAAAACCCCTTTCCCGGGCGAACTTTTTTCTCGAGACTCGGCTTCCGCTTCTGCGACGCCGCCGCCCGCCGCGCATTCCACGGCTTAACCTTCGTCCGGAGGTGGCTCCTCGAGGTCCGTTATCACGCCCCACTCGCACTCGCGGCGGTTCATATGGCCCGTGCGCGCGCGTGTGTCTGTCTGTCTGTCTGCCTGTGTGGATTTGGGCTGAGGTGGCGAGCGAGAGAGAGAGAGAGGAGAGAGAGAGAAGAGAGAGAGAGAAAAAGGGGGGGAAAAGAGAGGACAAAGACAGACAGACGCAGACAGACAGACAGACGACAGAAGACGACAGAGAGAGAAGAATAAAACTTCCCCTCAAAGGACCCAGGATTAAAATAGGCCGTCGAACACAATTTTTAAAGGAGCGAATTTTCCCCTTTTTCCTCAGGTTTTTATTCCCTGGAACGCCGAGGCAACAGCACGGGCGCTCCCACGGCTTCCTTGGGCCTTGGGTATTGTTGTGTTCCCCCCCCCCCCTTTCCCCCACGGGGCCGGGGGAAAGGGTCGCGGGGGGGCTTGTGTGGGAAATACGGACACACGCTTTTCCACGTGGTTTTTCCCTTTTCCCCCTTTAGGGGTTAGGAGCTAAGGATAAGGGTTTTTATCCTCTCTCCCCCCCTTTTCTTCTTTCTCTCTTCTTTTCTCCTCTCTCCCCCTCCCC
>NC_051399.1:42896280-42898780 GCF_015228065.2 Penaeus monodon
TCTTGTGAATGTAGACCGGGCTTCGAAGGCCCCGACATTCCAAGAAATTTAGAATTGCGGGCTGAACTTCGTTCTGTTTCTCATGGCCCTTAGTCAACCACCGGAATATAACCCTTACGATACTCTAATAGGGATATAGACATACCACTAACGAGAACGCTCAGACATTCAAAAGACCGTTGTGGTAAAGAAGCACGTGGCTGCGCATTTGTATTCGCTTGTGTAATCGGGATTGATGGCAGTCTAGCAGCGCCGTGTTATGGAATACACCTTAAGCCCTGTATATGAGATCGTGCTGCTCGAAAGGTCAACCGGAGTATAAGTTTGCTTGATGTGTTTTGTAAGAGGAGTCTTTAGCGTTTCTTTGAATAGTTTACGAATAAGTTCAGACAGCTCAGTACTTGCGTTTAAGCACAAATTTCATCTTCTTGAAAGTGTGTTTTCTACTGGAACAAAATCATGCCATTATCTTACAGGAAATACCAAATACAGGGCCGCCAGTTCCTTGCTCCATAGCCGACACATGACCAGCCATTTCCAGCTGAAGTTACTCGCCTTTGACGAGCGACAGACTTTAGTTAAAAAGGGAAAGCTTATGTGTATTATGCTGTCTGCCTTCACCTCGCATTTTTCTTTTCTTTTTCTTCTTTATATTAACTGCACTGAATATTTTGTTTTGGTGTGAGCACGTTGTTTATATATAGACTGGGTCAGATGTATCACGTTCTTGAAAAAAAAAACACCTGTCAAGTCATTTTGGATTTTTTTCCCCACATAAATATCAAGAAATATTCAACATCATCTGAAGGTCAGAACAACAGATATTATATATAGTATTTTAACCCACCAAGTTCGACGCTCAAGGATGCGACGAGAGGCCGACAGCGACGTAAAAATTTGTTTACCTTATATACTCGTAAATACTTGGAATATCATAGCCCTTTTCCATATGTCTTTGATATGCAACTTTCCTGTTATAAAACTATTTCTAACTATATTCCGGGGTATATTCAAATTATCCGTTATACCAAATATTGTAATGTGATCCAAGGGTAGACAACAATTTCGTAAAGGGAGAGAAAGAGAGAGTGTCATTATACAAATAGACAGACATCGATAAAGAGAGAAAATAAACCGCGAAACAAAAATAACACACACACACACACACACACACACACACACACACACACACACACACACACACACACACACACACACACACAATATATATATATATATATATATATATATATATATATATATATATATATATATATATATATATATATATATATATATATATATACGCAATGGTGAGTAGAGGAGCCAGTCTGGAACCTCCACATCGTCCCCGCTGGGCCACGAGACCCACTTTTTGTGAATCCGAAGCAAAAATCGTAACATGTCTTGGCTGAAAAAGTGTGTACCTGTGCACCAGCGTTTTTTGTTTCCTATCACTTCAAGGGTATTTGATTTTTTTTTTAAAGTAGGATATCCTTATTTACATTTTATCTGGAGGTTCTTGCGCAAAATTGCAGGCTTGTACATCGCTGGTATCTGTTTGACGTAAGTAGTGCTGTGTGTAAAAGGAATTAATTTTTTAATAAGTACATAATAGATAGGCAGAGTGACCCGGATATAAACACACATGGAAAGCATATAAGATATAGAAAATTACATTGATTAAAGCGGAATCAAGTAAGACACGATATTTCCAGGTCTTGTATCAGTGGGTTTTCCAGCCACGCATGCACCCTTGCAAAACTATTCGCCCCTGCAACTTGCACCCGATGATGTTCTCAGTGAAGGATAAAAACACGTTGACCTTAGCGAGTTCAGCCGTCTCGAGTTGAAAATAGAGAGAGAGAGAAAGAGGGGGAAAAAAGGTCAGGGAAATATACACTGCGTGAGCGTGACCTATGGTGGCCGTTTTCCTTGCACGGCGGCCATGTTTGATTGCTGTGAAGGCGCTTTCTGTCACGTCTCATTTCCACGGGAGAAATGGAATCAAATCAACATTCGATGAAAGACCGGACTTTGTTTTTTGACATTCGATAAAACTGGATGGGTACGTTGTTTTTTGACATTCGATAAAACTGGATGGGTACGTTAACTGCAGTGGATAAAATACTAGAAAGGGGGAGTTAATTCGCGTTTTTTATTTTTTACGTCATACGGCTACGCACCTGTGCACTTGATTTCTTTCGTTTTTTTTGGGTTACAATTTCCTCCCGGATTTGTGTAAGTAGAATAGAGGACTCACTATCTGATGTGACTCACGGCATTGTATGTTTATTTTTTTGGTCTGTTACTCACTTTTCCCCACAGTGAGTACAGAGGGAAAATCCGTATGTTATGCAGGCAAGGTTATTTTTTTATCGGAATTGGTTGAATCTAGATCAACATTCTTCTTGGAATATTGCATTATGCATTGTGCGGGAGCAGAACGACGCGCTGGATTGTGCCGACGCGAATTTCACGCTCATGCTTATTTTTACCC
>NC_051399.1:42908780-42916280 GCF_015228065.2 Penaeus monodon
AATACCCACATACCCTTTTCTTTTCTCCTCATCATCCCTCCTCCTTCCTTTCACCTCTTGCCCCCATTTACCCACCCTCTCCTTTTCTTACCAGGAAATTTCATGCAGTAACTCTTCGCGGTTTCCCTTGGCGATTACGAACTATAAAACAGTCGGCACGTTTTCGCACCCACTATTTACGGTCGCCGTCCTGCATACCGAGGGGGTCTTTATAACCAAGATCTGTATAAGTAGACCTTGTTTATAACCGCGCTTTACGTATCGCCCGAAGCACAAGGACACGTACACCAGTTATTACGCCCGTTATTACGTACGTCTTCGTGGTACAGCTTGTCTTTTACATCACATTTACGTCACGGCGGTGAAAGGATGGTCGGCGAGGAAAATGCATTGCTTCAGCGTGTGTTTGGAAAGAGGGGTAGTCTCCTTAAGCGGTCGTTTGTGTGTCGAATGTGGATACTTACGTCGCGTTCGATCGGGACGTCCCAGGTGGATTTCCACGGGCAGCGCCTGGGATTCCGAAGAAGTAAACGGGGCGAGAAAATCGATCCAGCCTCCCGTCCCGTCTCCCGGTGTATGTTAAGCTTATCCAGAGGCGTTGCTGTCTCTCCCGGCATTTATGCTTCGAAGCTTCTTTTTCTGGACAAGTTCTTTCTCGCACCGATAGTTCTACCGATCGGAGACGAGAGATGCTTTAATTCTGGGTAATGTTGGGAGTTCTGAGTAAATACATGAAATCGCTCATGTAGGAGTATTGCCACCGTCAGGGAAAGTAGGGGAACGATAATGATTGGTTGGTAATAGAGATATTTGCATCCCGTTATTAGGGTGTTTTGTGCGATTGTTCGAATTGTGCTGTTCGTTATGCGATTGTGGATATCCTGGTATTTGTCAACCCGACGGACAGGCCTAAATATCCCCATAAGGTGATTGGTTCGTTGTGAGAATGACAGGAAAAAAATCACTATACATCATAAGTTTATTGACCTTTAATAGACCGCTCTTGTGTATAACGTTTTTTTCTGTCATGTTTTTCCAAACGTTTAAATCGTTTACCTGTTCCCCTTAAACTCAAGAAGTTGTTAATATTACTACTGGTAGATGTCTGTAATTGATTACAAAGTGTCTCGTGTTTTTCTCATTTATATTGATGATTAATAACAATGATTATGATGATGAAAATGATAGCAATACTAATAATAATGCAGATGAAAAGGGTAATAGTATTAATAATTGCATTAATGATGATGCCACCACCACTGCTGCTACTAATGATGACGATAATAATGATAATATTAATAAAGCTGATAATAATCAATGATCAAGATAACACGGGAAATGCTGATAATGATCGTAACAGTAAGATCGTTATGATAAGAATGAAAATCCCTATGAAACTATTGGCAAGAAAATCATGATATTGTGTTTGTTATTTGTATAAAGAATATACTATCAAGGGTCAAGATGATGAATAATTAATGAAAATTCTGATGATATGAATAGGGTTTAATAACAAGGATAATGATAATATTGATAACAGGAGACTAACGACAATGATAAAATGAAAAAAATCGAATCCCGTACCTGAATATTTTTATATTTTTAATGGAAAGAAAGTGATAGGGGGTAGGTAGGTGGGGGGAGGGAGTTTATTGGGGTGGAATGATGGGGGTAGGGAAGGGGGGATAAGATGGGGAGAAAGGGCAAAGGAGGAGGATGGTAGGTGGAGGAAAAGAGAGAGGGTTATTGAGATGGAAGGAGAGGAGAGATGTCTGGAGACAGAGACGCCAGGGGTGGGGGTACGGAGGGTGTAGGTGGAGGGAAGGAGGGGTGGAGGGGATGTGGAGGAGTAGTAGGAGGGCCTGAGGGGGACCCCTGCCGAGACCCTGATCCGGTCGTACCAGTTTTTATTTTCCAGTAATGGGGTTATTGGGATTATGGCTCTTTACCCATTTTCTTTAACCCACATTTTAGAGGTATTTCACAGATTTTATAAAATAATTCTTTTTGTTTGTTTTTTTATTCATTATAATTCTAGTTATTTTATATGTTCATTATTTTGAGATATGATTTCTAATACTTATAAATGCACCCAAAATTTCCAAGAATTTAAACTATATGATTATACAAGTCCGTGCGACAATAGTTCATTTTCTGTAAAGAAGATTGACAAAAAACGAGTTTCCAGGGTAACTCTTGTAAAACTGCTTTGTTTATATACTTCAGGCATATAATGAAATACGCGAACAGATTAGTATTTGTTAACAGGTTTTACATTCTCCAGATTTGTTCTATTATATGATTAAACCCAGTGATAATGAGATATGGGGTGGTTGAAGGCACATTCACAGCAGCTCATGTGGTTGTGTAGTGCGACGAACTTTTTATATTTGCTAATTACAGTTACATGTATATCCAATGCTTTATCTTTCTCATTCTCTGTCGCTCTCTGCCCCGTCTCCCTTTCCCTCCCCCTCCCTCTCCCTCTCCCTCTCCCTCTCCCTCCCTCCCTCCCTCTCCCTCTCCCTCTCCCTCTCCCTCCCTCCCTCCCTCCCTCTCACCCTTTCACCCTCTATCTCCCCTCTCCCCCCCTCTCCCCCCCCCTTTCTCCCCTCTCTCCCCTTTCCCGCCCTCCCCTTTTTTCTCCTTCGCCTATATATGCATATATATATATATATACATACATACATACATACATACATACATACATACATATACATACATACATACATATACATACATACATATACATACATACATACATACATACATACATACATACATACATACATACATACATACATACATACATACATACATACATACATACATACATATACATACATACATACATACATACACATACATACATACATACATACTACACGCACACGCACACGCACACGCACACACATACACACACATACACACACACACACACACACACACACACACACACACACACACACACACACACACACACACACACATACACACACAAAAGACAGACCCGAAAAAAAAAAACTACCTGGTACCTCAGCCGAACTTCCTTGCAAGCGGCAAGTATTTTGTCGGTTTGCTCAAGTATTCATGGTAAATTAACAGAACATTCCTTCCTTGCAGGGCTTAAAGGCAAGAAGCATGGACGTCCCACCCGCCAAGTTAGGCAACAGATGATCAGTGCCAAGTGCCAAGTGCCTCGACTGTGGGAGGAGTGCCGGCCCGTGTGGCACTGGAGGCGGAGTGAGAGAAGGGTGTGAGACCAGAGGAAGTATCAGGACACGTTCCCCTCCCCCCCCCTCCTCCACCTTCCACCACCTCCCTCCACCACCCCGGGATCGCTCGCGTTCCACCATGACGGAAGTGGAGCTCGACCCTGCCACGCTTCCCCGTGCCAATAGCGACAGTGGCATTAGTTCCCAGGTACGTTTCTGGTAACGATTCTGATGTTGGCAGTGATAATGTGGTTGACAGTAATGGAGAGTTTATGGTATGGACGTAGTAGTAGTTATGGTAATAAAGATCCGAGGTTGATTATGCTGTTAATAATTCTCATTTTTAAACTATGATGATAAGAATTACTAAAATCTACAATGGTTTCACTATCAAGTTAGTTTACAAAGATAAAATCATCACTTAAGGTCTCCAGTCCTTCATGGTAACAAGAATACTAACCATTCCACGTAACGCAACAACAAAGCTACAATTGCAGATTACAACAAACAGCAACGTCGACAAAATAACACCGGTCCTTAGAGATTGATCTTTTGTTTGCGTGTATGTAGAGCTTATTGTTTACACGCCGCCTTCGATTTTTCTTAAGCATAAATCATTAGCAGAAAATGAGTAAGTGAAGGGAAGGAAGAGGGGAGGGGAAAGCATCGATTCCTTTTTCTGCTCGTAATCCCCTGTTCGAGGGTTCGCGGGAATTCTTGGTTCAAGGAAGAGATAAAGTTTTGTAATATGTGAGAGTGAGTAGAGGAGAGGCAGAGAGAGAGAGAGAGAGAGAGAGAGAGAGAGAGAGAGAGAGAGAGAGAGAGAGAGAGAGAGAGAGAGAGAGAGAGAGAGAGAGAGAGTGAATGTATGAATGTAAATGAAAATGTGCGAGTGCGCACGTGCGCGCGTGTGTGCGTGTGTGTGTGTGTGTGTGTGTGTGTGTGTGTTGTGTGTGTGTGTGTGTGTGTGTGTGTGTGTGTGTGTGTGTGTGTGTGTGCGCGCGCGTGTGTGTGTGCGTGTGTGTATGTGTGTGCGTGTGCGCGTGTGCGTGTGTTTAGTTTTTTCAAGTTAAATACAGATACATCCTTTCCAAATTATTTTTATGGTCGTGCTTGACTGCATGCTTTCCATCCATAACGCCCTAGGCACAATTTAATTTCTTGAGATATAGCGGTTATTTGAATAATAAATTCTGGGCGAATTTCAGATTAAACTCAAGGAAACGCAATATTCAGTTGCATTCTTCGTGTTATTTCTAGGAATTTCCGAGTCTGAAGTAGATCTTATCGCGAAAACCCACAATTTAGTCGCCATTTCCCTCGCCAAATGATAGTAGATACAGCCATAAAAAAACGATATAAATGTATAGTTTTGTTAGTTTCATTGACGCTTTTAGTCGAGGCCACTAAGAACATCCTATATACATAGTAAATTTGAATTCTAAATGCCCCTAAGTTACAGAAGATAAGACTCACGGATGGACCTCCTTCGTAAGGCTGTTGTAGCTCCAGAATGTATTACTGTATTGGGGAGGGAACAGACCCCCCCCCCCCAACACGTAATACACGCAGGCAAAGCATACACCTTCCACCGACTTGCTTGGAACACTAAGCTTAGCCACTCTTACCTTTTTTTTCCCTTAACAAGTCCCTTTTTTTCCCCTCAAACAACTCCCTTTTTCCCCCCTTAACAACTCCCTTTTTTCCCCCTCAACAACTCCCTTTTTTTCCCCCTCAACAACTCCCCTTTTTTCCCCTTTTCCCCCCAACAACCAACTCCCACGTGAGCGTGAAATGCGCCAACCGTCAGAGCCCTTCGCTTGAATCCTGTTGAGAGGGAGAGGGGAGGGGGCAGAGGCTAAGGGGAGGGTGCAGGGGGAGGGGTTTCGGGGGTGGGCAGGGTTACAAAGTATAAAAAAAACACGTTTTGATGTGTTTTAATGCCGTTTTTTGTTGTTGTTGTTGTTTTTTAAGAAGTGGATTGCCGCGTCTCTTACAAAAAGTAAATAAAACAATATGGAGTAGATAAATATTGTGCATTAAACAAAAGTGAATACATTTATATACGAAATAGGAAAAAGATAAAAACGGGCGCCTTTCATTCTAGACTAAGATAAATGCTATTTACTTATTATTAATTAATGTTAATTATTATTAAACTATTCGTCATGCCACAGATTAATATTTAATATTCAGATGAGTCCTCATCCTGTTGCATGAGATACACAAGAAGAAAGTAAAGCATGTTGCACATCGCGTTCATTTCGCATTTATTATTGGTGTAATAATCATGTAGAGAAAATCAACAAATATGTATCTCCTGTAACCCAGCCAAAAGAAAAGAAAAAAAAATCGATAAGCATTTTGTACTTTTTTTTTCTTTCTTTTATTATCATTATTATTTTTTTATCATCTATAGTAATTTGCTTTGATTTAATTTGTCTTATTCACTGGCAATATGTTTGATGAAAATCTGTGAAATGAAAATTTGTAAAACCGAACCTCCTATTTTCGTCAAGACCGAGGATGTGGCGTCGATAATTTCGAAAGGTTAGATTGTGAATGAATAATGAATGAATGAATAGTAGATGGACAGCCGGTGCGTGTGTGAACTTTCATTCATGAGTTTCGGAATCTCTCTCTTCCACGTGGCACCAGGGGGGGGGGGGGATCGGGGGGGGGGGGGACAAGGGACGGAAGATGAAACTTTCCTTTTGGGAGTCCTATGAAAAAAGTGATGATGATGATGGTGATGATAGTGATGATGACGATGGTGGTGGTGAGGATGAGGATGACGATGGTGATGATGATTGTGATGATGATAATGGTTGCGATGATAGTGATGGTGACGATGGTGATGATGTTGATGATTGTGATGATAATGATTGCGAGGATAGTGATGGTGATGATGACGATGGTGATGATGGTGTTGATGATTGTGATGATGATGAAAATGGTTGCGATGATAATGATGATGATGACGATGGTGATGATGATGGCGATGTGATATGATGGTGATATTGACGTTGGTGCTTGTAATTAAGATGCAAGTATTAATGCTTTATAGTGATAATGGTGACCAAAATTGACAGAAAAAGAGACTAGATGATACGAAATTTTAAATATTAAAAAAAAAAAAATTAAGAATTATATGTAACTTGACAAAAAATACAAGAAAAAGTAAATGAATATCAAATATACTATGTTTTGTGTATATAAGGTCTCACACAATTATATATTCATATGGTAATCATGAGTATATTTTCAATCCTTCTCCAATGTATCTCTCTTTTTTTCTTTCCTTCCTTTTTAAGTTTTGCTTTTATCGCTTAACATAATTTCCACTTCTCGGCCTCTTCAATGTCAACTCCAATATTTACAAGTCACCCTGACACTTCAGACAGACTGTTTTGCGTGACGGGCGAGTGATTCGTTGTCTACACATCAGGCAGAAAATCCAGCAGATATTGAAAAGGAAAAAGAAGAAGAAGAAGGAGAAGAAGAAGAAGGAGAAGAGGAAGAAGAAGAAGAAGAAGAAGAAGAAAAAAAAAAAAGAAAAAAAAAGAAAAAAAAGAAAAAAAAAAACAAGAAAGAAAAAAAGAGAAAAAAAAGAAAAAAAGAAAAAAGAAAGAAAAAAAGAAAGGAAAAAAAAAAAAAAAAAAAAAAAAAAAAAAAAAAATATATATATATATATATATATATATATATATATATATATATATATATATATATATATATAATTAATCCTAGAATGTCGACATCGATAGATAAACAAGAAGTGTAGCTTGTGTGTGACCCAGAAGTAGGGCGACCCTGATGGAAGGCGCCGTTTAGGGTGTCTGTGCATGTGATAATGTCTTCGCCTTGACCTACCTCCTGTATGGGGTCACGTTCCTCCAGTATAGGAATGAAAATGTAGTTGGAACGAGTGGCTGGGGGGAGAGGGGAGGGGGAGGGGAGGGGGAGATCGGAGTCAAAGTCGATTCGCGTGAAATTTGAATGAGTTTGTGTGATTAGGCTGCCGGATCTTGTGCCCTCCTCCTCTTCTCTCTCCCTTCCCCTCCTCCACTCTCTCTCTCCGCTTTCCTCCCTCACTTTTTTTTATTTTCCTCCGTGCCTTTCCTTTTCTATCTTCCTTCCTCTGTTCCTCCCTCCCTCCCTCCCTCCGTCCCCCCCTCCCCCCTTTCCACCTTCTCTCCCCTCCCATCTCTCTCCTCCTCCCCTCCCCTCCCCTCCCCTCCCCTCCCCTCCGTTCTCTCTCCTCCCATCCCCTCCCTTCCCCTTC
>NC_051399.1:42926280-42941280 GCF_015228065.2 Penaeus monodon
GAGTAATTATTTTTTCACCTTCACTCTAGGTTGATTTTATGTCAATTTTGAATTCAAGATCCGTAAGAAAAGATTGTGTTATTCCTCACGTTTTATTTTAACAGGGGAAAAAGGGTATTCGTAGAATGATAATGAATAAACTAATGTTATCTATTTTGTTAAGCGATACTTAAGAAGGCAAATACGAAGGAAGGATGCCTTGTATAGAAAAAAAATATTTTTTTACGGTAACACATGTCAAAGATACAGGAAAGAAAATGACAAATAAGTTATAAAAGAAATGAATGAAAATAAGGACTAGAAAAAAGTCCATGAAAACCCACGTCCATGAGCGGGGGGTGGGGGGGGGCTCCCGTGAAGCCATCCCCGCTGAGGCTTCGCGCCCGGCCTTTGTCGCCCGGCAACGTCTCCGTGCAATATCGATTCTTTCTTTGATATAACAGAAGGTCATGGTGACTAGCCCGATATCTTGATAGCATTTAACTTGCACGTGACCTTGCTAGATGGTTTTAATTGCCAAACAATTGTTTGCATTGCTTTCAGGGTATGTCGTTTAGACAGACTAAATGCTCGAGTTTAAACTGCTGTTGGAATGCTGTATATTTTATGGATTTTGCAATGACTCCAAATATTGCAACAGAAGTGGAATAGATCTGTTGCTGTACATTTTGGTTCCCAAATGTTGATTGAAAGCACGCGAGATAGCGAAACCATGAGGACGCCAGACCGTAATTCGGTCGGGCGCACGGGGCTCCGCTCCCCCGACGCCGCCAGCGTCTCTTCAGCGCCAGGTCGCCGAGCACTGTCGCGGCCGCCGTCTCCCTCCCGCGCGCCGTCTGCTGCTTCCTCGGGGTCCCTCTACCCTTCCTGCCCAACACCAGCCCCGAGCAACGTCGACACCTTGACGTCTTATTCAGTGCTTGGGGAAAATGGATTGGGATTCAACAGAAAACGTGGATCGAGTATTTATTCGGACATAAACATTGCCATTTTTCCTTCCGAAATGGTGAGCACTGAAGGTGCTCTCTTCCCGCAGTACAAGAGCTTAGAGGAAGACGATGTGTTGTCCTGCAGCCCCACCTTCCAGCCCCTCTCGGCCAGCGTCCTGCTCTTGGGCGCGCCGACGGCTGCCCCGACTTCGCCGGCTGAGCCTGTCGGTAGCTTCGCCATTGACCGCGTGAGCCCGACGTTCATCACGCTGCCGAACACCGGGTCCATCATCCACCCGGTGAACGGCTGGGTCGCGCGGGACCCGTTGGCCGCCAAGTCCCCGCAGCGCAACGGCGCCTTCCTGGGCTCCGGCGGGGCGTGGTTGCTGCACGGCCTGAGGTCGAGCGCCGTGGCCCCGGCAGCCCTACCCGCCGTCGACGTGCGCTCCCTCAGCGACCCCAACGGCGTGCCGGCGTTCCTGAAGGTGAATGCGAGAGTCAGATTCCAGGGATCCTGTTAATTTTCCAGCAGATTGCCATTCTTACCAAGGGCGATGTTAGCGCCGCGAATCACGAGCCGCTCAAATGGAGCGTCATTGCCCGAGGTCGCAGTCGCCCTCATACGCCGCTTCCTTCCGCAGAGTTCGACGAACAGCGAGCCTGACACCAGAGCGATGGGCATGGGCGTGGTGAACGTGGCCACCTCGCGGGCAGACCTGGTAGCTGACGCCGACGACGACGAGACGGGAGAGTGTGGCTGGCTGTGTCTAAGGCCTGAGAAGTTGCAAAAAACACGCACGGCCAAGTGGGTCCTGTTCTGGCTGTGTTGGGCTGCCGCCGCGCAAGGTACGTTTTTCTCTCGAAAACATGTTAAATTTTCTATTTAAAGTCGAGATGAGTTTCTGAAGATATCGTTTTCTTTCTTCCAACAGCGTTATTGTATTTTTGATAGACATTTCATATATAAAATATTTCATTATATTATATCATATTTCATATATAAAATAAAATATTATCGTGTGTCTTCCAGGCATGGTGGTCAACGGTTTTGTAAACGTGTGTATCACAACTATAGAAAAGAGATTCGATCTTCGGTCTACAGACACAGGTAACTTGTATGATCAATAATACCGTGCTAACAATTTTTGTTTATTCGTGCCATTACCGATGCGGTGTTTGACAAACTACTTGGCACCATGTTGACATCTTGTAGTTGACTGGGTCTTTACACTGGGGTGGCTGATCCATGATCCTTCACCAAGGGAGTAGTTGTTTAGGTAATCATTGTTGGTGATTCTCAACTCACCGTCATATCTACGATAGACACGCCTACTACCATATCTAACAATAGTTCAAGGTAAATTCAGTTGTCATGGATTATTTATACAGTTTAAAAAGAGAAGGTCTGTAAATAAACACACTTTCTATAATGCACTGAACTATTATATAAAACTTGCTCTCCCCTCCCCCTCTCTCAGCCTCCCCCCGCTCTCCCCCACCTCTCTCTCCTCCTCTCTCTCTTCTCTCTCTCTCTTCTCTCTCCTTCTCTCTCCTCTCTCTCTCTCTCTCTCTCTCTCTCTCTCTCTCTCTCCTCTCCTCTCCTCTCCTCTCCTCTCCTCTCCTCTCCTCTCCTCTCCTCTCCTCTCCTCTCCTCTCCTCTCCTCTCTCTCCTCTCCTCTCCTCTCTCTCTCTCTCTCCTTCTCTCTCTCTCCTCTCCTCTCTCTCTCCTTCTCTCTCTCCTTCTCTTTCTCTCTCTCCTTCTCTCTCTTTCTCTCTCTCTCTCTTCCTGTTCATCCCTCTCACGCTTTCTATAAAATCTGGTCCCATACCTGTTCAATTAAGACGTCCAAGTGCACAGTATAAACTAGTTTGTGAAACGCGTGGCCCGCGCAAGTATTATATGAATACAGTCGCTTTTTAAAAATCCACGCACGATCTCGGGACTAGTTTGATTGTGTAGGAGAGGCGCTAATAGCAGGTCTTCAGAGCCTGTACCTTATGTCGCCCTCAATGAAACCGCGGCAGAACGGGAGTAAATTAACTAATAGCTAATTTTACGGTGTATGCCCAGCGGCGTTTGACGTTCGTAAACCGAGTTTGTACTGTGCACTGTGCAGTGACCCTGAACATGGGGTCTTATAGAACAGAGCACGACCTCTAGCCATATCGTAACCTCCCTCCCCCTTCTCGCAGGTCTGATCGCCGGCGCGTACGACATCGCCTCCGTGCTGTGCTCGATCCCCGTCTCGTACCTGGGCTCCAGAGTCGGAAGCTCGAAGCCGCGCTGGCTGGGCTGGGGCGTGTTCATCATGGGCATCGGGTCCTTCGTGTTCATGCTGCCGCACTTCGGGTCTCCCGCGTACGACCCCAGCGCCTCCACGTCCTCGCTGCTCGTGTGCCTGCGCGAGGTGAGGCTTTCCTCTTGTTGATTTTTGGAAGGGTTGTATATTGACATGTCTCCCGCCAATTCCTTTTTAATTGTATTAAAACCCTTTTTGTATGTTTCCTCCGCAGGGGAAGAGAGTGTCTCGCTGCGGCGTGATGGTGGAGAAGTGGCTGTCGTCTTACCGCCACATCTTCGTGCTGGGCCAGTTCCTTCACGGCGTGGGCGCCTCGCCGCTCTACACGCTGGGCATAACCTACCTGGACGAGTCGGTGCCCGTCAAGATGTCGTCCA
Source organism: Penaeus monodon (assembly GCF_015228065.2). Taxonomy (NCBI): domain Eukaryota; kingdom Metazoa; phylum Arthropoda; class Malacostraca; order Decapoda; family Penaeidae; genus Penaeus; species Penaeus monodon. The sequence continues at coordinate 42,929,887 of NC_051399.1, forward strand.
TGTACCTCGGTGCGCATATTACCTTCTTGAGGGTCCTTTGTTTATTAGAGAGGGGATTTGAGTGAGAGCGTAACAGAACAGGTAAATGATAGCTGGCATTCGAATTAAACTAACGACGCCTGTTCTTCGGGCTTCCCACAGGAATCTTCTACGCCATGGCCGTGATTGGCCCCGCCTTCGGCTACCTGCTCGGGGGGCAGTTCCTCAAGATCTACATCGACGCCCCCAAAGTTGACCCCACCAAGTAAGACTTTCTTTGGTTCCCGCCACTCGTAATCGCAGTCGGTAATAGCTTCCTTGGTGGTCACGTGTCCAATAGAGTCGTACGTTGGTTTTCGAATAGGTTTCATTAGTCTTTAAATATACATATATATCGCCGCATTTTGTTGCATCTCTGTTTTTGTGTTCAGCCTGGGCCTGCGCGCGAACAGCGACCTGTGGCTGGGCGGCTGGTGGATCGGCTTCCTCCTGTCGGGCGCCCTGTCCATCCTCGTCTCGTGGCCCATCATGGCCTTCCCCGCGCAGCTGCCAGGTGAGTCGGCACTGCGAGGCCACATCTCGTTAGTGGCCATTCTTGGAGTTCTCTGATTATGTTTTTGCATTATGCTTTTAATGATCAGTGGTTAAAGTTTTCCTTTTTTTTACTTTGATTACTTTCTTAATTTGAAATTTTGTAGATTTTCCTATCCACATATAAGAGATATGATCAATTTTTTTCTTTCTTTAAGAAACATGGGATTTCCAACTCGCATTTGTCCCGCTATTTTCACAATACGTTTTACAAAGATAAATTCAATAATTTTGATGCTGATTTCCCTGGCCAGGTGCGAAGGCCATCAAGGCGGAGCGCGTGTCGGAGGCGTACAGTTCCCCCGACACGTCGGGGAGCGCCAGGGGCTTCGGCCGAATGAGTGACCTTCCGAAGGCGGTCAAGGTCTTGACTTTCAATCCGACCTTTGTCTTCCTGTCCCTGGCGGGCGCTACGGAGGGCATCCTGCTTGCCGGCTTCGCCACCTTCATGCCCAAGTTCCTGGAGAATCAGTTCAGCATGTCGGCGAGCTTCGCGGCGCTGCTCGTGGGTGAGTGCTGGCTGCGGCGGTGGCTACGGCGATCTGATCATTCCGTTCATGATAACACTAATGATATTGGCAATTGATTGATTGAGAGATATTGGTTGCTAAATGGAGGAGGGAGAGAGAGAGAGACTGGCAGACAAAAAGATAGATAGACAGAGGGATACCGAGATGCTTGGTTGATGTGGAAAAATAATAATAATGTTTGCGAGAGAGGGAAATGTGAACAAACAAGATGAAACTTAATAAATAAATAAAGGAAGATAATGTGATTGGTCGATGAAAACAAGACGTAGATTACGAAAGTGAGACTGGTAGATGGATAGATGACTAGCTGGGCAGAGAAGGAAAAATAAATGAACGAGAAAAAAATGAAAGGGGAGATGACTATTTGGGCTGACAGAAGAAAATATATTGCATGACAGAGTAAAAAATATATATTCGAGGGAGGGAGGGAGAGGAGCAGACACACAAAATGAAAAGAATGAATCGACCAATAGACAGGAAATAGACAGACCAAAAAAACAAAAAAAAAATGACACCCTTCCCTGCCTCGCCTCCGTCAGGTTTCGTGGTGGTGCCAGCGGGCGGCGGCGGTACCTTCCTCGGGGGGTGGCTCATCAAGAAGCTGCAGCTGCGGTGTTCGGGCATCCTCAAGTTCTGCATCGTGTTCTCCTTCTTCTGCGTCCTCGCCTGCCTCACCTTCGTCATGTCTTGTCCGAACACCGAGTTCGCCGGAGTCAGCGTCGAGTATGACAACAGGTGAGCGACTCGGAAAGGCGAGATCGGAGAGGGTTGCGCTGCGTCTGTTTGGTTTGTGAATTTACAGCGACGTGTATTGAAAACTAATGAAATTGTTGATTAAAAGGAAGCACACGATCGCTTGGAGTAAAAAAAAAATAATAATAATAATAAAAAATATAGATAGATAGATAGATAGATAGATAGATAGATAGATAGATAGATAGATAGATAGATAGATAGATAGATAGATAGATAGATAGTTAGATAGATATATAAATAGATAGATAAAATGGCAAAGTAAAGATCATGTAAGATAAAGGAAATGGCATTATAATAACATCATTTTTTTCAGGACCATAACACCGAGCACGCCAAACCTGACGGCCTTCTGCAACAGCGAGTGCAATTGCAAGGACGTACCCTATGATCCCGTGTGTGGCAACAACAACGTCATGTATTTCTCCCCGTGCCATGCAGGCTGCTCGGGCATGGAGAAGGGAGCAGATGGCCTGAAAGTGAGTGCATGACTCGCCTCTTGCGGTTTACTCGGAATATTTTGAAAGGAAGGATTTGTGAATGAGTTCAAGGGCTGCCTTTGCATGAGTCACGGATTTCTTTTCTCAAGGCGTATTGGATGGATCGCACAGTTTCTGGGACTCCTAATGCGCGAGTGTGCATGGAACCTGTCCATTTCTCCAGAGTTATGACTTTTCCTGTATATTTATAGAGATAAAAATGAACCGAGTATATATTTCCACCGTGATTTCTTCGCCCCACACACACACCTTAATCCTCCTTCACCCAGCACTAACGAACGACTTGCTTCCGGCAGGTGTACACGGGATGTAGGTGCGTGGCCTCGCTGCCTTCCCTGACTCTCCCGCCCGCCACAACGCCCGTGGGCGTCGGCGCCGACGTGAGGCTGGCCGTCGACTCCGCCATCAGGGAGAAGTGCCCGTCCACCTGCTCTCTCATGCTCGTCTTCCTCGTCATCTTCTTCGTCGTGATGCTGCTCACCTTCGTCATCAGTCTGCCGGCGGTGTCCGCGACGCTCAGGTGAGCTCTCGGCCGCCTGCCTGCGCTGGGCACCACCAGGCATTATTATTATTATTGTTATTATTATGGTTATTATTATTATTATTATTGTTATTATTATTGTTATTATTATTATTATTGTTATTATTATTGTTATTATTATTATTGTTGTTTTACTATTACTATTGCTATTATTATTATTATTATTATTATTATTATTATTATTATTATTATTATTATTATTATTATTATAATTACCATTATTATCATTATTAGTAGTATTTATTGTTATCATTACTATTATTCATTATTATTATTATTATCATTATTATTATTGTTGTTGTTTTGTTGCTGTTGTTGTTGTTATTATTATCATTACTATTATTATTTTATTAGTAGTATTATTTTCTATTACTGTTCTATCATTACAGTTGTCATTACTAATGCTGATGTTATTGTTATTTGATTGTGAAATTACTGTTTTCAATTATTAAGCAAAGCTAAGGGGATAGTGTGTTTGTATAGAAATCTTTAATATATACCAGTAATTACTTAAATTTAGAGAATACCATTATGAAAAGTCCGCGCGGAGGCGAATGAGAAACACGCCCGCTGGTGTGTCTTGAAAACTGATGAAACCAAAGCTTAAAAGAAGCAGTGAAATTCGCTCACAAGCAACTGAGCATTTCCTCGCCTCCTGCAGGTGCGTGCCGGACAGCCACCGGTCCTTCGCCCTGGGCCTGCAGTGGATCGTGGTGCGGCTCCTCGGCACCATCCCGGGCCCTATCCTCTTCGGGGCGCTCATCGACAACACCTGCACGCTGTGGCAGACGACCTGTGGCACCACGGGAGCCTGCAGGAGCTACGATAACTTCTACATGAGCAGGTAGTGAAAGGGGGTGGAAGCAAGTGTCCTGATTTTTACCTGTTTCATTTTGTAGTTAGATGTGTAGGGAAAAAGATGGAAGCTGTGGCTAGGGATTCTCTCCATTGCCAGATCGATCATTAAAATCGAGAATTAAGTTAAGTATCACATAACTTCGAACATTAACCGGGAACAAAATTTGCATTTCGTAGTTAAAACACATATTAAAATCTTTGAAGTGGCATTGATCTTATCTAGTAACAACAGTAAACTAGATCAAGAATCTAATTTATGAATATGTGAAATGCCGAACATTTCGTAATAGATGCATTATTACGATAACGTGCTTTCACCATTCGCGGAACAAATTCGTCACTAAAAGCTAGCTCAGGCATTCAGATTCTGTCCCTTTTTTTTCCAGATATATGATGGGCATATCAATCATCGGCAAAGCGCTGTCGACAATTACCTTCTTCCTGGCGTGGTGGCTGTACAAACCCCCCGCGGCGGGACCGGAGATGGGCCACGCCAACGCTGTCGCGGACACCGTGCCCGTCAAGGACCCGAAGGAGGTGAAGGAGCTGAGCGGCATCGACAACCCGGCGGCGGACTTGTCGTGAGGGAGGCCAGCGCTACAGATGCCGTTGCTCTGTTTTTTTTATACATTCCAGTTCTTTTTTTTTAATGCGTTCCCTTTATTTTTATCTGAAAATGTCTGCAAAGCTGATTTTTGTGCCCTTTTTATGCGAGGGGATTTTTTTTTTTTTCATACCTGATGGTTTTATAACAATGGGGCATTTTTCGCATTATTTGTACTAAGATATTAGAACGTCCGTCGAATTTCATTTACGTCAAGATATGGTAGTAACTGCAGACCTATTGCCAAACGTTGGTGCACATTTTAATTCGACATATTTACATTCCATATTCAGATATCTTTTTATAACATGCAGCGGTGACTTTCTTGGACAGATTTTCTTGAAGTATTTATTTTTCATTTTGATTCTCTGTTCCTGTTTAACAAAAGAGGGTATACGGAATGACAAAGATTGTCTAGCTATGCCCTTTTATGAATGGTGCCAGTACAAAAAAAAAAAGAAATAGACGCCAATGAATTGTTATTCACACAAAAAACACACACACGAAACTCCAGGGACCACATACACACGCTGTAGCAACGGGTAACCCTTGTCAGTTATATGTTGCTGTCAACCGTGCGCTCCCATGACAATAACACATTCTATAAGCACTGTGTTATAGCGTCAGTATATAGATATTTTCGTATATTAATTGTGTTCACAATCATAAGTATATTTTTGTATATTTACTTAGGACCAGATGATTTTTCCGTGATTTAAGTTAATATATGTGACAGAGAAGTACTGGTATGTAAATAATTCTTCAGATTGTTAGCTATATTGAAAATATTATATATTGTAAACTAATAATTGGATTTTCTATGGTAAAACCCACTTTTTTATAGTTTGTAGTCATATCTCATAAATTAATATTGAAAACTGTTCCTTATATTGATATGTTTTTAATCTTAAGGGATCATCTTCATTATTCAGATGTGTACCTTCATCCATACTATATTACATGTGCTGTGTTGAGAGAATGCTTGCTCTGATAATCCGGTATAAGTTTTAGTAACGAATTTACAATATATTTTGTGCCGTTGAACAAGAGATGTTAAGATGGTGCTGATTATCATCTTAGGAATACTTAATAAATGATTTTATTTTTTTCTGTATCTTTTTCCAATCCTTATTCTGATATTTATATATGTTTATGGTTAATATTTGTCAGGAATGTAGAATTCCTCCATGTCTTAAAGTGCGCGCTAACGCCAGCCCCGACACACATGCACATAATACATAAACATAAACACACATACATAAACGCATGTATCCGCTTCAGAAGCAAACAGTATCATAATTTAGATATATATAAACCATAATTTTAAACGCATAACCTTTTCTTTTTCTTTTTCTTTTTCTTTTTTTAATAACAAGCTTTTCGTGAAATTTGTGTAATGATATTTAAACCAACATTACTTATTTCCATCGCGTGACCTTTACTTAACGGATTCTTAAAATCAAACACACCCTCTCTCACGTTCCCCACTCTCTCTCTCTCTCTCTCTCTCTCTCTCTCTCTCTCTCTCTCTCTCTCTCTCTCTCTCTCTCTCTCTCTCTCTCTCTCTCTCTCTTTCTTTCTCTTTCTCTCTCTTTTCTCTTTTTTAATCGAAGAAATGCTCTTGAGAATTAATGGTGATTGGCTGAATATACATCCGAATAATGTCAGTGTTTTCACGTAATTATAACCACCTGGATTTTCACCTCGGGGAAAAAAAAGAAAAAATGTACCACTATCAAAATATCTTTTACTCTTTCATACTGTGAAGCTGCCGAAGAATTTGCATATCCAATCTTTCTCTCTCTCTCTCTCTCTCTCTCTCTCTCTCTCTCTCTCTCTCTCTCTCTCTCTCTCTCTCTCTCTCTCTCTCTCTCTCTCTCTCTCTCTCTCTCTCTCTCTCTCTCTCTCTCTCTCTCTCTCTCTCTCTCTCTCTCTCTCTCTCACACACCACACACACACACACACTCACACACACACACACACACACACACACACACACACACACACACACACACACACACACACACACACACACACACACACACACACACATATATATATATATATATATATATATATATATATATATATATATATATATAAAATAGACTGGTAGAATGAAATATATATATCATCTTATATACTAAATATATCCACTATTCAACGATATAATAAAACATATAAAGTAATATATAGATAATATGAAAATCGTTGCTTCACAACTAGTGATTTCCAGCAATTTTCTCCCTCATTAAACTTTTTTTTCCTCCAAATATGGTTTCGAAGGACAAGCGTGTAAATCATTTTATGATTTTTTTTTAACAGATGAAAGGTTTCCAGACTTTAAATCACGTTTCACTTCTCCATTAGCAATTACTTAAATCAGTGATATTAATTTACCTTTTATTGATAGTTATCATTATGGTATGAGTTAACATCTTCATAATAATGATGATGATAACGATTATGATGGTAATGATGGTGGTAATAGGATCGATAATTATAATGATAATGATATTAATAAAAATGATAAGGATATTAATAAAAATGATAATGATATTAACAATGATGATAATGATATAATAATGATGATGAGGAGGAGAATGATAATAATGAATATAATGATAATAATAATAATGTTAATGATAATATTGATAATACTAATGAATATGAAGATAGTGATTATGATAATAATGGTAATAATAACAATAATACTACTTGTAATAATAAAAGTAGTAATAATAATAATGATGATGATAATATGGTTAACAGCAAAGGCAATAAAGATAATTATAATACTAATAATATTGATAATAATAGTTATAACAATGTTGATAATAATAGTAATAATAACAATAATAATAATAATAATAATAACAATTACAATAACAATAATAATAATAACAATTACAATAATAATAATAATAATAATAATAATAATGATGATGATGATGATGATGATGATGATGATGATGATGATGATGATGATGATAATAATAATAATAATGATAATGATAATGATAATGATAATGATAATGATAATGATAATGATAATGATAATGATTATAATAATAATAATAATATAATAATAATAATAATAATAATAATAATAATGATAATGATAATAATGATAATGATAATGATAATGATAATGATAATGATAATAATGACACTGATAGTGATAATGATCATGATAATGATAATAACAATAACAATAATAACAATAATAATAACAACAATAATGATAACATTAACAATAGTAATAACAACAATAATGATAACATTAACAACAGCAATAACAACAACGGTAACAAAACAACACTAATAATCACAAAAGCAACAATACTGACGGGCACCTCCACATCGACATGTGACAGGGAGAGCACGAGTCCTTCTGTATCAGTCTTCAATAGGAAAATGGTAAAAACGTGTGGTTATTATTAGGTCATTGCAGACAGAGAGGAAGGGAGGGAGGGAGGGAGGGAGGGAGGGAGGGAGGGAGGGAAAGAGAGAGAGAGAGAGAGAGAGAGAGAGAGAGAGAGTGGGAGAGAGAGGAAGAGGACGAATAAGGGAGAGAGAGAGAGAGAGAGAGAGAGAGAGAGAGAGAGAGAGAGAGAGAGAGAGAGAGAGAGAGAGAGAGAGAGAGAGAATGTTCATATCCTTCAAATCATACTTTTTCTCTTGAACCGAAAAATCTGAAGAAGTGTTTCGCATGGAAAGGATGTTAAAGTATGCCATTTAGACACGAAGGTACAAGATTACAATTATTGTTTCTCGTTTGCATCTAACATAATGTCGCATTTACTTGCCAGTGGGAAGACTGGTAAGTAAGCATTCGGTTAGCCATTTTGTGCAAGATATTTGGCTGCAAGGACACTGGTGCAACAAACCAGTGGGAAGACTGGTAAGTAAGCATTCGGTTAGCCATTTTGTGCAAGATATTTGGCTGCAAGGACACTGGTGCAACAAACGATTTGGCATTGGCTCTCAGGGCTCAAAGGAGTACGTTTTCGTCTCGCTCCGTTTACACTGTGAGCTTCAGCAAAGTCCACCTGACCGGCATTCACGCTTCGCTTTCATTTCTGGGAAGAAGCAGTTCTGTCCAATAACCTAGCGTGGTATGAGCATATGCAACATATAAGGCTATATTGTTATAGCAGAGAAGTGAATCAAGAAAACGTGGTATCAGGATAGGCACCTTGCAAGAGCGGGGGCGGAGGACATGCTTCTTAGATGTCGCTGCTTCAGAGGCAGGCTCAGTTCAGTTCACTAAGATCGCCTTGCTTGCTTGCTTGCTTGCTTGAGATTTGCCGTTTTGCTTTTTGATATCCCACAACTCCCTTCCTCATCTACAGCAGAGAAAGGACAGAGATGGATTACGGCCTGGTCAGGAGAGGAACCACAAGCCCCGGGCGACAACACCTGCAGGTGGTATTATGCCCACATGTTGAGATGCAATTATTATTTATCACATATATATATATATATATATATATATATATATATATATATATATATATATATATATATATATATATATATATATATAATATATTTAATATATATATATATATATATATATATATATATATTATTATATATATATATATATATATATATATATTATAATATATATATATATATATATATATATATATATATATATATATATATATATATATATATAACAAGAGAGAAAAAAAATCTGATTTTTTTGGTCAAACGTCTGAGGTTTAAAATTACTGCAATTCTGTGAGAAAAAAACGCGGTTCAGCAACAGCAGCAACAGCTCGTCCGGAAAAGTACAGTGCAATTACCCATAATCCCGTGGGTGGATGTTCTCTGTTATAGCCTGATTGCAGTTCCATGCATTATCATAATTATGTATAATCATCATAATTATGTTGAGCCATGATGTAATAACGATGCTGATGAAATAATGCCATTACCATTATTCTAATTATTGTCACTGCTATCATTATCATTACGGTAGTTATCATTATTGTTATTATTATCATCATTATTATCATTATCATGGCTAGCACTATATACTATCATAATCATATTTTTAACTATCATCATCTTCACCGTTAACCGATCGCTACAGACACGCCTTAAAAGATTACTCATAATATTAGATTGTTTGTGTTTCAGTTTTCGGACATCAAATCTCCGCTGTGACGTCATAATGACGACATCGATGACAAGCGAAATATCAGTCGCCAGATGTCGCCAGAAGTTGCGCAGCGTTCCTTGTCGGAAATGTCACGAATTGTGTGATTCGCTGATACTGCGTTATAATTGATATCGTTATTATTATTATTATTATTATTATTATTATTATTATTATTATCATTATTATTATTATTATTATTATTATTATTATTATTATTATTACTATTATTATCATTATTATTAATATTATTGACAATTACTGTTATCATTCTTGCCATTATAATTAATAACATTTCTATAAAGATTATTTGTTACATCATGACAGTAATGGAAATTTTGATGATGGTGACAGCAACGGCAATAATAAGAATTCCCACTTTCCAAATTATGATATAGAGTGAGAGGGTATAAGGGCTATCCACAGGCAAGACTGTGTCAAACGCAAAGGCACTTTAAACAGTACATAAAAAAAAATATGTTGATGGTTGTAATAAGTATGATAATAATATTAACAGTAATAACTTTAGTGATTACAGTATTAGTAAAACTGATATTCGATATTGTGATGATTATAATAATGATGATAATGATAATAGTAATATATATGAAATAATGATAATAATGATACTGCTACTAATGAAAATAATTTTGCTTCTACTACTATTTCTAATAATAATAATAATAATAATAATAATAATAATAATAATAATAATAATAATGATAATAATAATAATAATAATAATAATAATAATAATAATAATAATAATTATTATTATTATTATTATTATTATTATAACAACAATAATAATGATAATAATATTGAAAATGATAACAATGATAAACATGATTAAAACTATTACAGTAACGATGCTGATAACAAGAGCATTACTGTTATAATAACCCTCACGGCCTTTGTCATCGTCGGGTGGAGGCACAGGAGACGGGGGGGGGGGGGGGCTTGTGGCCCGATGCTGGGGATCTCCCCTATCTTGGCCCTCAGTCCTTGGGTCAACCAATTTTGCACGTCTTTTCTTCCTCCCCTTCCCCTGTTCGCTTCCTGAGACGTGAGAGCCGTGTTGAAAGGATGGAAGGCTGGATTTGTGTCTGTCCTAAACGGCCTTAGAGGAGCCAGGAACACTGTATTCTCCTGGTTAATTGTCTAATCCTCACCCGTCATAGGGAATCGTGAGGGTGAATCGTTTCTTTTTTTTCCCCACATATGATCCCCTTCCAATATCAACAAATCTTTTTTGAGTGTTCTTTTTAGTCCAGCTAAAAAGTTCCCTCGCATTCTGTTGTCCTGCCCACGCTTAATGGCAGCCCGTACCTCTCTCTTTCCTTACTTAACCTCCCTTCCCCAACCCACGCCTGCTGGGCATCCTTACAGAATCCCTTACTTTTATTTATGACAGCTTGTTTTCTTTCCTCAGACCCATAGTTGTCCTCCATCTGATGTAATCACCCCGTTTAGTCTCGCTGTTGACCCTTTACGCTACCATACTACCACCATATAGTGCTATAAGACCTTTAACGTCTAGCATATTTATTGGTTTTAATAATTAATTATCCCCTCTTTTCCTTTTTCACTCATATATTTCTCTGTAGTGTTAGATGACCTTTGATGTCTAGTGCATCGGTTTGTATTAACAATTAACCATTAACTCTTATTATAATAGTCATGTATGTACTTATCATCATCATCATATTTCCTGTTTTTACCCGTAATTTCTTTCAGAATAACTTCATTGCTATGAATGATAACCGAATTCATAACATTATATAATCATTATTATTAACAATGTTATCATGTTTATGACTAGTACTTTTACTGCTATTGATATTTATTTGTAATTGTTGGCAATA
>NC_051399.1:42946280-42951280 GCF_015228065.2 Penaeus monodon
CCGTCGGCTCAAGACACGGGCCGCCGACAGGCAGTTCCCGAGGCCGCCGCAGTGCCCACACACAGACCCATCGGGAAGCAGCCTCTGCGCTGGGGACGGTAATGCGATCGCGTTCAGCTCAACTGCGGTTGCCTTCGGAAAAGTGGCGTTGGCTTACCTTCATTCGGAGAAGGTAAGTATTGATGGCACCTGAGGAAACGTAGGTGTACAGGCATCACATACCGCTATGTCGATACCTGCCCCCTTTCTGTCTTCACCCTTAGAGTACGTGTTCGCTTAATGTGTCTACAGGTATCTCGCAAACAAAAGATGTAAATATACTCCTAAGCGCACTTAACTTCCTTTGTAATATCATTATTATAGTGATTTTTGTATCTGCATTTGTTGTCCTTATATCCTTATCTCTTTGTGAATAAATTGGTTCTTTTGAGTCAAAGGATGTCTTCAATTCTGAGGTTTTGATTTTAAACACATGTGAAAATAATCCATTTATTGTTTTACTTCAAAATTATGTTTCAGAGACAAAAAAAAAATATTTGTAGGGTACACAAACTTCTGGTAATACTTAGACAAAAAAAGAATTATATGTCATAGGAATTTAATATTGCTTTAAGACATTTGTAGCTACCAGAGTTGCAGAAATTCAAGGCAAAACTGATCCGAAAGAATGGTGTTAGGTAGACTCAATGAACAATGTCGCTGATCAAACCATGAGAACCCAATAAGTTAGGAAAGGATAGCATTTGGCAATGATGATGAAATAGTACTTTGTGCAAACACTCTCAAGAGGGATAATGAGACATCTGTGAAGATGGTTGATTTCACTATAAATTGATTTGGTAATTATAGCAAATGGATTAGAGTTTCAGCTCGAGTTTTGTCAGTATTTAAATGCAGGTCATTTAAAGTGATTTGTGAGTCTCCATCAATGGAAGCACTAGAATCAGCTGAAAGAATATGGATAAAGGAAACACGGAAGGGTATCACTGATTGGGAGCTGCAATGGGGCCATCAATCGGGAATGGTTTAATAGTTTTAGGTTGTAGAATTCAGATATGGTTAAAGGATAAGTAGAATAGAGATAATTATTTTCTCTTACCACCCTTTGTCCAGGTTACTTGTAACAGAATTAGCAAAATTGCTTTCAGAATATTCAATAACCGGAGCACGTAAATTAATCAAGTCTGTAAAGAGTAAATGTGTCTGGTGTAGAAGGCTTGAAAGGAAATTACAAGAACAAATCATGGGACAGTTGTCAGAGGAGCGATTAAAACCATCTCCTCCTTTCTATACAGCAACAGAATACAGGATTCCGCAAAGCGTATAACATATGGTAAATGTTTTGGTGTTATAGTAGGTCGGTTCATTTAGATCTAGCAGGAATTTATAGTACTGATGTATTCATAAGTGCTTTGCAAAAGTTCATAAGCATACGGGAGTATCCTCGTTCTATTCATTCAGACAATGGAAAACAATTATTGCTAATAGAGAATTGATTAACATTAGCGAACAACTGAATATGAAAAAAAGAAAGAAAGAAAAAAAACTGAGAAATTTGTCAGCAGCAATAGATTCACTTGGTCATTCAACAGGTCAAGTGTTGCTCCCTGGTTGAATCGTTCTTGTGAAAGTTTGCTAAAATCAGTGAAAAGGAGTATGCAGAAAGCAATTGGTAATAATGTTCTCATTTATGCCGAACTACGAACAGTTTTATTTGAAATTGCGTCCTGTAGGTGTGATATAGAATTTGGTGTTTATTTGAGTCCCAATGATTTACTTCTCGGTACAAGTAACAGAGAAGCCCCATTTGGGAAAATTTTGATTAGGGAATCCAAATTTAAAAGATTTCATTTCATTCATGTATTTTTTTTTAGAAACGTTGGTAGAGTGATTATTTCCCATCGTTAATCAAGAGAAAGAAAGAGTATAACAAGGTAAGGAACATTCAGGTTGGTGATATTGTACCCGTACAGGATTCTAATATGGTACGTGGGACTTGGAAGAGTGGTGAGGTCGCAGCTACGGAATGTGGAAGAGATTGATGGGTAAGAGATGTGGCAATGAGACATTAACCTTGTACACAAGGATCCATGTATAGAGGGAAAAAGGATAGATATATGAAAAGGTCTGTTCATAGGTTAGTTGTTTTGCTACCCGTGGAAGAAAGGGATGATTTATTGATTTGATTGTATCTTGGGATAGAGATGGTGTTCTGTTACAATTTAAGTAGCGGAGTGTTTCGTGAACGATAGATTGTGAATATAAATTTTAAAGCTTCTCGCGCCGTCCTTTGTTTTCTTTTGTTCCCCCGGGGAGGACGCTGAGGTACTGGTGGGTGTGTTTTGACCATCGGTAGAACAAACATTTTCTGTTTTATGTCATATTTACAAGTCTGACTGACCCATCCACAAGTGAATGGAACTTGAACTGTGTGGGGACCTAGAACATTTATAATTAAGTTATCGGAATGAGCCAGTATGTTGTTATTAAGAATTTGATTAATATGAATGCCATGTAGACGGAATTTTGGCTGTGACGTCGTGGTGCAAGATGTGGGGTACTGGCGCAGAATATTATATTAATAGGAAGTTTCACAGAAGAAGGTTTATTTACAGTACACTTGATGACATGAAAATATCTGGCATATGAAAACCGGAATAGGCCTATACAATAATTTTGAATTGTGATATTACGTGAAGAAATATTTGTATGTAATGTGGACTATTCTACGCTTATACTGTGGATCATTTTTGTGATATTGTTTAAATAGATAACATTTTGATATTTGAAATCTAATATGAATTTTGAATTGTGATATTATATGCAGAGAGATTTGTGTATGGAATGTGGGATATTCAACACTTATATTTTGAATCATTGGTTATGCGATATCATTTAAATAGATAACATTTGTTACTTGAAATATATTACTGTATAAATTTATACTGTGGATCCGCATAATATTCGAATTTATGTTTTATATTCAGAAAACTGTATTTGATATGTGATTAATTTTATGAAGATTTATCTATACTTTTGTATTTGCAGTTTATATTTGATTGATTTTCACACCAGTTGAATAGATAAATAAGGATAACCTAAATAAAAAGCTGGAATTTCAAAATAATAATAATACTAATACTAATAATAATGATAATAAATAAAATAAATAAATAAATAAACAAAAATAAATAAATGAATAAAATATAATAAGAATAAGAATAAGAATAAAAAGAAAAATAACGTCACATGAACGAACGCCGGTTCGTTTCTTTCAACGCTGAAACTTCCAACAACTCCGAATTATCTTCGCAATATAATATATTTGAACTGAATCGCCACACCATAACTACTCAAATAAACGCAACAAGACGCCCACGCCCCTCAACTCGGCCCTCAGCTGCAGTAAAATGTGTCTCCGTTGGTGTACCTCAGCGACCTGCCGCCACGCGAGGCGAGTCGACGTGAGGGTTCGGTCAGCTCGAACGAACCTCAAGCTATTAACTTATTCGTACAGTGTTCTTTTGGCGAAGTTAACATTAAAAGAGGTGTTGAGGAAAGTAAATTTTCATTATGAGTTGGGTAATTAGGTTACGAAGTTAAATCATTTGTTATTCATGGATGATTTAAAGTTATTTTGCAAAGTCTCATGACCAAATTGATTCTCTCGTAAAGACAGTGCAAATGTTTAGTAAGGATATCGGGATGGAGTTTGGGATTAACAAGTGTGGAGCAGTCATTTTGCAGCGAGGAAAAATTGTTAGAAGTACAGGGGTATTGCTGCCAGATGGGAAATTCATGAAAGCTATTGATGAAGAAAGCTATAAGTATCTTGGGATACTGGAAAGTGGTAAGATTAAAGAAAATGAAATGAAACTTCAATTTGTAAAAGAGTACAAACGTAGAGTAAGGTTAATACTGAATCTAAACTAAATGGTAAAAACAAGATAAAAGCAATAAACACTTGGGCAGTTGCAGTTTTAAGGTATGGGGCTGGTATTTTGAAATGGAATGTAGAAGAAATAAAGGAATTAGATAGAAAAAACAGAAAATTACTTACTATGCATAAGGGTTTGCATCCAAAAATTGATGTAGATAAACTGTATCTTAGTAGAAAGGATGGTGGAAGAGGATTGATGAGCTGCGAAGGTGTTAGCAAAAGTGAAGAGAACAACCTGGGATGGTACCTCAAACATTCTAATGAGAGATTGTTGCAAGGTGTCAAAGATGTCGGTATTTTGGAATTTGAAAAAGTTGTAGTAAAGATGACTTAAAAAATCGATGAGAGAAAAGAGAATGGAGGCCTGGATGGGGAAACAAATATGCAGTCAGTTTGTTAGTGATATGCCTGTAACAATGGATAAAGACAAAACCTGGAGTTGGATGAGAAAGTCTGATCTGAAAATAACTACAGAAGCGTTGATGTGCGCTGCTCAAGAGCAAGCTATCAGAACAAACTATATAAAGTATAACATTGATAAATCAGCTGATTCCCCGGCATGTAGATTATGTAAAGAAAGAGGAGAAACTGTGAGTCATAAGGTTAGTGAGTGCAAGAAGCTGGCTCAGACATATTATAAGAGGAGACACGATAATGTCGCCAAAATGATTCATTGGAAACTTTGTGAAAAGTTTATGCTTGAAAGGTCTGATCAATGGTACGAACACAGCCCAGAAACAGTCTCGGAAAATACCACTCATAAGCTTCTTTGGGACATGAATATTCAATGTGATCACAACATCAAAGCAAAAATGCCTGATATTGTCATTATTGATAAGGTTTAGAAGTCTGCAATAATTATTGATGTTGCCATCCCTGGAGAGAAGAGAATAGATGAAAAAGAGAAAGAAAAAAGTGAAAAATATCAGGACATCAAACGGGAAATCCAAAGGCTTTGGAATCTTCGAAAAGTTTCTGTGGTACCTGTTATTTGTAGGAGCCCTTGGAATTGTAACACAAAATTTTAAGAAATTTATGAAACAAATCGGAATAGATCTAA
>NC_051399.1:42956280-42958780 GCF_015228065.2 Penaeus monodon
TTGAGAGGAGGGCTTGGGGGCCCACTCCCCTTCGTCTGCCGTCTGCAGGTCCTCGTTGGCTATGCGGGCACGGGGCCAAGGGAGTCCGCGGCGGGCCAGGCCGGTGCGGGACAAAAGCACCGGCAACCTCAAGGGCTCCTCCCCGGCCACCGCGACGCGAAGGGCGCCCTGGACGGGATGGAGAGCCACGGAGAGACACGAGGCCGCCATCCACGCGCCGAGACACAGCCTCCCCATGACCTTCTGTAAAAGAAAAACATGCGCGCGTAAGGTGTGTAGTTTATGTAATTACCAATTTAAGAGATTTCCTTAAAGAGGGAGGGAGAACATTGAAAGGAAAAGGGAAGACAGGGGTTCTTCCAGCAATTATCTTGCTGCAGATTTTCATATACATTGCCTTCTAACATCAACTTTATTCTATAAAACTCACAATATCATTAGGTATATACACACGCACATAGATATACATAATAATAATTAATATTTATTTATTATATATATATATATATATATATTATATAATATATAAAATATATATATATATGGGGGTGTTTTTGGGGGTTTGTGTTGTGGTGTGTGTGGTGTTTGGTGTGTGTTTTTTGTGTTTTGGGGGTGTGGGTGTGTTGTGTGTGTGTTTTTGTGTGTGTGTGTGTGTGTGTGTGTGTGTGTGTGTGTGTCTGTATGTGTGTGTGTGTGTGTGTACGTATATGGTCGCATATAATGTTCAAACACATTCGTGAACACCTATATCATTAAATGACAAAATTATTCAAACATGGAGTGAAGTACGTAGACTTGTATTACTTACTGGCGAAAGTTACCTGGTTCTTTCTTTCTTCTTCAAGCTTGTGACACACTCGTATGGGCCTAGGAAGCGAGCGGTACGTCGAGAGCGGTTCTATGTGTGACGAGACGAATATCCTCTGGGTTTTAAAAAGACGGGCTGAATATATTCTTTTCCCCCTCATGGTGTGGAACCAATCAGAAGCCCCACGAACCGACCAATACAGCAAAACGGCCTGTGATGCGTCCTCTTATAAATCGGTCTATGAGTGGAAGATATATATATTTTTTTTCATTTTGCGCGGCTTTATATTGCACGATCTACAGCAATCTACTATTATTTTTCCTTTTCTTGTTATTTGATTTACTTATAACTTCTATTAATCTCTTTTCTATTCTTAATTTCCTCAGAAGCAGAATGGATCGCTGGTTGAACGGGTCTTACTGGATCTAACACGTGATGCTCGCAAACAAACTTGGAAATATTGATCTTTTTCATATGATTTACTCTCTCTTTCTCTCATTATTCATATTAGCACACCCCAACACACCACAACAACACCCACACCACACACCCCACACCACACACCCCCAAAACACACACACACACACACACACA
Organism: Penaeus monodon; assembly: GCF_015228065.2. Classification (NCBI taxonomy): domain Eukaryota; kingdom Metazoa; phylum Arthropoda; class Malacostraca; order Decapoda; family Penaeidae; genus Penaeus; species Penaeus monodon. Next base: position 42,957,683 of record NC_051399.1, read on the forward strand.
CTCTCTCTCTCTCTCTTCCTCTTCCCCCTCTCTCCCTCTCTCTTCTCTCCCCTCTTCCACCTTTCCCCTCTCTCTCTCTCTCTCTCTCTCTCTCTCTCCTCTTGTTCTTTCTCTGCCCCCCCCCCCCTCTCTTCTCTCCCCTCTCCCCCCCCTTCTCCTCTCCTCCTCTTCCTCTCTTCTCTCTCCCCCCTCTCTCTCTCCTCCCCGTCTTTTCCTCCCCGTTTTTTTCTCCTCCCCCCCTCTCTCTCTCTCTCTTCTCTCTCTCTCTCCCCTTTCCCCCTTTTTCTTTTTTCTCCCCCCCCCCTCTCTCTCTCCCCCCCCCTTCTTTTTCTTTTTTTTCCCCCCCCCCCTCTCCCCCCCTCTCTCTCTCCTCTCTCTCTCCCTCCTCTCTCTTCTCCCTCCTCCTCTCCTCTCTCTCTCTCTCTTCTCTGTCTCTTTTTTCCTCTCTCTCTCTCTCTCTTTTCTCTTTTCTTTCTCTCCCCCCCTCTCTCTTCTCTCTCTCTCCCTCTCTCTTCTCCTCTCTCCCCTTCCCCCCCCTTCCCCCCCCCCCCTCTTCTCCTCTCTCTCTCTCCCCCCTCTTCTCTCCCTCTCTCTCTCTTTTTTCTTTTTTCCCCCCCCTTTTTCTCTCTCTCCTCTCCTCTCTCCTTCTCTTCTTTCTCTCTCTCTCTCCCCTCCCTCCCTCCCCTCCCTCTCTCCTCCATTATTTTTTTAACTACCCCTCTCTTCCTCTCCTTTTTTTTTTTCCCCTTTTTTCCTCCTCTTCCTTCTTCCTTTTCTCTTTTTCTCCCCCTCCTCTCCTTCCCCCTTCCCCTCCTTTTTTTTTCCTTTTCCCCCCCCCTCCTTTTAAATTGGTTTTCCCCCCTCTTCTTCTCCCCTTCCCCTCCCTCCCCTCTCTCTTTCTCTTTTTTTTTCCCTTTCCCCTTTTTCTTTCTTTTCCTTTTTCCCCTTCTCTCTCTTTTTTTTTCTTTTCCTTCCTTTCCTCTCCCCCTCTCTTTCTCCTCTCTCTCTTTCTCTCTCTCTCCCCCTCTCCTCCCCTTTCCTCCCTCTCTTCTCTCCCTTCCTTTTCTCCCCCTTTCTTTCCTCTCCTCTTTTCTCTTC
>NC_051399.1:42971280-42978780 GCF_015228065.2 Penaeus monodon
GGGGAATCAGGAGAGGATGGAGCGGAATACTGAGAAAGAGGGTGAAAAATGAGTAAGATCTAGGAGTTGAGATGATTGGAGATCTAGAGGAGAGAGGAAGAGGAGAAGGGTGGGACGTATGATTAAGAAGCTGAGAAAGGAAGAATATGGCGTGGGACTATGGAAAGTCGAGTGAGAAGCGAGAGGTAGACAGGATGACTCATAAAGATACTTGAAGTTATTCTGTTGAATGAGGATGAGGCAGAGAGAGAGATACAGAGAGAGAGAGGGGGGGGGAGACGATACTGATGAGAGAGAGGGCGATATGTGGTGAGAGCGAGAGAGAAGAGAGAGAGAGAGAGAATGAGAGGAGGGCGATATGTGGTGAGACGAAGAGAGGAGAGAGAGAGATGAGAGACGAGAGAGAGAGAGAGAGAGAGAGAGAGGGCGATATGTGGTGAGAGCGAGAGGAGAGGAGAGAGGAGAAGAGAGAGAGGGAGAGAGAGCGAGAGAGAGAGAGAGGAAGAGAGAGAGAGAGAGAGGGATATGAGGTAGAGCAGAGGGAGGAGAGAGAGAGAGAGAGAGAGAGTAGGGGAGAGGAGAGAGAGAGAGAGAGAGAGAGAGAGAGAGTGAGAGGAGAGAGAGAGAGAGAGAGGAGAGAGGCGATGGAGAGGAGAGGAGAGAGGAGAGAGAGAGAGGAGAGAGAGAGGAGAGAGAGAGAGAGAGAGAGAGAGAGAGGAGAGAGAGGGAGAGAGAGACGAGAGAGAGAGAGAGGAGAGAGAGCGATATGTGAGGTAGAGACAGAAAGACTGCAGGAGAATTAGAGGGGCATGGATAGCGTTCTTGTAAGAGAGAGAGACACGAGAGAGAGCGCTTTTATAGTGTGAGACGAGAGACGAGAAGAGATGGTTTCAATGAGAAGAGAGAGAGAAAGCGAGGAGAAGAGTTCGAGACAGAGAGATGGACTTATGCTAAGGAAGTTTAGACCTATATCTGAGGAAAGACGGAGCGAGACGAGGAGAGAGAGAATGAGAGGAGAGGAGAGAGGAGGAGAGAGAGAGAGAGGATGAGAGAGATGACTTAGAGATAAATGTAGAGAGAGCGAGATGAGCATTCGAGAGGGAGCGAGGACGACAGTAGATAGACGGAGCACCTTCGAAGAGAGTGCGATGATTGAGATGGGGAGAGAGATGAGAGAAGAGAGAGAGTAGATGAAGACGTTATGTGGTTATGTGTGACTAAATATCTAGAGTAACTCTCTAGGGTTGATATGTTTTCTTTTTCGTAATTAATCACAACACTGGAATACTTGTTATTTAGCAAAGCTAAACTCTTTTTCATATAAAAACAACAACAAAAGTTCGGATCAGACATTGGATCTTATCTAAAAGTTTTTATCTCCTCTATTATCTGGGTTCAAGTGTCACAGTGTGACGCGGATCGGTATGAGGATGGCGAGGGGGCGGCATAAGTGAATGTACCCTTTAAGATAATTGTTAATCTTGAAGCGAACTACGCATCTCTCGAGTGAGCGGGCGACAGTAATTAATCGGTCTTCTCTCTTTCGAAATCTAGTTTGCTCGATATTTGCATATAATATTGAAAATATATCTTATACTGATACTTTTCACTGTTCATTGTTCATCGTGTTGATAAATGTTAAAGTTAAAGACACTTATGTGTATTTTTGTAAATGTATTTTTTCTTTTTTTCTTTCTCATATAGTATGCATGTGTACTATGTATCATGCGTGCATATAGGCTAAATGTATGTGTAAGCGTACGTTCATGTGACTAGGATAATATGATCTAGATAATGTCCGTATGTGTAACGTGTCACGAATTGTGTTAAGTGGATCCTAGATGCAAGTGGCTGCAAATACGTTGAATGTGTTACACTTGATTTTATGTAGGTGGATTGATCAGAGGGTCGGCCATCGAGACATCAGACAGCTATTAGTTTGTAGTCAAAATCGGAAGAATGTGCCGTTGAGCATGTTGAACAACCTTCACGCTCTGCTTGCAATAGGGTATGAAAATTCTAATTTAGATGCTCTTTAAAATTCTATAAAAAACAAATCTTCATCCTATTTTCTCCTTATCATTACGGGCTTATACATGTGTTACAGCACCTGCACATAGGCTTCCATGTCTAGGTATAATTAATACTTCCATTAACGAATATTTTAAGACCTAAATGGCAGTGTTGCCCAAATGTCAGCATGACTAATAATTAGGGTCAGATAAAGAATGGGTAACAGTAACTAAGTATTATTTATAGAAAAAAAAATACAAAATTAGAAACATGGAAACCTTATTCATCAAAGGTAAAAACAGTTCAGAAAATGTAGACATTAAAGATTTCTAAGAATACGGGATAAAGTGAAAATGAAGAGTCATCTTTACCAAATCATGCATAACTTGTAACTTATAAAAGAGCAATATGGCCCAAAGCACTGCTTGCTGTCAACAAACGGTGTCAGGTATTTCACTGAATAAAACACCGTTACTCTTTTGCAACCTACAATGCAATATTAAAGGGTAACATTAAGCAATCTTCTAATTACAAAGAACTGGCTTAATTAACTCAAATTTCGGCTAAAACAAACTAATGAGTTCCACATCAAGTTTACGTTGAGTCGGGCAACTACAAAGCAGTTTTTTTATTATCCACGAAGTAGTTACGTACATAATATTAAAAATTAGGTGGAATTTCTTAAAATAGATACTGGTTAATTCATTACATACTCCAAATCATTACATATATACAATGACAATTGACTATATTCATAAAAGTTACTTACACCGTACGAAAATAAAGTAATGCGAGAAAATACGTAATGGGTGGACTTTCAACTGGAAACTGGATCCTTGACATACCCATGACACATGCGTGACATACCATGCACTTCAGACATTCGAACTGTCTCTGCATTTCCGTTCCGCCAGAAGGGATAGGAAGTGAGTAAAATGCGAAGTAAAAGCTAAGGAAGTCATAAGGAAAGCGCTGGAGTAATCACGGCGGTGTGTATATAGACATGATTTCCTGCTCGGTCGCCAAACCGAGGTAAGTGGGTGGAGAAAATAATAAAAGGGAGATACGACACGTGAGTAGTGTTGTGTGCTGGGGTGGCATATATATACATATATATCATTTTTTTTTCGTTGTTGTTGTGTTCGTCGTCGTGTGTGTGGTGTTGTGCTTTTTGTGTTTGTGCTCATTCATGATGTACTGCCTCTTGCTTCTGTCTGTCTTCTATCTATCTATCTACCTCTTCTCTTCTCATTCTCTTTTTTTTTTATCCTCGTCTCATCCTTTTATTCTTCTATCTGTTTCTTCTCTCTCTCCTTTTTCTTTTCTTCTTTGTCTTTTCTATACCTCTCCATCTTCTTCTCTTCTTCTATTATCTATCTCTCTCTCTCTTCTTTCTTTCTCTCTACCCCATCTTCTCTCTACTCTCTCTCTCTCTCTTTCTCTCTCTTCTATCTCTCTCCCTCTCTCTCTCTCTCTCTCTCTCTCTCTCTCTCTCTCTCTCTCTCTCTCTCTCTCTCTCTCTCTCTCTCTATCTATCTATCTATCTCTATTTCTCTCTCTCTATCTCTCTCTCTCTTCCTCCCCCCTCTCCCTCTTTCACTATATAAGGAAAAGCTAAAAATTATATTCTGGAAAGTACTATATACTACTCAGAATTAATGAGTGATGCATATGTATTTTTTTTTTTTTCTTTGTCAATAACGAAGGAAACTGAATAAGAAAGAAAAATATATGATAAGGAATATTATATATACATTCCGAACTATGCAAAATATCTGATTTACAGTTTAAAAAAAAAGACCGTTAATGTCCCCCTTGGAAATTAAGTTTCAGACATTGTTTAATTATAGCAAAGAGGAGAACATCGACCAGGCCATTCTCTAATTACCTTAACATGCCCGTAAGTGAATCGCGGACGCAAACGTTTGTGGCGATTAACAGCTGATGGATGTGATCTAATAGCAGGTTGGAACGCTTTGTGGAAACGTTTGCGCTCGGTATCTGAGGCAGGTTAACCCTTCGGCACACACAGATACAGGCCTGCACGCGCGCGCTAACACACATTAGCGAACGCACATATTGCCCGGGGGTGTGTGTGTGTGGGGGGGGGGGGTTGGGAGTGAATGAGTGAGTGAGAGAGAGAGTGTGTGTGGTGTGTGTGTGTGTGTGTGTGTGTGTGTGTGTGTGTGTGTGTGTGTGGATGTTGTGTGGTGCTTGTGGTGCGGCGTGCATAGTTCTAGCTTCGCCCGGGCCTTCCATATATGGCCCGGCCTGTGTCATCTTTTTATGGCTGTCTCATTGAGTTTTTTTTAGATGCATGGTTAAGTGAAAAAACATTGAAATCACTCTTAAGTGCACGCGCCGCTCACTTTACTGACTTAAATACTAAATGACAACTCCCGTGATTCACTTGAACCTCCTGCCAACCATTCCTCCCTCCTCGATTGCACTGCTGTCCACGTTTCGTACTCCGCTGACAGCACAATAATAGAAAGCAATTCAGCACAATAATAAAAGCATTTCTAAAAAGGCATAGCATCTTTAGATTAGCACTGCAGCTAATAAGCGTGACACCAAAACTAACATAAAGTAATGATGGAAATAGACATAATGAGACAGAATGATGAAAATGCTATTTGCAGTGCCAAGAAAAGAGTTGAAGTTATCAATATTAATGATAATGATGATCATGATATTGGTGTTACTGGTAGTATTGATTATCATGAAAATAATTTCAAATCTAATGGTAGTAATCATAGAAATAATAAGAGTAATAATAAGAACGGCAGTTGTATCTATAATGAAAATAATAATAATGATAATAATAAAAATATAATAATTATCATTATAATTGTAATTAATAACGTTAATGAGGAGAACAATAAAAATGATAATAGCAACAAGGATAATAGTAGAAGTATTTATCAAGATGTACAAAATAATAATGATGACGAAAAATTGTCACTGTAGCAGCGGGTCTGAAGGCACTACAGTTCATCGAGTCAAGATTTTGTACCTGCAGCCAAAATCCTGCAGACATGTCCTCAGACCTTCATTTGGGAGACGACCGCGGGGTTGGGAACCACTGCTCTGGTGTCATTGACTCAATAAGCAGACCGCAGTACAAACCCGAATCCCCGAGGGCACTTGTGCAGAGCCTACTACCTCCTCTCTCTCTCTCAGAACATTGATTTATCATTAAAGTAAGCCAGTAATTATTATCACTTGATTATCATAGCCTACTTAGTCGGTAAATTCTGCATCAGGAGATTGCCCACTCTGATCCCATCGCAATCTAGACACAAATGTTACAACCTGACTTACTTTCCTTAGTCGCAACAAATGTTTGTATGCACTTGCTCTATGGCTCGACTTAATCTATTATTAATTTAGTGAAAAGTAGATTCTATAATCAGTGAACACCAATAATGTCTCTGTTTAAGACTTAGCAAGTGCAAGAAATGTAATTTTTTCACATTAATGAAAATTTCTGATGATCAGTACACGCCTTCAGTTAGTGCTAGATTTTATAACAAGGCTATTCCCCTTGTTTTTTTTTTCAGTTAAGATTTCTCTTCATCATCAAGGAAGGATATGTTGGAGGTGCAGAGCCGTACATCATTTCTGAAGTTGGAATTTATGAAAATATTCTGAAGATTGAATCGTTAAGTACTATTTAAATTGCAAGTTTAACCCATATCTCAAATGTCCATAGTCCACGTTATAGTAAAAAACAGGAGAACATTATATTATCTTAGACAACTGTGTTCCTGGACCTTCACAAAGAGTGACCGAGCACCCGTGTCCCAAGGTGTGATGAGGGTAAGAAAATCATCACGGTTTCATAATACATATGGATCTTATCATTTATTTCACCATAATGGTTTTAAGGTGTATAATTATAATGATTTTATATGCATTTGCATAACATAAATATATATGAGCTATGCGAGTTTTCTTAATATCATAACTCTTAAAATCTATCAGTGAAAAGACTGTTTTGCAAAATGGTCAAACGTTTATTGTAGTGATCCAAAGTAGCTCGGGCAGGAAAGGTGTACATATTGTTGTTGTTTTTTTATTGATTATTCTTTCATTATGTATTTTACTAATCATTTTCTTGATATTTCGTTCAAACAATAATTATTTTTATGTCTATAAACCGCAAATTCCCGATGGTCTGAATGGTCTCGGAGCGTGAGTTCGAATCCCACTCACGGTCCAAGGTTAGGGACGACAGCCAATCGGGGACAATTGCCAGAACCCCTTTGAGAAGGTTTTGAAATGCTGTGTCACTATGCCCTTTTTAGTCGGCGGTGGGGGGTTGAAAGACATCCGAATGCAAGGCGAATGAGAGCAGTAATAATTACTCTCCACTATAACCATTGTGTTAATGACTATAATATAAACTGCGGTATTTACAGTTGTACTACAAGATTTTTACTGATAATCGGAAATATACCAGATCTGATACCTAAGTAACAAATGTAAAAAAATGCCTTTACATTTAGTAAACCTTAGTTAGTGTGTATATATATATAATATATATATATAAATTAAAATATATATATATGATATTATACATACATACCATACATACAAACACAATCCACACACACACACAACACCAACACACACATATATATATATAATATATATATATATATATATATTTATATATATATTAATATAAATTTTTAATTATTTTTTTTTTTTTTTTTTTTTTTTTTTTTTTTTTTTTATTTTTTTTTTTCCCACACCCGGGAATTCGTCATGGTCTGTAAGGATCAGCTATGCACAGAGGAGCTGTGCACGTGAGTTAATTCTGCTAGTGGGTTTCCGCCTTGAAGATAAGTACGATAAGGAGAATATGATGAGAAGATGGCCTCTGTCGATTATGATTCTCAAGTGACATGCTGGAAAATTCCGTGTTCATCAAAGCGGTGTTGTTTTTCCAATCTCCCTCCCTTGTAGAACATTTCTTAGGCTACATAGTACAGTTAATAATATTGACAATAGCGTTAAAGTTTGGTCTACTAAAAAATAGCTATCAAATAAATATGAAAATGTGAAAACACCGCGTATGTCATTTTCCGGCTGACTGCTGTGTTGCAAGACTACGCGTCCATTAGGCAAATCTATCCCTTGTCTCACATTCGCAACTTGTTCCTGTTACTGAGTAATATGCCAGTGCTTTCAGGCCCAGTGTTTTTGCATCAGGAGAGGTAGAAAAATTAATAATGCTGTGAAATTTCATGGAGTATTACCTAGCGTATAGTAAACAAATAAATGTATAGAAATAAATTCTGAGAAGGAACTCTTTGAACAGTTCTCTCCTCACGGACAAGTCAACGCCAGATTTTTATTACTCCAGAATCTAGATATAGTCAGTTTTCTTTTCCTTTGGAATTTGAACTAAGAGCTCTTCAAATTGTATTTTCTTCGACGTCGGTATTCATATGTGCTGTGTGGTGGAGCGGTAGCGAT
>NC_051399.1:42981280-42993780 GCF_015228065.2 Penaeus monodon
TGAATGTTCACTTTTGAAGCTTATTTTGAGATCATGATAGTCTCATCACTTATTAATTGTATATATTTCTTGCAAATGAAATGTTTATGAATCAGAACATGGGAATTCATTTAAAGAGATGAATATTATCTATCTCCCTCTATGTTTCGTCAAATACAATTTCATTACTTCTTCACCATCAGGATTATGTGTGAGACTGATAAAACATCCTGAAATAATCCACAACCACAAAGTATCACACAAATAATGGGGGAAATAACACAATCTATAAAATAAATATTGCTGTATTGGTCACAGATAATTGTTACATAAGTACACAAATGTAGATGATGATATCCAAAGTAATGTATCTATTCTCTATTTTACTGTAACTGCCTTCAAAGTCTTCTTAGCAAAAAAGAAAAAAAAAAAGTAATGGAAAGTAAAAAATATACATAAGGAGTGAGAAGTTCATCAGACTCGGTACAGCCAGAATTACAACTGTTTAATAACTACAGTAAAATGAGCAAATCTGTCTCCTATGTATTATTTATTAGGCAAGAAGAGATAAAGAGATGGTATTGAAAAATGAGCAATATAAGAGAAAAAAAGTGATTACAAGGAAGATACCTTTTTATCTGAAAATATCTATGAATGATGATATACAAAACCATATGTTTTTTTCATTAGGGGATATAACATAGGTAGGGAGCAGAATATTCAGACCCAGTCAGTACAAACAATTTTTTGTGGAGTAAAAATTTAGAACAACTCCATCAGTGGGTGAAACATGGAATGAACTTAGAAAACTGGATTAGATTCAGACAACCTGTTTCTCTTATCCTACTTACATCCACAGAACAAATATGATCATAACACAGTCTAAGATAAGAAAAAAAAATGTGTCATTTCTCTGTAAATCCACAGCATTAGTGAAACATGGTAACCTTAAAATAGAATTATATTTATGATTTACCAAATAAATAAATAAAAAAATTTGAGTGGCAGAATGAAATAGGAATTACTCTTTGGTAAAAATAATCAGTTTATACTCTCGCTTAAAGGACTTTTGAACCTTGTTAAAAGTTATCCAAACACATTTGTTGGTTCTAAGAAAGTGTTCATTGCATTACAGGTTTATTTATCAAATACTTATATATCCTTATAGACTGAAACTTTGATTTTAGTATTTCACATTTTACAGCCTAAGGACAAGTCGGACAGATGTATCGCTACTATGAAACATAAAGTGCTTACAATATAATGGCAGTTAAACACCTAACTTTTTAGAGAGTCTACACTGACTGACATGAAGATTTTCTTATAGAGTAAACCTCTTCTTTTTCTTTTTCTTCCTCTTCTTCTTCCTCTTCTTACAATTATTATTATCATTATCAATATCATGATCATAATGATGGAGGAGAGAGAGAGAGAGAGAGAGAGAGAGAGAGAGAGAGAGAGAGAGAGAGAGAGAGAGAGAGAGAGAGAGAGAGAGAGAGAGAGAGAGAGAGAGAGAGAGAGAGAGAGAGAGAGAGAGAGAGAGAAAAATCATGCGAAAACAAGACCTTAACTGTTGTTGTTGTTGTTTTACTGTTTTTCTTATTGAAAATTAATTCTGGATTAGAAGAAAAGGAAGAAGTAAAAGAAAAAAGTCCAGCCTTGACAATTTGCCAAAAACTTGGTCCATCTATTTTCCTTTTGCGAAAATGAACAAAAATAATAACATCGACAAGAAGTCCTACATTAATCTGAAATGAAGAAAATGTCATAGCCATGAAACAATTAATAGTACATGTATATCTTATTGGGAACATGGGTAAAAAGTATCCTATCAAAAAAAAAAAAAAAAAAAAAAAAAAAAAAAAAAAAAAAAAAAAAAAAAAAAACACATAACTAAAGGTAATAATGCATATAAAATAAACATACCCTGAGTAAAATTACATGGCCACCATCAACTGCTTCAAAGAAACATGTATCAAAGTTTTAAACAAATGAACAGATTATGCTTTATGTACTGTATAAAAAAACATGTCATATTGTCCCCTTACAAAGCATATTATATGTTCAAAATATTTCTGTCAAAGTATGCAATATACAGAATATTAAGGATATTTAGTATATATACTACTGAATCTGTCCAGCATATATATACCTAAATCAGCTAACGAAGAGGAAAGGAAATCCACTGATGCAGATCAAATTCATTAAAATAATAATGATCACAACCTATAACATCTCTAGACTAAAAGTACATCATTTCTGAATAATGAATCAGAACATTTTTCTAATAATGCTGATGAAGGTCTCACAAAATATACATATTTATATATTGTGTGCAAAGTATTCATACTGGAAAAGTATACCATGGGGGGGAAGGGGGAAGAATGGTGGTGAGTAAATAAGAATTACTTCATCTATCAATACCAGAAACAATGTGGAAATCAACAGGAGGAGCTTCTGGCTTTCTAGCATCACCAAGTCCAAGAAAATAACCTTCAGTATAGTCACTGTAGCAGTATAGCAATATATCAAAATACTGTATAAAAAGGAGACATGAAAAGGAAAGAATGAAGAACTCAGCCACATACTATACAAAGCTATTTAAATCATTTACATGTGGAATGTCACTGACTATGAAAATGGTATCAATAAAATATAATCAAATGAAAAAAAAAAAGGGGGGGGGGGAGGGGTTGAAGGAAATCTTGTACGTCCCACCTTAGTACCCGCACAATCAAGAAGAGCGCATATTAGGGAAAAGATAAATTAACCCAATGCCGCCGGGGAATATGCTGTGCTCATTGTTTATTATTATTATAATAATTTTGCTTTTTGTGTGTGTGAAATGTCACTGCATATAGGTGGCTCTGCTAGTGCTTAGTACAAAGGGGTCAATTAGTAAGCCTTGTGACCTTACCCGATTTCACCTTTCCTTGAATTGGCAAGCAAAACATATTTTACTAATGCTGTGAATATTGATGGTGTTATTTTATTTATAGACATTATAATTACTATAATGTCATTAACATTAATAACAGCAAAATAAGATAACATAAAATATTTTTGTAAATCAAGGAAAAGGGTAAAAGGGCGAGACAGACAGTACTAATAATTGGCTCCTTGGTGACTTCGTATCAGTGTAGCCATCTATGTGTAAAAATAAATAATAAAGAAAACATACAGTGGGCATGGCATGTACATGCCATGCCTGTCAGCATTGGGTTAATGAAAATTAAATAAAATTAGGAAAAGGAAAAATGTTCTTTTTTTTCTCTCTTTGTTTCAATCCATAAAAATAGCTGGAGGCAATCTCAGTCTAGCACCATTATGGGCTACAGGTGAGATGTCAAGATTCAATCTCATCAGTCCTTTTTAACCCTAGTTATCTTAACAAATAATGAAAAGATGTAAGAAAGAATTTCAGAGAGAAAAAAAGAAAAAATGTCCACAGTTTGAGGAATATCTGAAGATCTTTACATTCAAAACCATCTAGAGACATTCCTTCAATCTTCTGTAATTATTTTCTGTACTAATCCTAAGGACATACGGACACAGCTTAAAAATGCTTTTTGGACCATTAGTTCCACATCAGTAATATATCCTCAGACATCTGAGATACACAGTCCTACAACAGGAAAAACAAACAAGTTTCTGTTGATGTCTTGAGCTAAAACTGCATGCAACAGTGACTTTGAAATACATTTTCCTGCTTTCTAATAAATAAGTGTTTGTTAGCATGTCATGAAATGAGTGCTGCTAACAGACAAAAACTTTAAGAATTTCTAACATTAATTCCAGAAAGATTAAGAAAGAGTGTAGTAACCCTCTTTCCCAAAATCTGCCTTCCATACTCTTAATTTACAACCATAAATCACATACATTGTCTCCCAAAGCATCAACGTTCACTGCTTACACTACTTTCATTCTTGAGTGATGGCTGCATCACAGCTTAACTTATTCTTTAATCTCAAATAATCTTAGTATTATGAGTGCCTATCACATTAGCATAAGGAAGAAAAAAAAAAAAAAAAGTTTTCATATATCATCAGCAACCACTTAGCAGGATATTCTCATGACAAAGCTCTTTTCACTGTTTTGCAACAACTGCATCTCTAGTGTACGAAATACACTGTGTTCATCATGTTCCTGCCATGATTAATATTGGCTTGAATGATTCTCAAAAGATGCCATTTCCTATAAGTGGTGAAAACAAGCAGAAATGCAGAAAAAAAGATGATGTTAAATCAAAATCCCTGTTTATGAAGTGCCCTGAGGTCTTAATGTTAGCTGCTCTTACTTCTTCAGAAGGAAATAAATATAAACAAAAAAAGGTAAAAAATGAACAGAGGGAAACAGGGCAAACTCAGAAGAGCAGGAGGGAGAAAAAGTAAATAAGAATGTGAACAAATCTGAAAAAGAGAGATTGAATCCAACATACCTTTTTGCTCCTGCAACTAATGATAATAGATTTTGAAAACTCGCATTACATAAACCAAATACTACAGAAAGAATGATAATTTCCCTTCCCTACAGAGAATGCCTTATGCTGCTTGTGACGAGGGATCCCTGATTTAGAAGAGCTATAACTTAGCCATCCTAGGTTGCATTTGTTTATAAATGCCACATATCATATATTGCTAAATTCATCTTCCACAATACTAAGCTATCATGTAGCAACATTCTACTTAGAAGACTTGTAAAGCAGCATCAGGAGCATCAAATGATAACAATATCAATTATCATCATTTTAAAGAAATAAATAAGATCATAATTAAGACAATAAAGATAGAATGAACTCGCTACAGTCCATAAACTGGATAAAATAATAGTTCTGAACAATAAAACTTGTTAACCCAGAAAACCTACCAACCTTCTTTGCAGGTTTATCACTAATGTGTTGCATTTGAATATGACACAAAACATCCACCATTGAAGTGATAAAAGGCACTTATCAAGCAAAAAAGGGAAACTAAATCACAATGTCAAGAGAGAACAAATAACCTGAGATTGGCTTGTAGATTAAATAAACCTAAATCACGTCAAGCTGTGTTATTAAACTTGTTAAATTACCTGAAATGTAAATCATATTAACTTCTTTTTTGGACTCAAAATCATTTCTTAGATCTCCTTTCATTAAAAATGCCCGTAAGTCAACTCCTTTAAAAAACTTCATAGCTCCAGTGGCTGCCATCATTCTTTTACCAAATTGGACTTAAATCTGAAGCTACACATGAATTTATGATAAAGTACTCAATGTATAAATCTGAATGGATACAACCTAAGTTGTTTGGAGAGATTTTCTCCTAATATTTCATGAAATAAACTAGCCACAGGTATGTACTGTGAAATCAGTGAGAAGTCTATTATTTTGAATCTTCTTGTTTGCTAACAGTTTACTCTGCAGGTCCAAGGTATTAGCACAATAGGAGAGAGTGCCTTGTTCTCAACATCCTACCATGAAAAAAGGCAGCAATGGCTAAAATGCATGATATCCCAAAGAACAAGTTGGTATATGCTAATCCAAATCACAGTGTTGGCATTAAAAGAAGATTAAGCATTCAGCTTCCTTATCAGAGCAAAAAAAAAATGGCAATGTGAAAAAACCTAAATCGTGGAAGAGGAAGCATATGTTCAGCAATGTCATACACTCTTGCTCAAGTTGAAAATATATGTTGATAAAGTCGGGTTTTCTCATAGTCCTTGCTGGTGTGGACCAAGTACTAATGCTACCAGGTGCTGTCCTTCCATTATGTGGTTCAGTGATTTACCTGCACAGAACATACTAGTTAATACTACCATTCATAAACATATTCACAAATAATGTAATCTTCTATTGTATTGTTCAAGCAAAACAGCAGAGATAAGAATCATTATATACACAGATTTCTGATATCTGTGACATTTAAAAAATACAGACTCACCTTTTAAAAGTGGTTCATTGGTCAAAACTTTTACACTTGAATAATAATCTGTTGGTACAGCCCACTGAGTTCGTAATTGGCGAGCTGTTTGTCGTGCACTCTGCCACCATCTCTCGTCACCTACATCTCCCTCCATATTCTCTAGGCTATCAAAGATTGAAAAAACAGTTAGGTATAAATATATATGTTGTTATGTCAGTGATTTCCATCTCTTTTCTATTACTTTAATAATGTTCTACTTTAGTAGGCAGAATAATACTAATCAGTTCTACAAAAAAGCAAATTCTACAACCATACAGTCAAAGCCTGGTTTTACCTGTATGGATCTTCTTCAAGTAGCGGTTCCTTATCTACAAGATAATACTGTTTGGTATCCATATTGAAAATGAATGTTGCTGTTGTTTTGTATTGCTTTCGAGTAAGAGAACTGAGTGGAGATCGAACTGTCTTGCCAAGCCCCTTGACCATGGTTGCTGCCTGAACAAGCACAGAGGCTAAGGCAACTATATTTCCACTGCTGGGACATACCTGAAACAAGTGATAAAGTCAGTGCTAGTGACATGTTCTCAAACAGTATATAATTACTCTTAAATAACTGTAAAACTGAGTTACATATAGTCTGACCGCAGATTTCCCTCACTATGCACCAACCCTTCACAGTGGGGTATATCTATATGCAGTGGATCAGCCTGCAGTATTATTTTCGAAGGGCAGTCAACTCTGCGCTACACCACCCACTGATTCCCATGGTAATGCAGCTCATTTCGTGTATGACTTTTGCGGTCCATTCATATTACATATATGTACTATTTTACAATGTTTTGGTACTCATGCTATACTCCAGCCTGTCTTTATGAATGTGGTCACACATTGTTTTACTGGCAAATACTTCATTATGCTCGAAGAATATGTGGACATGAATAATCAGTTTCATGGAATGTGAAAGGAGGATGTTCATTTATTTATTTATTTTTTATTTATCTTTATTATTATTATTATTTTTTTTTACACTGGTTTGATCAGTAAGGAGAAGGATAAGCAAGAATCTCTACTAAAGTCTATTTGTACTAAAATGATATATATGTATACAGCATACATACATACATAAAAAAAAAAAAAAAAGACTGGTATGCAAAATGTATTTGTTTATTTTTATTTATTTATTATTTTTATTTATTTATTTTTTTTACATATGTACATATATAAATATGAACAGAATAGAATAGACCCTATACATCTCCCTAGGTAGTCCATAACTCAATTGAATAATAATAACAATAAGTAACATTTTGTTATACGAGCTAGCGAGAATAGGATCCTGAGCATGGAAATATGATCCTTCCTGGAACCAGTCCTTTCCAGTCATGGCCTACATATGGTACATTACACACTCATTTACTGATAGGAATAAGGCAAGAGCCCCTTCCTGAATGCCCACTGAGTCTAATCACCCTTTATCTGGCACCCCAGCCAAAATTCCTGTGATGGCAAGTCCCCGTCACCCTGGCCCTCTGCCAAATTTTCCATGACGGTATCTTCAAGTCATCCTAAAACTCAAATCAATTTTTTTTTTCATGACATGATGGTCATGTCATCCAGATAGGGGTAGGGGATAATTTTTGTAGATTCTTTTATTATTATTTTATTGCTATTATTAATGCTTGTAAGATAATAATCATAATGTCAATAATAATAGTAGAAACAATTAAGAGAATTAGAAAAAAAAAAAAAAAAAAAAAATCATAAATCCCTAGGAATAGGGAAATCAGGAGACATCATGTAGGGCCTACTATTTGGCTCCTTGGTGGATGAGCCACTTGTACATAAACTTTAGAAAGCAAAGCTACAATGGACATTACATGTCACCAGCTGCTATGGGTTAATAAGAATCACAGTTCTAGGGTAACTTCTGTGACTTCGAACTTCCTCTCTCAAAGTGTGCCTTCCCAAATACAAAGATTGGTAGATCCAGGGACTTTGCTTCTGTTCTTGGAAAGCATACAACTGGCATGTGAACTACACATTACTAAGTCCTAATGTTAAGCTAAAGTTATGTCTACGAAGAGTGTGACTTGATGTAATGATATAAATTTCAAGTT
This sequence comes from Penaeus monodon, assembly GCF_015228065.2. NCBI lineage: Eukaryota > Metazoa > Arthropoda > Malacostraca > Decapoda > Penaeidae > Penaeus > Penaeus monodon. The sequence continues at coordinate 42,989,280 of NC_051399.1, forward strand.
TCCCCACCACAGAAAAGAGGTCTCTGGCTTCATTTATGATAGTATGGAAGTGACTGCTGGGGATGCAACAGTTCCTCATACTGCTTGTCATCCACTAAAACTTGTATATGTATGTTGGTTTCAGCAATAAATATATTCTTTCTTCATAATGTTAGGTATGTGGAGATTTATATTTTTATATATCACTGATGTTAATTATATGTTACCTACTAAAAAAAAAAAAAACTCATTTTTTAAGCTGTGAATATCCTATCAACATAATCTAAAGAAGAATAAATAAAAAAGAGGATATAAAAACAATACTGGTGTTAATATACTCACATCAACAATTTCAACATTATAGTCATTGCAAAAGAAGTACTTCTTGCCTGCTTCAGTACAAAGTCTTTGAGCCATCTCATGACAAAACTGCTCAACATCTAGGCTGACCTGTTTCACAAGCACACCAGGCACCATCTGCATCAAACAGAAATAGCATTCCCATTATACCTTTGTGTCTGCTAGAAAACTATATAAATAGAGACAGATATAATATGTTTAATCAGACAAACTACTTGATTAAACCAGTAATATAACCAAAAGTGTTGGTGATGTTATCAAAACCAAAGAATCAAGCTTATTTAACTTTTATAAACTCTCTCACTGGGACATTAACTTCTATTTATTATCATCCTGAAAAAAAAAAAGAGCTTACCAGTTTCTCAGCTTTGGTATTAGATATCATATGCATCTGTGTGTATCCTGACCCATGGACTTCCAGAGGTAGTGCATTGTGATAACCAGTGGCTGTTCCCAACTCATCATCTGTTGAGAAGCAATAATCATGCATTTTGATGGTGTGGAAAATTTTTTTAATTATTATTATCAATATCATTGTTCTTCAAATATTTTTCATCACAATCCAGTTTCCTTTTATACACTACACTGCCTTCACGACCATGTATCTTTCTGTTAATCCAATATCAGTTGATATATATATATCTAAAATTCATATTAAACATATATATATATACAATCATTATATATATAATATATATATATAAATATAATATATATTATATACATATACATATAATATACATATACATATATATACATATACATATATATTATACATATACATATATAATAATATATACATATATATATATATATACATATATATATATATATATATATATATATATATATATATATATATATATATATGTATATATATGTATATATATGTATATTTTTATATATGTATATGTATATGTATGTATATGTATATGTATGTATATGTATATATATGTATATGTATATGCATATGTATAAACACACACACACACACTGTGTTTTTATCTTTTATTTTCTGTTGTTTTACTCGACTTATACTTTACCTTCTATATCAGTGATAATTGACACTAGTTCATCATCAACTTCGATATATCTCCGGTTGAAGTCAACTACGCAATTGAGAGCCTAAAAGGATAATCAGTTAAAAATAATATTTCCCACAAAGCATAAATTGTACAATTAAGATAATGATCAGTGAATATTATCTGCTGTATTCAAAGAAAAGATCACAATTCAAAATTATTTCACACCAAAAGAAGAAGAAGAAGAAGAAGAGAAGAAGAAGAAGAAGAAGAAGAGAAAGAAGAAGAGGAGGAAGAAGAGGAAGAAGAAGAAGAAGTGAAATTATATATGTAACATAAAATACAAAAAACCAGGAACAGGAACCGACCTGAGACTGTGTAGGATCTGGAGCATTAGCCGGAGTAGCATTTGAAGATTTTTCTGATGCCTTCTGTACACATCCAGGACTCAGTGCATACAAGCCTAAACTTTCTCTTGAACTCCATCTTTGTAGTTCAGCCTGTTAAAAAAATAAAATAAGTATCTTAATTATTTTATCTTTATTATTTACATGATGTTAAAATAATTTGTGTATTAGACAAAAACAAATTGGGAATACTTTGGTACTCAGTGATTTCATACAATAATTTGAGGAGTCTTAGAGCTATTAACATTGTCCCAACTTTATTCCCCTGATGAATAACAGATTACTAATGTTAGTAATTATGTAATAAAAATACATGAATATTTAGAAATAGAAATGTTATGCAGATAAGATGGATGTGTAGCTGTAGCTTATTTTTAATTTTTTCTTCAGGATGTGAAACATAAACACTGCCTTTACTGGGTCATGTCTAATCACACCATGGTGAAAAGTTTATTGAAGACATATTTATTTTATTTTACTTATTGAAAAATTTCTGCCACATCAGCATTAAGTTCATTAGCGGTGTATTCAAAATATAGCAATAGTGTGAGGCTTGAGGGCAAATCCCCAAGGTAAGGAAGTGCTATATGACATCAAAGGTCACATGGACTATGGTAATGTAGAGTAATGAAAAGGGTTAGGAATGAGTTAATGATTACAGTAAAGTTACAGGCTGAACAGTAATAGAGGATATGGTAATGAAATGGGCAGAGAAGGGGAGCTGATGGGGTATTGTATAAGGTAAAGGGTATTTGAAGGGGTGTAGGGTGCATTATGATAAGGTATTGTGTCAAAAATGAAGTTTTATGACTAGGGTAAGTGGACAAAACAAAAAATGAAGAAAAAGAAAAGGAAAGGAGGAGAAGAAAAGACCATGCAAAATTAGTTCAGGTGGGGGCTGAGGACCAAGGCAGGGGTGATCCCCCACATTGGGCTCCAGTCCGCGTCTCCTAAGCCTCGCACAACAACAACGAGGAAGGGATTGGGGGGGCACGCCAGGATAACATCTATGCTCCATATGTGGTCAAGCATGCTCTAAAATAGGCATGCTAAACTTGTGTGGTTGTTTGGCCCTAGCTTCATTTGTTGAGGAGAAACAGCCTGAAAACTAGGCTTAAAGGCTCTTCATAGACTCAATACCTAAAAAAAAAAAAAAAAAAAAATCTGTATCGAAGCCAAGAGCATAGAGAGCTTGGTAATTTTTGTTTTATGCATCTCGACTCCACCCGGATATGTTGTTTGGTATAGCTGTGGGGCTCCCACTGATATCTGGTTAAAGCATGGATAATGTGAAAATAGATATGTGTGTGTGTGTGTGTGTGTGTGTGTGTGTGTGTGTGTGTGTGTGTGTGTGTGTGTGTGTGTGTGTGTGTGTGTGTGTGTGTGTGTGTGTGTGTGTGTGTGTGTGTAATATTACTATTTTGGAGAATGTATGGTAATTAATAGACAGAATGAGGATTACACAGCCCCGATTTAAAAATACAAATTCCAGTTCCTCATAAGGCAATCAAGTACTTGAATACTTATGTGTTGAATTAGTAAATCTGTTCTTATCAAGTGAGATGTAGAGTTAATAAATAGTAAATAGTAAATATGCAGAGTAATATAATGCCACAGAAGATGGAACAATAAAGACAGTAATGATAAAAACTAATATTAATAATCTCAATATCACAGACATTAAGAAAATAAATGGGTACAAGAGAATAATGGAAATTATCCTCCTCATCATTAGTAAATAATATTTAGAACAAATAATATTAATTCCTTTTTAAATCCCTTGCAATGAAGGCAATTCTAATCATATAATTAAACACATTACCTGAATCTTCAAAGCTTATTTATACAACCTTACACTGATTAGCATTAATTCTGAAATACTGAGGAGCAGCCTATGACTAAAGTTGAAACTGGTATAAAATCAGTTTAATAATTTTGCATGGTACGATATCATTGAAAACATTATTAAAGACATCTTTTAGTTTTTTACAAAATATTTCCTACTGCAATTTTCACCCAATGCCTATGGGTCTATGTACTGTTCCCTGTAGATTTTTGTTAATTTTGTTACATACAGATGGCTCCACGTATACTCAGCCAGTAGGCCCTACTGATTTCCCCATTCTTTGAATTTGCTGGAAAATATGTTTTTCTTTCTAACATTATTAATATTGAGATTGATATTATTCTTACTGATGTTATGATTATTAAATTGTTATTTAAATATTAATAACATTAAAGACAATAAAATAATACAAATGAAACTTTTAAAAAAATTAAGGAAAAAAGTAAACAGGTGAGATACGTAAGACTAGTAACTGACTCCTTGGATATTAAGCACTTGTAGAGCCATCTATGTGTAAAGACAATAGATGAACTTTTATTACAGTGGGCCAGGCACTGTAGTCTTGCATTCATAAGTTGCTTTAAGAATTATGTCATGAACTAAAGATGGTTTGCATCAAACTATTGCACATTCACAAGGTAGTATACAGATGGCTAGGAAATGATGTATCAGATATTCTGTTGCAAGCCAACATTTATTCAGTTCAAGTCAGTGATAATAAATCTTAACATTTAACCTCATGGAGAAAATTAACCCCTACAATCTAGATGACATGACCATCACATCATGAAAAAATTGGTCTTGAGGGGTGGGTGACTTTCACTACGGGAAAATTTGGCTGTAGGCTGGGTGACACAAACTTGCTGTTGTGAGCATTTAAGCTGAAG
>NC_051399.1:42996280-43006280 GCF_015228065.2 Penaeus monodon
GAGAGAGAGAGAGGGATAGAGAGAGAGAGAGAGAGAGAGAGAAGAGAGAGAGGAGAGAGAAGAGAGAGAGGAGAGAGAGAAGAGAAGAGAGAAAGAGAGAGAAAGAAGAGAGAGAGAGAGAGAAAGTAAGAGAGAGAGAGAGAGAAAGTAAGAGAAGAGAGAGAGAGAGAGAAGAAGGAGAAGAGAGAGAGAGAGAGAGAGAGAGAGAGAGAGAGAGAGAGAGAGAGAGAGAGAAATTGGGCGATTTCTAATTCCCAGCATTAGACAAAATAATTTCCATACCTGAAAAGGTATGGAAATGCTGATTGGTTGCTTGGATACCCATACCAATTTGCCTTTAAAACCTCCTATGAATTAACAGTAGTGATCCACTAGTGGAAACAGTGGGCCTCTCTTTCTTTTTTCTCTCTCTCTTTTGAAGGCCCATATATTGAAAGGCTGCTGAAGCTAAATCCTAAAAGTCTTCATTATTCATATCAAAATATGTTCAGTAGAATTTCAGCCAATTCTGAGATGGATTCCTTGCAAGCTCCAGAGGAATTCATACATATCGACCCAAAAGCTGGTCAACCTTCATCAATGGGGATGGTACAGTTTTTATCTGAAAATAAAATTCCTTTCCATCCCTCCCTCCTCCCCCACCTGCCTCCCAGTGGCCAGATTTGGTCTTTTATCATTTACAATGCAGAAAATGCATGGCTTATACTGGCGCAGCTAGAAGTTACTGAGCTGAAGCTGAAACGTGTACCATGTGTATATGAAAGAAAATGGGGAAAAGAATAAAAAATATAAGGGAGGACTCCTACAGAAAGGGGGCATGGAATGGTGGGTGAAGTGGTCTCTGATTGTCTGCAAAGGGTATCAAGAGGGAAGATTGGACAGGAGTAGAACCACCTAGACATAAATAAAATATAAATATAAGAAGTTATAATGCTACAAGTTATTTTGTAAGAGAAAGTTGCAAAGGATCTTTGTTTGACTGATAAAAAAAGGATGCTTGTTAGGTAAATCACATTAACACAGAAAATAACTATATATAATTTGTACATACATTTACTTGCATGTACCTGCATGTATGTTTGTGTTTCACAACATTCATACATGTACACACTCACTCACTCATCTTTTCACATATGACTAATTGTACAGATAGACAGATAGGGGTACTGGTACCTATATCAATAGAGATTGGCAAGATGAATAAACGGATTAAATAAATGGAAAAATACTGTGATTATCTCATCCCCATGTTTAATAATAATGTTTGTTATTCTCTTATTTTTTTTGGGGAAAAAAAAAAAAAAAAAAAAAAAAAAAAAAAAAAAAAAAAAAAAGTGCACACACATGCACACCCTTACGTGTGTGTGCACGTGCATACACCCACACACACACACACATCTATCTATTTATATATCTATCTATATATATATAAATCTATCAATCTATCTATCTATCTCTATATTTGATGTTACAAATAATGATTCTAGAATAAAATAACAAATTAGAAGGGTAAAAGTGTATATCTCTCGTTCTACTATTACAATACCATCTACTTTGAAAGGCCAAGCTAAAACGGAAGATGCCGATTGCAATATTTTGAAGAAAAATCAGTCTCCTTTACTTATAACTAATCATGCCAAAAAATAATACATTGTCCGACAATTTCTATTTGAAGTAGATCAGCCAGAGCTCTTTTCTTTGTAAATGGTAGATATGCTTTCCTTCATCATCTCCTATAACACAAGGCCATTTAGGCTGCAGGTGAATTTCGGGAAAATGTATATTTTTCACATTTAAAATTCCAGTGAAAATGGACATAGACTACTTTGATATTCCACAAAAGACTTATTGATAGAATATTGTAACATTGTAAGATATGCTGAAATTAAAGCTTTGGCTGTCAGGGATGGGGGTTTTCATTATTTGAATTTTTAAAACATAACATTTTATTTTGTGTGATTTTCATCCATGGTCAGTATGACTGAAGGAGGGCATAACAGTCAAAGTATTTACTTGGGCATTTCAATTTTCAACCACAATTTTCTTCTGCAAATTAATTACCATATCAAGTACACAGTATGTCAAATTCTATATGAATAATCTTATCCAAGTACCATGACCTTATGTAGCAAATGCCTGCTATTCTACAAAATGAAAGAGAAAAGAAAAGGAAAACCCAATCTAGATAATGCATGCATACTACAAAAAACTCCTGATTTTACCTTTTCTAATCGATCAATTTCCTCTCTCCAGCGATCATCTCGAGGTGATAGGATGGGACTAGTGATATTCTGGTTGATGGGTCTGAGTACATCGCTGGGAGAGCCACTACCCGAGGTTGGACTTAGAAGCTTTTCGTACATGGATCTTATGAAGCCGGATGACTCACCCAGCTCTATGGATAATTCAGATAATGGCACACCCATTGAGCGGAACCGTGGTGACCGAGAGGGACTCATGATCAATCTCCGACTCTGGTTTCTGAAACTGCTGTACTTTTGAGGAACATTCTCTATGTTCTCATCTGAAAATTCGTATTTCTTGTCAGCCAGTCGCCTTCGCCTGAACACACTAAGTTTTTCATGTCGGGAGTCTGTAATTTCATCTATGAATTCATATTCTTTTTCTGCGAGTTTCACTGGTGTCTTCTCCCCATAGGAACTTTCACTTGAACTTCTAAGTACCATTCTACCCTGTTGTTGAGTATTAAAGGCACAATCATCGGCCTTTATATTATTTCCACAGCAATTTGATCCATTCTTACACCTATCACTAATGCTCACTGTGTCCCTGAGATCTGAGCGGCCCAGGCGAGAATCTTCACTTATGTGCGAGCACCTGGTTGAGTCGTCTGAGTCGTTATCATTAAAAGTGTCACTTTCTCCATAAAAATGGTATGGAGAATCATCAGGCAATTGAAAATCTTTGAGCGAGAGATTACGAACGATGCCCTGGACAGCTGTGGCACCATCATCTTGATCTAAACAACTGCCAGGACTTTTATCACAGTCATTGATGTCAAGTCTATGAGACATACCCTGACCTTCCATGGTACTGCCCCTTGGATAATTTTCACACATCCTATGAATGTTATTACAACCCTCAGTTCTTGCCCTCTCATCATTTCTTGGTGCTACACTTCCAATCAGAATTTCCCATTCTCTGTCTTTATCACTCATTGAACTACTGCACCCACACATACCCCCAGTGTTCAATGTAACTTTCAGACTACTTGTACTAGACTCAATACTGCTTGGATCCTTTTCATTGTGAGTTCCTTCTTCCTCCTCACAACTACTCCGGCCATCTGCCTCCAGGTCAACATCACTGCTTGAGCTGTCCATCACACTGAACTCTTTGCCTGATCTGAGGCTTGATCCACAGTACTGCTTACCTGAAGAGGCCCTATTTTCTTTAACTTTCCCTTGCTCTCTCTCATCATCACTCTCCTCCTCCTCATCTCTCTCTTCAGAACTTATCTCACTGATTCTCATACCTAATATTTCTGTCTCTACTTCCTTCATTTTTCTGTCCATGTTTTCAAGGTTAACATTCAGCACATGGATAAAATTGCCAGCATTAAGCACCACAAAGCCCTCCCGCTTCATTTGTACATTTGGGAGGAATCTTGGGAAAGGAGGCACCATCTCAAAGCTGGTGTGCACTGTGATCCCATGTTGTAAGCAGCTGAATCGTGCACAGCTGTTCCACCGCTCTGCTAAATCTGAAGAATAATATGAAGATGCTAAATGAAAGGACATCACAGTTAGTATTAGACTGCTGTTTAATTGCTTTTGAACACATATTTTATGTGATAAATGTACACCATCTCATAAGAAATATCATATACCAGAGGTAACATGATGCAAACATCTAACCAAACTTCATTGCTTTATTCGCAATAAAAGGCAGTATTGTACCTAGTCATTAGAATAACGATCTAAAAATAACACTCAGCTAAAGTTATTTTAAAAAAAGCTGATGTAATTCCTCACTGCAACAACATTTTTAAAAATTATTATCCGTGAATAAATAAATGGAAAAGCAATATATTTATTTCAGTGTATCAATAAAAACACAGGTAGAATTACATTAGCAATGATAAAGTACTCTTGGGAAACTAAACAAAAATGGCTCAACCACTGAGCAAAGCTGAAAATACTTAGAAATAATATTTGAATGCTTCAACAGTCGCTTGAGTTTAAGCTGGTAATTTTTCGCTGGCAGACATCACAACAGTCTCACCAAACTATATGATTCAGGCTAATAAAAGTTTGAATGAAGCAAAGCTAACTTCCAACATTTATAAACCACCCCCAACCCCATACACTTTACCGACAGCCTTTTGAACCCCCCAATATTTATCATCCCCTTAGAGAATCCAACCAACAGTTAATGGGTTAATAATGATCTCTTTAGAAAACCTACAACTGTTATGAATTGTAATATTACACTGCATTACCTAAAATCATTTAAACAAATAAGTCAAATATCAGCTAATTACAACATGACAGGCAGCCAATTCACACACACACACACACACAGAGTAAATGCAAACAGAAAATTCACTAACAATCACCTCACATTTCCTCACATGAACATACACTGCTGTGACAAAACACCTACCAATTAACAAACACATACACAAAGAGGGGCTAATTCTGTACTGATTATGTCTATTTGTCAGAGCAAGAACATGTCATTCTAGGTCAAAGATATTCTTACACCTGACTACTACCTTTAGACTTCCAAGCTTAACTCTACAAATTCAAGTCTCTGTATCACCTATGAATCCCCCAGAAGTTAATTAAGCTTCTTTAACATAATAAGTTACAAAAAATAATACATATAGCACAATTTTCTTATTCATTTCAATTACAATATTTTAAAAAATCACATCAGAAACTACTGCTTCCAAAAATATAAAAATTGTATCTACTCTGCACAAACATCAAATATATATACGCACATACATGCTATCTGCACACACAAAGAGAGAAAAGCAAGTGTTTCCATACCATCTTCTTCATATGATGTAGCCACTTGGTAGCAAGCTGAACAATTATCAAGGGATGGGACAGCTGTAATAGTGATATAGCACCGACGAGTTTGTGAAGAATTGCCGTCAAGACCTTCAATCATACTGCAAAAGAAAAGAAAAAGAAGAAGAAGAAGAAGAAAAGAACTGGAAAAATTTATCACCATCTTATAATGCAAAAGAAAAAAATAAAGAAACAAAGGAAAACTATTTTTTTTTCTGATTTTACTAACTAAATGCAAATGTCATTCATTTTGAAAGAATGATCCATGGCTCCGTAAAGCAGCTGTGGAAGTGGAAGTGGAAGTAGAAGTGGAAATGGAAAGAAAAGGAAAAGAAAAAAGAAAAGAAGAAAAGACAAGAGAAGAAATGAGAAAATGAAAGAAATAAGAAAAGAAGAGAAGAGAAGACAAGAGGAGAGAAGAGGAAAGAAAAGAAAAGAAACAAAAAGAAAAGAAAAGAAAAAAAGAAGAGAAGAAAAGAAGAAGAAGAAGAAGAAGAAGAAGAAGAAAAAAAAATGCACTTTAAACTTTCCATGGATACAGTGCCTAACTAGTCCTTCTGTCATCATTTACCTGCAGCCATACACAAGAATTTTGGAGAGGTCCTTTGGCCACTGACATACAGAGATGAATATGTTCTCATAAACACTCTCCTGGAGGTCCTGGTCACCAAAGAGCATTACCTCTGCTACTTTCCTCAATGGAGCATAAGGTACAAACACCCACCAGTGGAGCCTGTACCTGTAGGGCAAAAAAATCAAAGAAAATATTATAAAAATACGTTCTATCAAGAGAAACGTCAAAAACAATTTTGAGGAAATTGTTATCAAGATAAATGCAACATCATATGTATCTGTTCATATTCACAAAATCAGAATGATCAGTGATTGCCTCATTATCCTTCAATGTGAAGAAATATGAAAAAATATATAAGTTTTACATCGGATGGAAGGAATCATTGGATCATATCTAGGGCCTAGAGCTAGAAGGGCCAATGTCCAAAAATGCCAATTTTGAGATAAGCCTACTGCCAAAATGGAAATGTTTGTTTCTATAAATGTTATAATGGATAATGTCACCAGTGCACGAGGGATGCCGCATGAGCGTTGGTTTGAAATCCAATTCACTTAAAATCTTATATTCCGTGTGACTGATTGCCGTAAATGGCTGCAATTTTAATACATAGCAACGTAAAGCTTCAGGTTGGCCATTTTTACTATCTTATATTTTCCTTAAAGTCATATGCCATTTTCAGTATACAGGTAACAGATTTTACAGTTACAGAATGGAAAGGAAAGGTCATGAAATAAAAAAGGGGAGGGGGAGGGGGAGGAAAAAAAAAAAAAGTGAATGTTTTATAGAATTATTGTCAAAGGAATTTTATTTCTCTATATTTCTAAGCAATAAAATGATAGAAAAACTTTAGAAATCGAAATAGGAGAAATGGTTTAAACACATCAACAGCAGTAAATGACTTAACCCCCTTTGATCTGGATGACAAGACCAGCAAATCATTTTAAATTTTTGCTTGAGGGGCAGGTGATGTGAACATGCTGTCATGGGATAATTTGGCTGCGGGCCGGGGTGACGTAAACTTGCCATTGTGAGCGTATTGGCTGAAGGCTGTGGTGATGGGAAAGACTTGCCATGAGTGCACAAACCTCTTGGAGGGTGATTAGACTCATTTGGCTTTTAGAAAGGGGCTTTTGCAATATTTCCATCCATAAAAGAATGTGGTGTCCGTGAGCCATGACTGGAAGAGCACCAGCTTCACTGAGGACGTCATTTCCATGCTCAGCATCCTATTCCTGCCTGACGTGACTAGCAGTGCAGATTGCATTACAGAAAATTTAATATTATGAAAATATAACTAAAAAAAGACACAACTAACAAAATGTTACTTATAGTTATTATTATTGTTATAGACTACATAGAGAGATGATATGTAGTCTATGCAAGAAAAACAGTCAATTTCCATCTGGATAAAGCAAATCAAATGACAAATATGACCATTGGAAAATGGCAAAAAAGCTATAAACACTAATGCACAAAGAGAGGAAATAACATTTCAAAGGGGTGGCATAGAGTCTTGTCACTGCACATGAATGTTCATGTGTGCCAGTCTTACATGCAGAACACCCAGCAAAGTGGCTGCTCGTGTATGCCTAATACCTGTATTTTGGGTCATGTGACTCCTGTGAAGCATGATCCAGGAGCTAATTTATTAATCAATCAGCTAAAAATATATATTTTTTGTACTGTTTGTTTTGAAAGCACTACCATAAAAAAAATTATATATGTACTTTGTGAAAAATATTTTTCATTTTCATTATGCAAAAAAATATGTCTTTAAAAGAATTAGATTAGATTAACAACACAGTCTGATTAGTAACATATTTTTTTCTCTTTTTATTTTATTTTATTTATTTATTTATTTTTTAAAATTATTATTTGCTGAATTTCAATTAACGGAACAAACATTCAAAGACGTTTTTCTCAACACTGACTTTTATGACACTGGCCCTTCTTATTCTAGAAATGATGTTTAGAGATTGTCAAACAACCTTTTTTTACAGTGCATTATATATTTCACAACCACTGAGCTCACTAATGACATATTGACTACAAACCTGTGTATCATTTGCAGTGTGTGATCATCTGTGTCACAAGAATGAGTGTATGAAAGGACAAACTGACCGCATTTTGTGAACCCTAAAAATATGTGCCTGGAAATAGAGAAGAGAATATAAGTCCAATTTCACCTTAGAAATACAAACATTGTGTCAGTGTCTAACACAAAGTGGTCAGTACCATGATTTTGGTTAATAAATGTACTGAATATATGACACATCAATTAACAAGTCATTTCTAATAAATTCTAAGAGTATGTAACACTTCTTTGTTCATACTCTTGTTCAGGTGTTCAATGATTCTTCCTGGAAAACAATGAAATTCATTACTTAGTGTATGTGTGTGTTTGTCTGTTTGTTTTGTGCATTTACTTTTGTCTTGATGAATAAATACTTTGTCAGATTGTCTCTAGATATGTTTGCATGTTGACCTGTGTGTGCATATTTATCAATGCATGTTAGTGTGTGTTTGCTTAATTCTTTGTGCGTGTGCATGCGTATGCATGCGTGTATCCATATGTGTGTGTGTGTGTATGTGTGTGTGCATGTTCATCAGTACATGTTACCATGCATTTGCTTAATCCTTTGTGTGTGTGTGTGTGTGTGTGTGTGTGTGTGTGTGTGTGTGTGTGTGTGTGTGTGTGTGTGTGTGTGTGTGTGTGTGTGTGTGTGTGTGTGTGTGTGTGTGTGTGTGTGTGTGTGTGTGTGTGTGTGTGTGTGTGTGTGTGTGTGTGTGTGTGTGTGTGCATGCATGCATGTGTGTTTGCGTGCATGTGTGTTTGCGTGCATGTGTGTTTGCGTGCGTGCATATATATAATATATATATATATGTAGTGTGTGTGTGTGTGTGCGTGTGTGTGTGTGTGTGTGTGTGTTGTGTGTGTGTGTGTGTGTGTGTGTGTGTGTGTGTGTGTGTGTGTGTGTGTGTGTGTGTGTGTGTGTGTGTGTGTGTGTGTGTGTGTGTGTGTGTGCATGTACGTGTGTGTGTGTGTGTGTGTGTGCATGTGTGTGTGTGTGTGTGCATGTACGTGTATGTGTATGCATGCATGTGGTTATGTGTATGTGTGCGCCTCCATGTATGTGTGTGTGGATGCGTGGGTCTGTGTTCCTGAATGTGTATGGATGTACCTGCATGTGTGTGTATGTGCCTGCATATATGTGTGTGTGCGCCTGTATGTGTGCCCATGTGCGTTCATGTGCATATGTGTGTGTGTGTGCAAGTATGCGTATGTGTGTTTGTGCATGTGCATATGCAAGTGTGTATGCATGTATGTGTGTGAGTGTGTGCGTGTACATGTACATGTGTATGCATGTAAGTTTGCATGTATTAGTGTGCATGCGTGTGTGTATGAGTGTATATGTGTGCATGTACATATGCATGCATGTGTGTTTGCTTGTCTGTGTGTGAATTTTTGTCAAAGTGAGTCTGAACTATAATTTAATGTGTGGATATCTGTATGTATATTTGTTTTTGCCTGACTGTATTATTGTTAGAGTGAGTCTGTACTATATGTATATGTGAAGCTGCTTATAAGTTTATCAGCTGATCTGTGTGTGCCTGTTTATTTGTGCATGAGAATATGGTTGATTGTCTGCCTGTGTGTATAACAGTTTTTTTTCACCAAAATTTATGACTTTCACAAAAATAATCACATCCACTAGACAGATATACAATCTTCAATATCACCTCTCTTTGCTTTCACCTTTTGTACACAGGTACACGTACTGTAAATTATGAATATTGTGCATAAATGGTTCCATAAGAGTTGATCAGTAACCCATCTTGTCCTCACCTGATTTCCCTTTTTCTTGAACACACACAAACACACACACAAATAAAAATGCTATCAAAAATGATACCGTCAGTAACTACTATCTTTTTCATGATTATTATAAGGTTATCAAAAGACTAAAAGCAATATATATATATATATATATATATATATATATATATATATATATATATATATATATATATATATATTTTAATCTTCAAAAATCAAGAATGACATGAAGTAGGATTAAGCGGATTGGTCACTGACTCCTCAATGACTGAATACCTGTGGAGCCATCTATGTGTAAATCCAATCACTAAGCCAAAAAGCCCAGAACAATTTGAGTACACATGAAATTATGGTAATTTCCTTTTCCTTTCCATAATAAAAATTTGAACACATTTTCCATACCTAAAATATTATACAATTTATCCCTATAGTGGCATTGGTTACGAATATAAAATTTACAAATGCCGTTTCCCTAATGAATTCGTATCTATACTGATGTTAAAGATTTAAACTTAAGCAATGTTGGTGAAATGTAATTTAAATATT
>NC_051399.1:43011280-43031280 GCF_015228065.2 Penaeus monodon
ATTAATCATTGATTTAATCCAATGCTTGGCTCATTCCAGTATGGCCAATCATGCTACATGCTTCAATGCTGCATGCATGTCAACCATCTATCTATGTATGCTTATGTAGGAGTTCCCAGAAGGACCCACATTATCTTCACAATGACCTTCAACCTCGAGTGTATGTAAACAAACAATAAACATGACCTCGAAGAACAAAGAACAAACATCCAAAAAATGTGATTTCCCACCAGAACTAAACATGCATGTCTCAACCCCCCCCCCCCACACATATCCACGGGAATCAAAGATCAATATGCTTAAAATACACGTCAAAAAAGAAAAAGACATTTCATTGGTAAAGAAAAACATTTAATCATCACCTGGCGAATACATGTTACAGAAGGTACCAGAGTAAATATTTTCTCCAAGGGTGCCAGACAAAGCATTTCCTCGTAGATATAAGTAAAAGAAACAAAGAATGGAGCCTGTCTACCCACTTGGGAGGAAAACCATCTTAAATAACGCTCGACCGCCGAGGACTGTTGCCATGAAAGAGAAGACCAACAGACCCTGGCTTATTTCCACCCCTCTTTAGACGGCTTGGAACATCATCCTTACTTCTCTAAAGTGAAGTTTCTGCAAGAGATGATGTCTACCCTGCTGGCGGAGACCGGGAACCCTCGTGGAATGCCCGGTACTTGACATTATTGGCAAAAATGAGTAGGAATCCGTTGTCTCATCCTTTCCCCGGTCGCCGCCTCTGTTGTGGTGAAACAGCTGATCCAACCTCCTCTCACGCCGCTTTATTTTCACCTTTCCGCCTTTATTTCCTGGCTCGCGGCGACTCTCGATAGCAGGCGGGATTTACGGCGTGTTGTATTTTAAAAGAGGGCTTGAAAGGACGTTCAAATTTCAATTAACGTGGGTTGATTATTTTCACGTTGCTCGGTTGAAAACGGTCACCCTTTTTTCGAAACGTTTGGAGGAATATCAAGCGAAACGGGGACAAGAGGGTTAAAAACATTTAAAATTCGAACCAAAAGGAAGGACTGGACGTATAATCAACGCCACCGTCGTAGATAAATGGCATAAAAGGCCGAGGAGAGTCTCTTTGCGCTTCTCGCTCGTCACTTCTCCCCCTCGTGCGGCCGCAGTGCCATCTGTTGGCGAGGAGAACAACCAGTGCGTGTGGCCCGAGTGAAGATGAGTTCCAGACCCGACATCAACCGCCGCAGTAAGTCGATTTATGCGATTTTTCTTTGATGAACGTGGGGGTTAGGGTGGTTATTCGGATGCGTGAAGGGCCTAAATACCCGATTTCCCTTGCAGTTGCGACGATCGCCAAGAAGAAGAGGGCGAAAAAGGCGAAACCCAACAGGCCCCAGGCACCCAAGGCTCGAGAGGGCAATGACAACAATTCCGCAAGAGGAAGGTGAGTCTCTTTATAATATTCGGTAAGGGTAGAGTAACGTCGGATTTCGGGGATTTTTCGCACTTGCTGAGACGATTTGTGGGGGGAGTGTAGGTGTTACCGGGAAAAATTTCAAAGAGAAAACTGTGGGTTTTTTTTTCTCTCTCTCTCGCTTTTGAGTTTTGTCGACTGTTTTTTTTTTCTCCTTCCTGTCTTCCCGTTTTTCTGAAGATTAAAAAAAAAAAAAAAAAAATTCTCTCTACATGATGACAGCTTTTCGCTAAAATGGATTCCTCGGATTTAATTTCATTTGCCAGATCGACTCGTTACAAAATTACTGAAAAAACATGAGTTTACTGAAAAAAAAAATATATATATATATTATGTCAAATGTCAGAAAACATTCATCAAGCGAAAAAGGAAACGATCATTAAAAAAAATTAATAAATAAAGATGCAATGTTTTTCTTACATTTATTGCTTTGCCGAAAAAGTAAACAACGAAAATGTGACACCTGGAACTCTACATTTTTTTTTTTTTTATTCACTTTCCATATAAAAAGTTCTCGGGGTAACTGTAGGCCTATACGAGTGCTATGTTTCTTGTAATTGTTTTTGCAGTGTCTTTGTCTCTTTTAGGAGGAGTCTTTTTAGGGTTAGTGTTCTTGTAAATTGTGGGATTTAGGGATTATAATGGCTATGGAGGTAATGATAGGAATTGGTTGTTTGTTATTTTTTTTTAGATATTTGTGATTATTTTTTATAGACCTCTTGAATGATTTCATTATTTTTTAAGTTTATCCTTGAAAAGAAGGGTTAACTGCAATATAGCATGTACTGTAGATAAGTAATTGCTTGTAGGCCTATTCTAGCGCTTGGTATTAGATAACATAATTCAGAGCTTATCTGACATTCCAAGTGGGCACTTGATTACTTATCAAGCGGAGAGGTTCTTCTGGGAACACGTGTTGGAAAGTAATTTTTCACAAGGCTAAAAGCACTTCCTTGTGGCCATGTGGTTTGAATGGTTTTCAGTGTCCTTCATTTTATGCTGGCTGTTACTGACATTGTTGTTGTGAACCCTGATCATTTTGCCATTGAGTTAGACCTGGGTGGAACTGATTATCAATGAGTAGTCGTAAATTCTTGTCTTGTGACTTTTTTTTAAAACAAGGTGAAGTGTGTCTCGGTATAGTTATTTCTAATTTGGTTAATTGGCTTTAAAATTACTAGTTAATGCAGTTGTGTTGATAATAGAATAGGAGATCTGTAATTGCAAATCCAAGGTTTATTTTTAGAATGTAGGCAACAGATGCTGACCTTGAGAAAAGTATGGAATTCCAACACAAAGCATAAACGTTTATCACAAGTAAACATGTGACACTTCAAACAGCTGAGTCTTCACCCATACATTCATTCAATTTTTAACAAGGAAAGAGATAGATACTTTGATATATTTGTTTTTAACTGGGAAAGTATGTACACTTGTTTTGTGGTAAGCAGTCTATGAATTAGATTTACCATTTTTTGTGAGATCATCAGTTTAGCATCTGGATGTTACAATGAATAAGGCCATGTTTAGGTAGATTAGGGAGATATATTTTGGGTATTTGGCCGTTTAAGTATTTAGTTTAGGTGTTTGACATTGCTGCTGCTCCTTTCATTCATTTGTTTTTTATTCTGAGATTTTTTTGGTGGTACCTTTATTTATTCATATAGTTTTGATGTGCATGAACCATTAATGAAATAGAAAGTACTGAGAAAGTGATTTTACAGTGATTCTACCCTTACTTTACTTTTACTCTCCACCAACATTTACTTGTCTGTCAAACTTTGCGTATTCCTGTTAAAGACCAGTTCATTTGTGTGTCGATAAATCTATGAATAAATAAATGAAGGAATCTGGCTCGTTCCATACTGTTGACTGCCTTCATTTGGCAGAGGCTAAAAAAATAGGAGTATTGTGTATTCTTAATTTTTAGGGAAACAAGCAAAAGATCTTTTGGATCTGAAATGTGTATAGTGTATATTAGGTGGGATGAAAAATCAAAGGTGAATAGTATGTATTAGCACACTGAAGTGAATTTGAGTGTATTTGTGTTTGATTATGGCATTTAGAAATGTTTTCCCTGCTTTTCATTGGAAACTGAATTAAAGAACATTGATAGCTATTTGAGATTATATATTTTTTTATCTCTATATGAGGTGGTTCCATATAGATATGGGTCCTTGAAAGAATTCACTGAAATAGAAAAACCCTTGCATATTTAGGTTATATATATAAATATATATATATTTATTTATTCAAGCTCTATCTTGGTAGAGATTTGTAGATCATTGCCCAAGTGTGAGGCATGGAGGCCACAACATTATGCATTTGATGTGCAGATCCATAGACTTTGTACATAAACAGATGTTCATTGCATTCATTATGACCATTAGATTAGTTTTTCCTATTTCCATGCATTCCTATTCTGGATAATAAGCAAAGTGTATTTAATTGTTTATCATTTTCCTTTATTTTTAATGTGTTTAATATGTATGTGTTAGTAACTCAAGATCCATATGTTTGCTCAGACACATCACACAGACACATGACTTGTTCAGTCTACCCAACTATCATGTTAATGCCCCAAATTATTGTTTGTGATTGTTATTCAGTTGGTTCATTTATATGTTGTGTGTCTATTTGTGTTTATATTTACAATATATATATTCATATGTATGTATGTGTGTTTATATGACATCTGTAAGCTGAATTGGTTTTGTAAGTACATTTAAATCCAGGATTATAAATAACTGAGGTTGTATTCTACTTTGCCCTGGTTGAGAGAATTGAAGGTAGTTTTGACTGATATTTAACCAGTGCCCATGTAAACAGAGGCTGAGATGTGGTGCACTGAAGCTGCACTTAATTATACATCTCATTTGATAATAACAGTTGATATAATTAATGGTGACCTGTGTGACTGATTGCTTTTTTCTATGTAGGCATCACTGATTTTGACCATGATAATAGCAATTTGTTACAAGGAGAATGTTTTACAAGAATCGCATTAGATGTTATGATAGCTAGATGAACACAATGACAGACATAAACTTGGAGGTTTAGGTTTAGAAACCTGCTATGTAGAATATTTCTTTTTGATTACAATGTAAATGTTTCCTTGCCTACTTCCCTTTATGTGAAATACTGTATTAAAAAGGAGCTCAGGTTTGTACATGGTACCCATAATGTACATACCAGATCATAAGGTGGTGTCCTCACACCTTTTACTAGCACCTATTGTCATCAAACCAAAACATCTATAAGTGCATGGGAATTCCTAAAGAGGAGTTATCAATCTATTTTTCGTGGAGAATGATAAGTGGTAGGCTAGCATTTAAATGTTACATACAGGTGACTACACAATCTCCATCTGAAGCACTGGCAGTCCCGTAAATGATAAATCATTAGAATCATGCAGTATTCTTCCCAGCATGTAGACTGCATGTGCTAAATAGTGTTAAGTTTCAGTGACAATCCAAGTAGCATCCAGACACGTTGCCTTGGTTGACTTTAAGTGTAGCATGTTGTCTCCAGATGAGATAGTGAGGAACGACAGACTCATGTCCATTGTTCAAATCGCAAAACTTGTGGGGATTAACATACTAACTTGGTGAATCTTTCAGTCCTTTTGTAATTGGCCACGTTTTTCTTTTCTCGGATTGAGAGAGAGGGGGAAAAAGGCAGTTACGATTGAGAGAGGGAAGATGGTCTGGGCAGAGAGAGGGAGAGTGAGGACAGAAATGATGGGGGAGGGAGACGAAGAGGCGATAGAGGGAGAAAGGCAGAGGGTGATGAGAGAGAGAGAGAGAGAGAGAGAGAGAGAGAGAGAGAGAGAGAGAGAGAGAGAGAGCGGTGGGGAGAGAGAAAAAGGGCGATAGAGGAAAGAGAGAAAAACAATGGGAATGAGGGGGAGAGAGAGAGAGAGAGAGAGAGAGAGAGAGAGAGAGAGAGAAAGAAAGAAAGAAAAGAGCGATGGGCGAGAAGGATTTATAGGGGAAAGGAAGAGCGATACGAGAAAGCGAAGAAGAGCAATATATAGAGTGAGTGAATGAGGAGTGTCATAGAATGGGAAAAAGGAAGGACGGTAAAAGGGGAGGGAGAACGCGACAAGAAGAGAGAGGGAGAGGGAGAGAGAGGGAGAGAGAGGGAGAGAGAGAGAGAGAGAGAGAGAGAGAGAGAGAGAAGAGAAGAGAAGAGAAGAGAGAATAGAGCGAGTAGAGCGGGAGTGAGAGGGAGAGTGACGTGGGCTGCGGTGGCAGATGTGTAGGTGTGTATGTGTAGTAGGCGAGGACAGGATCGAGGTGCGGTAGTGGGGGGGGGGGGGCTGATGCTTCTTGTTACGTCATTAGTCCGTCGCGCTAAATGTTTCGTTTTCAACTATACGTATCCATACATTTAATATTACTTTGTTTGAACTTTTTTAGCTTGATTAACGAGAACGATTGTTAAGAATCACCTAAAAGTATCGTAAACCAGCTTTAAGGAAAGCAGACCTTTTTTTTTTAAGACTCCTCCCACTCTGAAGATGTATAGGTTTGTCTTGACTCTGTTTCAAGTACGTTGATTATCGGCCTTTTTATTTTTTATTTTTTATTTTTTTATTTTTTAGAATTTATAGTAATGTTTATTAAAGCTTGTTGGGTGTTTCAAGTGCGTTGATTATCGGCCTTTTTTATTTTTTATTGTTATTTTTTTTTAGAATTTATAGTAATGTTTATTAAAGCTTGTTGGGTGTTACTAAGCTCGTTCTGAATATTACATTTGACCGTTGTGTTCATGTTTCGATTCCGTATTGAAGTTTATTTTGTTACGGGGTACCGTGACAGTGGTTTTCTTTGAAAGACTGCTTGAAGGATTGTTACGCTTGGTGTGTTTCCGGTTTTCATGCAGGCGTCTCAAAGCGATCGTTGTTTAAAAGCATAAAGAGCAGTTATTGTTTTAGAGGATTTTTAACTTTCCTGCTGATATTAATAAGCAGTGTTCATAGGTAATCTTATGGTTCTGACGGTGATTATGAGTGTAAGTTGTTACCAGTGATTTGTGTGTCTGGGTGCGGCCTTATGATTATAGCAGGTGGTTGACATATACTGGAACAGGCGATGAGAGGGAGAGAGAGGGGGGAGGTTAGTGAGAGAGAACCTGGGAAGACGTTTTGTGTGCAAAAGTCGTTTATTCGTGCGCTCGTCCAAGTATTTGGCGAGGAGTTGGGGGATGAGGTAAGATGCAGCGTGTAATGTATCGGGCGGGCCACCCAAGGTCACGGCAAGGGAGTCGAGAGAGGCGCGTCATGTTGCCAGTTGTCACGTGGAACTTCCGTTGAGCCGGCGACTTCGCTCGTGTTTGCATCCCCGTGGCGGAGAGCGTGGCCCGCGCGCAGCCCCGGCAGGAGGAGCGGGGGAAGGTGCGCATCAAAACAAACCCGAAAGAGAGCCCAGTTCCCGGCGAGAATGTTTAGATCTTGAAGAGTCTTATATTTGGCTTCCTACCCCTGGCTTCTCAGCACTTATCCTTCGTGTTTTTTTTCCCTTCTCGCTCTCGCTCGTTTCTCCGTTTGCAAGTGATTTCCTTTGTTCTTCCTCCGCCTTGTGTGAATCGCCTCACCCTCCTCCTGACTTCTCTTCCCCCCCCCCCCACCTCCTTAGCTATCCTTACCCATTCTATCTCCCCCCCCTCCTCCATTCCACTTTTCCCTCCATCTCGCCCTCCCTCTATCCCTCCCCCCCCCCTCCTTCCCTCCCTTTCCCTCACCGTCTCTCTGTTCCTCCTCTTTCTGCTCCTCCAGCCTTCCTCCCTCCCCTTCCACCCCCCTTCCTCCCTCCCCTTCCACCCCCCCCTTCCTCCCTCCCCTTCCACCCCCCCTTCCACCTCCCCTGCGTGATGGTTGAGGTCTATCTTGCCTCGATAGGAAGGCCTGCACCCCGGGACCGCCTCGCTCTCGACGGCGATAGCGAGCAGCCGGGGGTGGTGGTGGTGGTGGGGGGGGCTCCATTGCCACCTGTTACAAAGGATACTCTTGATAACGGTCGTGCTGGGCTGGGCTCGCGCGGGGAAATTAGTCATGATCGGAGACGAGTTTCTCTTTCTCTTTTAATTATTCTTAAGCTTTTAGTACCCCCCCCCTCTCTCTCTCTCTCTCTCTCTCTCTTCCTTTTCCTCTTCCTCTTCCTCTCCCTTCCCCCTCCCCCTCCCCCTCCCCCCCTTCTCTCTCTCTCTCTCTCTCTCTCTCTCTCTCGGGTCCTCGCTCATTCGTCTCCTCTCTCTCTCTCCCTGCTCCTCTCTCTCTCTATCTCTCTCTCGACTCTCTCTCTCGGTCTCCTCTCTCCTCTCTCTCCTCTTCTCCCTTCTCTCCTCGCTCTCCCTCTTCGTCTCTCTCTCTCTCTCTATCTCTCCCTCCCTCCCTCCCTCCCCCTCCCTCCCGTCCCTCCCCTCCTCCCTCCCTCCCTCCCTCTACTTCTTGTCACTTCGTTACGAAATAAGTATTCGTTTTCTATTGTCCGGGTATTACAGTTGTTGTCATACTATATTCTTTGACGTAATTCCTGCGTTGGATTGTCACGATTCATGGTATCATTCACGGACCTATTATTATTATTTTTCTTTGTTTCGTGAGTTGTCGTGTTCTGTCCAAGGTACGTACTTGGGTAGGCATAGTATTACTACGCATTTTCGGAGCTCCCTTGTCTTTTGAACAGATGCCTACGCTGAGTTTATTAGAAGCCGTCATTATAAGCTGGTTCATTTTGTCTGCTATCATCCGTAGCTGGAAACTCTTCTGATTGCCGCTAGCTACTCTTTTTGCATCTTCCTCTCCCCTCTCCTTCTTTCCTCTCACTCTTCCTCTCCCCTCTACCCTCCCTCCCTTACGTCCTGTCTCCCTTCCTCTTCCCTCTACTCTCCCTCTCTCCCTCCCTTCCTGTCTCTTTCCCTTTCCCCCCCTTCCCTTCTCTCTCTCACTCTCTCTCTCTCTCTTCTCACATCTCGTCTTTCATCTCTCTCTCTCTCATCTCCTCAAACCTCTCTCTCATACTCCTCAAAATCAAACCTCTCTACTACACACCACAATCTCCTCTCGGTCTCGCTAACACTCCGTCGCTCTCTCTCTCGTCCCTCTCACTTCTCTCTCTATCCCTCTCACTTCTCTCTCCACTGCTCTCTCTCTCTCTCTCACACTTCTCTCTCTCTCTCCTCACTTCTCTCTCTCCACTTCTCTCTCTCCTCCCCACTTCGCCCCTCTCCTATCTCTCTCGATCTCTCTCTCCGCTCTCTCTCTCCAATCACTTCTCTCTCTCTCTCTCCTCACTTCTCTTCTCTCATCTCTCTCAAATCACTTCTCCTCTCTCACTTCTCTCTCTTCCTCACTTCTCTCTCTCTCTCGTCACTTCTCGCTCTCTCTCTCGGTCCTTCTCTCGCTCTCGCGCTCTCTCAACTTTTCTCTCTCTCTCGCTCTCTCTCTCTCACTTTTCTCTCTCTCTGTCTCTCTCTCTCTCACTTTTCTCTCTCTCTCTCTCTCTCTCGTCACTTGTCTCTCTCTCTCTCGTCTATCTCACTGTTTCTCTCTCTCTCTCTCTCTCACTTTTCTGCTCGCTCGCTCCTCTCTCTCTTCTCTCTCTTTCTCTCTCTCCTTCCCGTCGTCCTTCTCTCTCTCTCTCTCTCTCGCTCTCTCTCTCTCCCTTTTCTCTCGTCTCGTCTCTCACGACTTTCTCTCCTCTCTCTCTCTCACTTTTCTCTCTCTCTCTGGCTTTTTTTTTTTCTCTCTCCTACTCTCCTCTCTCTCCACTTTTTCTCTCATCTCTCTCTCTCTCGAACTTTTTTCTTCTCGTCTCTCTCCTCCTCTCTCGGACTTTTCTCTCTCTCTCTCTCTCTCTCTTCTCTTCGCGTCTACCTCTTCACATCGTCTCCTCACTCATCCTCTCTCTCTGCACTCTGTCCTCTCTGATCTCTCTCTCTCATCTCTTCGCTCTCTCTCTCTCTCACTTTTCTCCTCTCTCTCTCACTTTTCTCTCTCTCTCTCTCTTCCTCTTCTACTTTTTCCTCTCTCTCTCCTCTCTCTCAACTTTTTTTCTCATCTCTCACTTTTCTCTCTCGCTCTCACTTTTCACTCTCTCTCTCATCTTTTCCTCCTCTCTACTCTCAACTTTTCTCTCTCTCTTCACACTTTTCCTCCTCTCTTCTCATCCCTTTTCTCTCTACTCCCCCCCTCTCCCTTCTCTCGCCCTCTCTCTCTCAATCGAAAAAACTATAAATCCTTCTCCCTCTCATCTCTCCAAAAACTTTTCTCATCTCTCTCCATCTCTATAGTCACTAGATAAATTTCTCTCTCTCCTCCCCTTTTCTCTCTCTAGCTCTCTCTCTCATCGATACACGAAAAAAAACTTTCAAAAGGCAACTTTTTCTTCTCTCGCTCTCTCTCTCACTTTTTCTCTCTCTCTCCCTTCTCTCTCTCTCACTTTTCTCTCTCTCTCTCTCTCCATCATCTCCTCCTCCGGTCTCTCTCTCTCCCTCCTCTTCTCCTCTCTCTCTCCTCTCCCTCTCGCAGACTCTCTCCTCCTCTCTCCGTCGCCTCCTCTCCCTTCGTCCTCTAATCCTCTTCTTCTCTCACTCTCACATTCTCTCCTCATCTATCTCTCCGTCTCTCTCTCACTTCTCTCAACTCTTCTCTCCTCTCTCTCGTCTCTCTCAACTTTCTCTCTCTCTCCTCTCACTTCCTCTCCTCTCTTTTCTCTCTCTCTCTCTCCTCCGGACTCTCTCTCTCTCTCCTCCGGCGTCTCCTCCTCTCTGGATCGTCTCCCTCAAGCTGTTCTCTCGTCTCCATCTCTCTCTCGGACTTTCTCTCTCTCTCTCATCTCGCTCACCCGCTCTCCCTCTCTTCCTCCTCTCTCTCTCTCTCTCTCACTCTCAAAGCTCTCCTCTCTCTCGGGTCCGTCGTCGTCCTAGTCTCTCCTCTCGCACCCTGCTCGATCTCGACTTCATCTCTCTCTCTCCTCTCTCTCGTCTCTCCGCTGCTCTCTCGCTCTTCATCTCCCCCCCCCCCCCTCTACCCTCCCTCCCTTACTTCCTGTCTCCCTTCCTCTTCCCTCTACTCTCGCTCTCTCCCTCCCTTCCTGTCTCTTCCTTTTCCCCCTACCTTCCCTTCTCTCTCTCACACTCTCTCTCTCTCTCTCTCCCCGTCTCGATCTCTCATCTCTCCCTCCCGGTTTCGTCGTTCCCTCTTCCACTCTCTGTCCGTCTCTCTCTCCATTCCTCTCTCCTCTCTCTCCACACTCTTCGAAACCCTCCTTCTCTCTACGTCACTTCTCGCTCCCTCCCTCTCCCGTCCTCTCTCTCTCTCTCTCTCTCCCCCTCTACCCTCCCTCCCTTACTTCCTGTCTCCCTTCCTCTTCCCTCTACTCTCCCTCTCTCCCTCCCTTCCTGTCTCTTCCTTTTCCCTTTACCTTCCCTTCTCTCTCTCACTCTCTCTCTCTCCTCTCTCCTCTCTCTCTCTCCCTCCTCTCTCTCTCTCTCTCCTCTCTCATCTCACCTCTCCCCCTCTCTCTCTCTTCCTCTCATCCCTCTCTTCCTCATCTCCATCCTTCTCCTCTCTCGTCATCTCTTCGGTACGTCCGTCTCATGTGCTCTCCTCTCGTCCTTCTCAACTCCTCGTTTCTCTCCTTCTCGTCCTCGTCTTCTCTCTCTCTCTCTCTCTCTCTCTCTCTCTCTCTCCATTTTTTAATTCGCATTTACTCTCTCTCTCTCTCTCTCCATTTTTTCTTTTCTCATCTCGTCACTTTTCTCTCTGTCCTCCCCTCTCACTTTTTCTCTCTCTCACTTTTTCTCGTCTCTCTTCTCATCGTCTCACTTTTCGCTTTTTCTCTCTCTCGTCTTCTCAATCAACTGCTTTTCGCTCTCCTCTTCTCACTTTTCTCTCTCATCTCGCTCTCTTCTCTCACTTCTCTCTCTCTCGTTCACCTTTCCTCCTCTCGTCGCTCTCACATTTTCTCTCTCTCTCTCTCTTCTCTCACACTTTTCTTCTTTTCTCCTCATCTCTCTCTCTCGCTCACTTTTTTTTCCCTTTTTCCTCTCCTTCTCTCTCTCTCTCTCCGGCGTCTTCCCACTTCTCTCTCTCGTCTCTCTCCGTCGTCTTTGTCCCCACCCCCCCCCCCCCTCCTCGTCTCTTCTCTCCATCGTCTCTCGTCCTCATTTCTCTCTTCCTCTCCTCTGCTCTCTCCTCTGACGTCTCCTCCTCTCTCTCTCTCTCCTCTCTCACTTCTCTCCTCTCTCTCTCTCTCCGATCGTCCACGTTCTCTCCCCTCTCTCTCATCCCTCGCTCTCTCTCTCGTTGTCTCATCCTTCTCTCTCTCTCATCTCTCCTCTCCTCTCTCTCGCCTCTTCTCTCTCCGATCTCACGTGTCCTCTTTTCTCTGACATCCGTTCTCCTCTCTCATCTCTCTCTCTCCTCTGCTCTCCTGTCATCCACTTTTCTCTCCTCTCCTCCTCCTCTCTCCTCTTCTCTTTCTCTCTCCTCCTCTCTCCTCTCCTCTCTCTCTATCTTCGTCTCACTCTCCACTCTCTCCAATCCATCGCCTTCTCCTCTCTCTCTCTCCTCTCTCGTCTCTCTCTCTCTCATCTCTTCCTCTCTCTCTCTCCCCCCCCCCCCTCTTCTCCCTCTCCCTTAAACTCCTGCCTCTCCCTCTCCTTCCTCTTTTCCCTCTACTTCCTCTGCTCTCGTCGCGTCTCGGGAGAATCCTCGCCTCCCTTCCGTGTCCTCTTCGGCCTTTTTTTTCACACCCCTACACTTTTTCCCTTCTCGATCTCTCGACAGTCTCTCTCTTCTCTCTTCCTCTCCGACCTCTCATCTCATCGTCTCCTATTCACCCCCCCCCCCCCCCCCCCCTCCCTCGTCGCCTCTCGTCGTCTCTCTCCGCTCGTCCGCGTTCACCTGTATCGTTTCTCTATCTCTTCTCCTCCTCTCGCTCCTCTCTCCCCCCCTTCTACCCTCCCTCCGTACTTCCTTTCTCCCTATCCTCCTTTCCCTCTACTCCCACTCTCCCTCGCACTCCCTCCCTTCCCTGTCTCTTCCTTCTTTTTCTTCAAAAAAAAAAAAAAAAAAAAACCCTTTACCGTTCCCTTTCCTCTCTCACTCTCTCTCTTCTCCTCTCTCCTCTCTCTCTCATCCTTCTCCTCTCCTCTCTCTCTCTCCTCTCCATCTCTCTGCTCTCTCGTTCTCCTCTCTCTCTGCCTCCTCTCTCTCCTCTCTCTCCCTCCTCCTCTCTCCCATCTTTCTCTCTCTCTCTACACTCTCCTTCGTCTCCTCGCTCATCCACCTCCTCTCCGCTCGCCATCTCCTTTTCACCTCTCCTCTCTCCTCGTCTCTCTTCTTTTCTCTCTCTCTGCCTTCCGTCTCTCTCTCTCTCTCACTCCTCATCTCGCCCTCCTTTCTCTCTCCTCGCTCTTTCTTTCTCTCTCTCTCACTCACGTTTCTCTCTCTCTCTCACATTTCTCTCTCTCTCACATTTCTCTCTCTCTCTCTCCACGTTTCTCCTTTCTCTCTCTCAACCTGTTCCCATTCATCATTTTTTCTCGTCACTGCACTTTCCTCTCGTTCTCTCCGTCCTCTCTCTTCACTCTCTCCTCTCTGTTCTCTCCCTCTCGCTCTCGTCCACTTTCCTTCTCTTCTCTCACCTTTCTGCACTTTCTTCTCTCTCCTCTCTCAGTTTTCTCTCTCTCTCTCTTCGTTCTCCTCTCTCGTCTCCGTCTGTCGTTCCTATCTCTCCAGACTTCCCTCGCTTAGCCTCTCTCTGTCCCTCTCGTCTCTCCTCTCGTCTCGTTCTCGTCCCTCCTCTTCGATCTCATCCTCAATCCTCCTCTCTCCTCTCTCTCTCAGTGCCTCTCTCGGTCTCTTCACACCTTTCTCTCCTCACTCTACGTCTCTCCTCATCCTCTCTCTCTCTCGCTCTCTCTCTCCTTTCTCTCGTCTCTCTCTTCGTCTCGCGTCCTCTCGCTCTCTCTCGTCTGCTCATATCTCTCTCTCCGTCGATCTTCTCTCTCTCCCTCTCTCTCTCCCTCTCCTTTTTTCTTTTCGCTTGTCTCTTCGTCGTCTCTCTCTCTCTCACACATACACCTTTCTCTCTGGCTCTCTGCATCTCGTCACACTTTCTTTCTCTCGCTCTTCTACACTTTCTCTCTCTCTCCTTCTCGTCGTCTCTCGCGGCGGGTGACACTAGTCGGTTCCGGTGTCCACCGACCCCTCTCTCTCTGCTTAAAACTTCTCTTCTCTCTCTCCTGTTCTCTTCGTCCCGAATCTCACTTCTCCTCCTCTCCGTCTCTCTATTCCGTCGTCGTGCTTAATATTCTCATTCTCCTCTCTCATCGCGCTCTCTTCTCAGTCGTCACCTCTCTCTCTCAATCTCTCTGTCTCTCTCCTCTATCTCGCTCTGCTGTCTCTGTCCCTCTCTTCTCCTGATTCATCAATCTCTGTGCTCTCACACAATTTCTCTCTCTCCCATCACTTTCTCTCTCCCCTCTCTCCTTTTTTCTTCTCTCACTTCTCGGTCTCTCTATCTCTCCTCACTTTCTCTCTCTCTCTCTCTCGTAGTCTCTCTCTTCACTTTTCTCCCTCGTCTCTTTCTCTCTCCCTCTCGTCACATTTTCTCCCTCTCTCTCGTTGTACTTCTCGGCTATTTCTCCAATCCTTCCCCCTGCTCTCTCTGCACTTTTCTCTTTCTCTCTCTCTCACTTTCTAAATCCTCTCTCATCACTTTCTCTCTCTCTCTCTCACTTTCTCCTCTCTCTTCTCCATCTCTCATCACTCGCTCAGAATCATGCGGGTCTAGTCTCAGTCCTCGTCATCGTACCTCTCCTCTTCTCTCTCGGTCTCCTCCATCCTCTCTCTTCACAGCGGGTCCTCTCAGTCGGACTCTCGTTCTCCGTCCTCGTTTCACTGCGACATGATTCTCTCTCTCTCATTCTCTCACACTTTCTCTATCATCTTCTCTCACTTCTTTCTCTCTCTACTTTCTCGTTTCGCTCTCTGAAATCATTTTCTCTCTCTCTCTTTCACTTCCCCTCTCTCTCATCTGTCACTTTCTCTGCTCTCTCTCTCAACTTTCTCTCCTCTCTCGACTTTTCTCTCTCTCTCTCTCTCTCTCTACTTCTCTCTCCTCCTCTCTCCTTTCTCCTCCTCCCCTGCACTTTCTCTCTCACCTCTCCTCACTTTCCTCGCTCTCTCTCTCTCTCACAAACTTAGGGAGGGTTGTGTTCTCTCGTCCTCTTCTCACTTTCTCTACTCTCTCTCGGGACGCGTACATTTCCTCTCTCTCTCTCTCTGGGACTTTTTCTCTCTCTCTCTTCTGTTCTCTCTTCCCTCAGTCGGTCTCTCTCGGATGCTACTCCGTCAATATCTCTCTCTCTCAATCGGCTCTTCTCTCCTCTCGTCTCGCTCTCTCATCTCTCCTCTCGACTCCTCTCGTTCTCACTTCTCGTCTCTCTCTCTCTCTCTCTGTCGTCATCATTCCTCTATCGGGTTTCCTTCTCTCCGCCTTTTTATCGACGTCGTCAGTCTCTCTCGTCTTCTCGATCACTTTCTTTTCTCACCGTCTCTTTCTCTCCTCCACTTTCTCTCTCTCTGTCTTCTCTCTCTTTCCCTCTTTCTCTCTCACTTTTCCCTCTCTCTCTTCTCTCCGTGCTCGGTCTCTCTCTCTCTCGCTTCAGTCCGTCTCCATCGCATCAGGCTCCATCGTGGCTTCCTCTCTCTCTCTCTCACTCTCTCTCTCTTCCTCTTCCTCTTCCTCTTCTTCTTCCTCTTCCTCTCTCTCGCTTCCTCTTCTCCCTTTCCTCCTCTCTCTCTCTTCGTCTCTCTCCTCAACTCATCTCTCTCTCTTCCTCGTCTTCTTCTCGTTCGCTCTTCTTTCAGCATCCCGTCTCTTATCGATCTCTCTCTCTGCTCTCATTCACTTTCTTTTTCACATCACTCTCTTCTCTCTCACTTTCTCTCTCTACTCTCTCTTCGTTCCTCTTTCCTCTCCTTCCTCCTTTCTATCTCTCTCTCTCTCGATCTCTGTCCCTCTCCTCGTCTCTCTCTCGTCCTCTCCTCACTTCCTTCGTCCTCTCACATTTCGCTTTCTCTCTGCTCTGCCTCTCCTCTCACTTCTCTCATATCCTCTCTCTCTCGAGCTTGGAGGGCTCCTCTCTCTTCCTCTCTCTCTTTACTCTCGTCCTAATCGAGTCATCTCCTCTCCGTCTCGGTCTCTCTCTTAGCTCATCGTTCTCTCCTACCTTCTCTCGATCTCGTACATCTCTCTCTCTCTAGCTCTCGCTCTTTTTCTCCGTCAATCTCTCCCCTCTCTCATCTCTCCCCGGATCTCTCTCTCTCTCTTCCACTGTTTCCATCCTCCCTCTCGTCCTCTCCTCATCTCTCTTTCTCGCTCTTTCCCGCTCTCCCATCCCTCCCCCTCTCCCTTCCGCTCCCCCTCTCCCCTCCCTTCCTCCCCCTCCATCCCTCCTCTCTCGCTCCTCTCTCTCGCTCCTCTATTCTCATGTCCCCTCTCTGCACTCCGTTCTTCTCGTTCTTCTCTCTCTTTATCTCTCTCTCAGTCCATATCGCTCTCTCATCTCTGGGGTCTCGTCCTCTCTCTTTCTCTCTCTCTCATCCGCAATTAATCAATTCATCTCATATACCACTAGCTACTTTAGCTTTTACTGAATGTCCAGTGTACGACACACGCACGATTTAGGCCTAAGTGATTTCCTTCCGGCCTGTTGTGAGGCGTGGAAGGTTGGGTTTTGTAACCGGACGGGCCTAGGCATGTAGGCTTGCCCAACGGCGAAATTCTCATGTTCGGCGCATGCACGATTTGTTGTGTTGGCCGCTTGTGGCGCTGGATGCGGCAAAACTGGATTTTCCGGGGGGGGGCACTGCTCTGCTTCAGTTGTTCCTTGTTTCTTTGTGTTTTTTTTTCCTCTTGCTATTGTGATAATGGTGATGGTGATGGCGATGGCGATGGTGATGATGATGGTGATGGTGGTGATGATTGTTATGAGTATTATTACTGTCGCTATTATGATTATTATTATTTTGAATATACTGATTATTATCATGATTACTGTTATTACCATTTATTATTATTATTATTATTATTATTAATGATGATAATATTTTTGTTAATGATATTTTCATTATCTTTATATTGTTTTTTCCTGGTTCTTCTTGTGCATCATCTGCTTTTTCTTCTTATTTTCCTTTCCCTTTTTCTTCTGTTTTTTGAGGCCGGGGTCGGGGCGGGACATTGCCCTCATAATTTGACAGGGAGGATTTAACCGCTTCTTAATCGCTTCAGTGTGTGTGAGTGTGCGTGCGTGTGCGTGTGTCCTGATATAGCCAGGATAAGGGTTGAGAGGCGCGTTTTCGGTGGCGGGGAGAGCGTTGCGGCGGTTCAGAAGAGGGGCGTGTGTGGATGGCGCTGTTACTAACCACAGGGTTGCGGATGGGTGGGTGAGGGCGAGCGGGAGGGCGCGTGTGTTTAGGCGGCTCTGGTGTGGATAACGGGAGGTGTGGGCGGAAGGGTTGGCCTTGCCTGGTCGAAGACACACGCACTGATGGTGTGGCAAGCGTTTGAATAAAAGATCAGCCATAAAGATACAAAATTCTAAAATAAAAGGTCAAAAGTGTCGGTTTTTTTCTGTCCCTTGACGTAAAATGATTGATGAGTTGATTTTTTTTATATAAAAGGATTGGATTCCACGATGGAGAGAAATTCAATCGGCGTAGTGTGTCGTGGTTTGAAAAGGAGCCGAGTATTGTTTAAATGCCAAGATGTATGGTTACGGAAAAGGTCTTCGAAATGTTCATGCAGTACGCGCTGACGCTGACGTCTCCTTACAAAATTGACATTCTTTTGTGTATTTTTATTTCCTTTTCAGGCGTTATTTTCAACTTACCTTTAGGTTAACTTATCCTTAACCTTTGTTTTCTGTTTTATAGCTCTGCGCACTTCGTTCAAGACGAAGTAGGGGAGCCACGTAGGTTCAGAAATGAGCAAGAGGCCTACATAATGGACGGAAATGGGGAAGCTTGGAGGGGTCTTCAGGGAAGCCCCTTTGTCAGTAACAACACTTGTCCGGGCCAGACCTTCGAGGAGAGGCCGTTGCTCGTTACCAAACAGAGTCAGGGCCTCCCCGACAATAACATTAAAAACCTACGACCTCCAGAGGCCGCGAACGGGTTGAAACAGGTGCCTGTAAACAGAGTCAGTCAAAAGAAAGACGAGGCGCCCGTGACACTGATGAGTGATAAGCAGGTGTTATCGGACGGCCGGGATCAGAACCAAACTCCAGTCGTGAAGAAAAAGAAGAAAAACAAATCGAAGAACAAAAATACCCAAAACGCGGCGGCTGAAGACAGGAGCGACCTGAATCCGACCCCGGCCGGGAGATCCAATCAGAGCAAGGCGCCTGCGACTCCGACCAATGAGAACCAAGTCATTTCGAGCGCCGGCGACCTAAACCAGGCGCCCGCGACCAAGAAGAAGAAGAAGAGGGCGCCAAAGAATAAAAATAATCCAAGCCAAGTTCTTAATGAAAGCACCAATCAGATGGCGACCATCGAGTGCAAAAACAATCCAAACGAAATTCCAGGTGTTAATGCAAACCACAATAAAGTCCCTGGAAATAAAAATAATAAAATTATTAGCGAAGGCGGCGAAAACAATCAGAATCAGGCCCCTGGAGGCAAGAAGAAACAAGATCAAGTCTCGGGCGACAAAAGCAATCCGAGTCAGGCCTCGAAAAATAAGAAAAACAAAAAGGGAAAGCCTGCGGTCTTGACCAGCACCCAGCCGCCGACCCAAGGCTCTCCGCAACTGCAAGAACAGACTCCCTTGATAATGAATCACCAAGCACAGATCCCTGTAATTATGAACAGCCAAGGGCAAGTTCCATTTATTACAAAAAGCCCGGGGCAAGAACAATTCCTCCCTTATAAAGAGAACCAAGCAGAGCTCCCCATTGTCAATGGTCTCCCCGAGCACGCCCCTCTGCCCCAGGGTATCCCAGGGAACAGCCCTTTTTCTCTCCCAAATCACTTGAAGACGCCCGCCCCCGTGGCCGCGGACCCGGTAGCCGTGCCGAAGCCCGTGGAGGTGTTCGTATCCGACCCGTCTCAGAGGTAACTAGTGGTGGCTGCATGGGGGGCGGAACCTCAAGTGTTTTAGTGGTTGAGGTATGAGTGACCCTCCCGCGATGGCCTTGTGTGTCAGGCCTCCTCTCCTTGCATGCCGACGCTAAGTTGCCTTCAAGCACCAGGCTGCCTGGACGATCACGACACTGTTAGGAGCGCGACGCTGTCCTTTTTTTTACGCTTTGATTACCTATCTTAGAACTTACTCCTTTTAGATTTGTGTGCCTACAACCTTAATCTCCTTGTTTATTGAAGGAGACGAGATTAATATGGCGTTACATTTACTCCATGATAGCCCATATTAATCGATCGTTTCCCCTTCTTTTCTTCCCTTGAGCGTGGCTTTGTATTTCGTCTTGCATTGGATCTGGACCTCCCAAAACAAAACCCAAAGCCGCAAATACTACCAGAAGTGGCGGCGTTGTGGCCGGCTGCCTCCTCTGCCCCGCGCCTTGTAACATATTGAAATGTACTTTGTTTACGCAATAACCTGGAGTTGTGTTTGTACTATTAGCCAACTTGCTTTATTTTTACCTTTCTTAACTCGAATGAATATAGTTTACTAAACAAGTCGTGCAGAGTTTGTTTGCTTTGTTTATATTTTGTTAACCATACTTATAGTGGGCTGTGAGTGTGATAGAGTAAACTGGCGTGTGATGAACGTCGTACGAAGGCTCGGAGATGACTGGTGGGTGATGGCCATAGCGGTAAGTGTTGGTCATAGTGATGAGGCGTGAGGCGCAAGTGTCGTAGATAGTATTAAAGCGGGAAGACGGGAAGGATGGGTGGATGTGAAAGCCTGTGATGGGTTCGGGGGGGGGGGGGGTGCGTTTAATCGAGGCAGTGCGTGTGTGGTCAATGAGAAGTATCCATCGTGAGGAGGCAAGTGTGTTGTGAAGGAGCCGTGTGTGGGTCAGTGTTCGTTGTGAAAGACTAGCGATTTACCCTAGCTTGGCAGTATTGTAGATTCCTAGTAATGCCTTTGAGGTTTGTTCAGATTTACGAATGCTATGAATTACATACTCTCCTCTTATCAGGATGATAGAGGAGAGGAAGTTTCTTCGTCCACTCTTTTACTGATAGACGTCATATTTTCTTCTGTAATTGCCATTATTTTCGTCTTTATTTATTTTTTATTACTGAAATTGTTATTACTGTTATGATGATGATAACAACAGTGATGGTGGTGATGATACTATTATTATTGTTGTGGTTGTTATTGTTATTATGATTGCTAAGACTACTATGACTGCTTTTACTACTACTACTACTACTACTACTACTACTACTACTACTACTACTACTACTACATCTCTTGATAATACTACTGTTATTGTTGTTATTATTTGCAGTTATTCTTATTCTGATTATGATTGTTGTTGTTGATGTTAGTTATTACTACATCATAAT
>NC_051399.1:43033780-43036280 GCF_015228065.2 Penaeus monodon
GGGAGACGGGAGACGGGAGACGGATGACGAAGGGGGAGGGGTAGGTAAGATGAATGGAGGGGAGGGAAGGGAGAATGGCTGGCTGAAAGAGAGGCAGGAAGGGAGGGCGGAGAGAAGAAGGCAGATAACTTGGACGGGTGTTCAGAGCAGTAGCCCCCCCTACGGGCAGGGGAAATTGGCCTGCAGGCAACGGGGGCTTTAATGGGTCCGATGGTGATGGCGTTTGTGGTTCGGTGTAGTCGGTGGTATTATTTCGGTGGTATTATTTCCGGCTCCACCCCCGCCTCTTCCGCTTCTGAGGAATGTTTTTTTTTTTTTTTTTTTTTATACATATATAGATGTACACTTATTGTTCCATATCATTTGGCGTGTTCTGTTCCCCCCCTCCCCCCTCCCCCACCTCTCTCTCTCTCTCTCTCTCTCTCTCTCTCTCTCTCTCTCTCTCTCCTCCTCCTCTCTCTCTTTCTCCTCTCTCCTCTCTCCTCTCTCTCCCCCCTTCCTCCTCTCTCCCTTCTCTCTCTCTCTCTCTCTCTCTCTCTCTCCTCTCTCTCTCCCCCCCCTCCCTCCCTCCCTCTCTCTCCTCTCCCTCTCTCTCTCTCTCCTTTCCTCCCCTCTCCCCCCTCTCTCTCGTCTCTCTCTCTCTCTTCTCTCTCCCCTTCTCCCTCTCTCCCCCTCTCCCCTCTCCCTCCCCTCCCTCTCCCTCTCCCTTTCTCCCCCTATCCCCCCTCCTCTCCCTATCTCTCTCTCCTTTTTCCTTTCTTTCCTTCCCCCTTTTCTCTCTCCCTTTTCCTCTCCCTCCATCCCCCTCCTCTCATCTACTACTGCCCTTCTATCTATTATCTATCTATCTTCCCCCCTAGCTCCCCCCCTCCTCCCCCCTTCCCATTTTATTATATAATATAAAATTTTAAAATATATTTATATATATATATATAATAATTTTAATTAAAATGGTGTTGTCTTATGTATTGTGTTAATATCGTTTTTGTTATGTCCTGTATATATTATATTATTATATATATTATCTAATATATATATATATTTTTAATTGTTTTGTGGTGTGTTGTGTGTGTGTGTGTGTGTGTGTTGTATTTGTATGTGTAATTTGTATGTGTATGTGTTGTGTAGTGTATGTATGTATTAGTATGTATTATGTTGTTTTGTATATTTATATGTATATATATATAAAATATATATATTTATATTATCTTTATATATATATATATATATATGCATAAATACAAGTGTGTATATATATTACATATATGTACATGTATTTTTATTTGTGTATATATACATATATGTATATGTATTTGTATATGTGTATATATACATATACATGTCTCTCTCTATATATATATTTACACACATACATATATATGTGTATGTCTATATGACTATGTATATGTATATATATTATATACATATAGATGTATGTGTTTATGTACATATGTATATATGCATATCCATATGTATATATGCATAAACATATGTATATATACATATACATATATATGTATATATACACATGTTTATACATATATGAATGTATGTATATAATGTATATATGCATTTATATATATATATATATATATATATATGCATGCACATATAAATGTATATGTATATACTTTTATATACCTATATAAGTACATATATAATTGCACACACACACACACACACACACACACGCACACGCACACGCACACGCACACGCACACGCACACGCACACGCACCACCGCACACGCACACGCACGCACGCACACACACACGCACGCACGCTCACAGATAGATAGATGTAGGTATATATATCACATCTTTTCCTTCCTCCCTCTAATTTCTCGTACCTTCTATTCTCTCTCGCACTTTCTCTATCTCTTTCTTTTTTTCATATTCCCATTTTCCTTCCACTATCTCACGTTTCCTGTTTGTCTGGCCCGTTCTTTCCTTCCCCACCGATTCGTGATCCGGAGGCAAGAGATCCGTGATGCTAATATCAATAACAAACGAATTGTGTCGAATCTAATGCTCTTTGACCCAGAGAGTTACAGCCGAGGGTCTCCTTCTACCATCGATCTCGTCCTCCTCGGCCTTTTTTCTGGTTGGCTGCCGAATTGTCTTGTGATCTCTTGTCTTCACTTCGTCTCCCTTCCTTCCATCCTTTCTTCCTTCCATCCTTTCTTCCTTCCTTCCTCCTCTCCTTCCCTCCCTCCTTTCCTTCCTTTTATTCCTTAAACGTATACTTAGAAACATCTCGAGGGTGTTCTTAATTTATCAAAACGCGAACGTACCGATTCCGTCACTGAGATTCGTTCTACCGCCTGACTTGCCTGTTTTCGTCGTCGTTTTCACGGCCGGGGTGCGAAAGAGGAGGGGCCGAGGTCTTTTCGTCCGCCACTCCCCTTTTTTCCTTCATTTTCCTTAATTTTTCTGCGGTTGTTTGGTCCTTGGCGCTTGGTGCATGTGGCTCGGTGTTTGGTTTGCGTCTGTCCCGCGATG
>NC_051399.1:43043780-43046280 GCF_015228065.2 Penaeus monodon
ATATATATATATATATATATATATATATATATATATATATATATATATATGTATGTGTGTGTGTGTGTTGTGTGTGTGTGTGTGTGTGTGTGTGTGTATGTATGTATGTATGTATGTATGTATGTATGTATGTATGTACATATGTATGTATGTATGTATGTAACAATATATGAACTCATATTCATTTTAGTAATTTTTGTCTGTTTGACAAAAGCCATTTCCCGTGCCTTGGGGCAGAGGTCAATTATGTTCCATGGTGAAGAAAACTAATGGCGAAAGCCTGCTAATTTTTTAACGAAGCGGTGGAACTGCTGTGTGCACGTAGGGAGAGTTGCGTGTTACAATGCGGATAGTACTGAGAATAATGAGGGGGGGGGGGGGGGTTCTTAGTATGGTAATGTGGTATCAGGTTCGGGATTATGAGAGATAGTGAACGTTAGATCCATGCATATCGAAATTAGTGTTAATGACAGTAAGTGCTTTTATTTGATAATTTCTTTGGGGGTGGAGAGGGGGGGGGGGGCACCTCCATGCTTTACATTATCCCCTACCCCCCTTTTTAAGGAGTGATGGAAGGAGAGAAGAGATGGGATAGAGAAAGGAGGGAGAGAGGGAAGGGGACATAGAGGAGGAGGAAGAGGAGAAAGAAGAGTTAGTGGCGGCGTTGCCCTTGCTCCAGGATCTTCGCTGCTGCTCCGCTCTCCGGTACTTCGTCTTTTTTTCACCGATCTCCGTCGTGATGCTTGAGAGGGACCTCGAGAGTTCCGTCCATCGGGGGCTGCGGCATCTCGTTGGTTGTTGTTCGTTCGTTCGTTCTCTCGGGTGTTCGCTTTGGGAATGTCGATGGTGGCCATTCGTGAATGCGTGCTTGAAGTTACTTGGTTGCGAGAGGCAGTAAGAGAAAAGGGTAAATGCCAAATGGTAAGCAAGGTAAAAAAAGGGAGATCGTGTTGCGAAGGAGGGATAAACCGAAAAAGGTCTTAGAACGGGAATTGTACTGGAGGGACATAGGCGAAATAAATTGACAAACTGTGTGTGTGTGTGGGGGGGGGGGGGCGTGAGTTTCTCACGTACTCTTCATCCGTGTAGTGACATGCACGTAGCCGCTGTCCTGACGCCGGCGATGTCAGGTGCCTGAGAGGAGTTGCTACCTTCCTTCTTCCTTCGTCTCTTCTCTGTCCTCCTCCTCCTTTTCTTCTTCTTCTTCTTCTTCTCTCCTCTTCTCCTTTTTCTTTCTCTCTCTCCCTCCTCTCTCCTCCTCCCTCCCTCTCCTCCTCCTCCTCCTCGCTCTCCTCCTCTCCCCTCACCTCATACCCCTCCTCTTCCTCCTTCACTCTCCTCTTCTTCCTCCTCCTCTGCCCCCTCTCTCATACCCCTCCTCTTCTTCCCATCTCCTCCTCCTCCTCCTCCGCTACCTCCTCCTCTCATCCTCCTACCCCACTACCCCCTACCCCTTCTCCTCTTCTACCCCCTACCCCCTCCTCCTCTCCATCCTTCTCTTTTTTCTCCTTCCCGGTCCTCCTTCTCCCCCTCCATATCTTCCTCCTCCTCCATCCTCTTTCATATCCCTCCCTCCTCCTCCTCCTCCTCCTCCTCCTCTCCTCCTCCTCCTCCTCCTCCTCCTCCTCCTCCTCCTCCTCCTCCTCCTCCTCCTCCTCCTCCTCCTCCTCCTCCTCCTCCTCCTCCTCCTCCTCCTCCTCCTCCTCCTCCTCCTCCTTCTCCTTCTCCTCCTCCTCCTTCCCCTCCTCCTCCTCCTCCTCCTCCTCCTCCTCCTCCTCCTCCTCCTCCTCCTCCTCCTCCTCCTCTTCCCACCCTCCTTCTCCCTCCTCTTCCCTCCCCGTCCTGTTCGTCTTACCCTCCAACCGTTTTATACATCATTTTTCATTGATTTACTTTTTTTCTCTTAACAAACGAGATACTTGTCTTTGGACCCTCTACCTTTCCCCACTCGAGGAGAAATAACTTTTCCGAATGTTCCGAAATTTGCATACACGAAACGAGGAAAGGAAAAGGAAGAAAAGTGTGTTTATGTACACACGCGGTTTATAACTCTGGATTTTGCCTCGTCATAGGTCGCCTGCTTGATCCTGGTGTGCTTGCTTGCTTGCCTGCTTCTGCATGACGGGTTTTTGTGGTCACGGATATATTGAGACGATCGCGATGTTCGCCCTCGGGGGAAGTCCAGGGCGGCCGGGGGGGGGAGGGGTTGGTAGGAAGAGTGGGTGGGTGAGGGGGAAGGGATGTATGGTCGTTTGGGTGGGGGAGGGTCATGGGAGCTAGCTAGGAGGGAGGGGGTGGTGGGGAAGGGCGGGTGAGTTGGGAAGGGAGGGAGAGAGAGAGGGAGAGAGAGAGAGAGAGAGAGGGACAGACAGACAGACAGACAGACAGACAGACAGACAGACAGACAGACAGACAGACAGACAGACAAAGACAGGATAGTCGGTCCTGAATTGGATGGATAGGAGAAGCGGGAATGGAGACGGATTCAGGGAGAGGAGAA
>NC_051399.1:43066280-43073780 GCF_015228065.2 Penaeus monodon
ACAAAAGTGATGCGTAGGCTTGAATAGATCAGTCTCCTTTATTGTGAGTCGCGTTTTCTGTAATAGCGGAAAGACGCGTTTTCTGTTCTCTCCGACTAGACACCAACACCAATGGCGCAAACCAACTTTGGATGACGAATCCACGAAGTCATTGATTCTCCTTTCTGTGATTTTCTTTTCAGGAGTTAATGGTAAGATGTTTCGTCTTTCCTTTAACTTCTTGAGGAAAATAAGTAATGGAAAAGAATCCGAGGATCAAAGTGATCGCTGGTATTTGTGGCCTGCGGAGGGACAAGCCTGGAGCTTATGGAAAGCGAGAGGCGGAACTGCTGTCCTTCACCAGAAAGCCTCGGGGGAGGAAATGCCTTGTGGCGTGTTTTCGGGAGGGAAGGGAGCGCCAGTCCTGTAGGAGCCGTGCAGGATCGGGACGGGGCCTGATTCAATGATGATTCTTTTGGAGGTTCTGCATTCAGGGGTTGCGCTAATTCCCGCTCTTCTGTTGCTACCCTTCCTCCTCTGCTCTCTTCTTTTCCTCATTCCTCCTCCTTCCTCCTTCTCCTCCCTCCTCGTCCTCCTCCTCCTCGTCCTCCTCCTCCTCCTCCTCCTCCTCCTCCTCTCCTCCTCCTCCTCCTCCTCCTTCTCCTCCTCCTTATCCTCCTTCCTCCTCCTCCTCCTCCTCCTCCTCCTCCTCCTCCTCCTCCTCCTCCTCCTCCTCCTCCTCCTCCTCCTCCTCCTCCTCCTCCTCCAACCCCTACCACCACCAGCATGTTTTCTTTATTTCTCCCTAACCACCACTATAATCATCATTACTATCGCTTTTACATATGACTGATTCCTATTACAGATACAGGTACACTTACGCGCTTGCACGTGCAAATACACGCGCGGTGGCGATGATCCTGTTCTTTCTTTATCCTTAGCAAAGGTGACATAATCATTATGTTGCAGCGATGCAATTTTTGTTGTCGCTGATCAACCACATTGTCGTCGATATGCATACGCACAATTTTAATCGCCGTTCCGTGTAAAGGGCTACAGGGTTTTGCCCATCAGGAGCGCCGGCGGTCTGATAACAGGATTTTCTCCGGACAGGCACACGAATGGGCGCCCCTGCCCCTTTCCTCGCGCGTGCCGGCCTGATCTCGTGCCTGGGGAGGCCTCGGCGGCGCCCTTGTTAGTCGCCGGCCGAGTGATAAGGCATGGCCAGGGAGGATATAAGGAAAGAAAAATATAAATACGTAAGGAGGGAGGGAGGGAGAGAGATACAGGGAGGAAGATAGAGAGAGAGGGAGGGAGATAGAAAGAGAGGGAGGGAGGGAGAGAGATAGAGAAAGAGGGAGGGAGAGAGATAGAGAAAGAGGGAGGGAGAGGGAGATAGAGAGAGGGAGGGACATAGAGAAGGGAGGGAGATAGAGAAAGGGAGGGAGGTAGAGAGGGGGAGGGAATAGAGAGAGGGGAGTAGGAAGGAGGAGGAATAGGAAGGAGAAGGAGAAGGGGAGAGAGAGAGAGAGAGAGAAAGAGAAAGAGAAAGAGAGAGACAGAGAGAAAAGGAGGCGTGGAGGGAGAGAGGGAAAGGGAGAAAGAGGAGGAGGAGGAAGAGAGGGAGAGGGAAAAGGAGGAGGAGGAAGAGAGGGAGAGAGGGAAGGGAGAAGGAGAAAGAGAAAGAAAGGGAAGGAGAAAGAGAAGGAGGGAGAGGGAGAGGGAGAGGGAAGGAGAGCGAGAGAGAGAACGTCTTTGTCTTTCATGCGTATTTGTTTTTTTTCTGATCTGTTTTGTTTAACAATATTATACTTCCATTGTTTTTCACGTTCTCATCCGATGTCTCACTTTCTCTTCCCCTCATTGTTTTACTGTTTCTTTTCCCCCTCCAACCCTCTCCCTTTATCTCTCTCTCTCTCTCTCTCTCTCTCTCTCTCTCTCTCTCTCTCTCTCTCTCTCTCTCTCTCTCTCTCTCTCTCTCTCTCCTCTCTCTCTCTCTCCCCCCCCCTCCTCCCCCCCCCTCTCCTCCCTCCCTCTTCCCCCCTCCCTCCCTCTTCTCCCTCCCTCTCTCCCTCTCCCTCTCCCTCCTCCCTCTCCCTCTCTCTCTCTCCTCTCCTCTTCTCTTCTCTCTCTCTCTCTCTCTCTCTCTCTCTCAATATGTACAAGTGTCCATTTATTTATGTATATCATTTCCGCAATCCCTGCCTATCTGTCTGTCTATCTTATCTACCTACCTACTTACCTACCTTCCTACCTTCCTACCTTCCTACCTTCCTACCTTCCTATATTTCTCTTCTTCCCTTCCACCTCCCCCTATCTTGATTATTTTCAGATTTGTGAACATCGCGGAGCCTTCGCTCGGTCTATAGAAATTAATTGGCACTCAAATTCAATTGTTACCTGAAAGCTAAGATTTCGGTGCCGAGTCACGTTCTAGGTTTGCTGCTGCTGCGTGTTTTCCTTGTCTCTTTTCTCCGTTCTGCGTATTTTTTTTCTCTCTCTGTTCATTTTGCTGGGATTGAGTTCCCTATTTTGCATCAGTTTGTGCCGTTGCATTTCAACACTTACTCCTTATCTCTCTCTCTCTCTCTCCTTCTTCTTCTCTCTCTCTCTCTCTCTCCTCTCTCTCTCTCTCTCTCTCTCTCTCTCTCTCTCTCTCTCTCTCTCCTCTCTCCCTCTCTTTCCCTCTCTTTCCCTTTCCCTCCACTTCTCTCCCTTCCTCTCTCCCTTCCTCCCTTCCTTTCATTTCTCTCTCTCCTCCCCATTTCCCCTTTCCCTTTTGTGACGTCGGTGTTAGAGGAAGTTCGGCTGTTACTGACTCCTGTTGTCTAGGGTGATCCTCCGTCCCTCCCTGCCTCGCCCTGACCCTACCCCGCCGCAGGCTAGGCCGCGCTCCTGCAGTTAGGCCACTTTTATAGTTAGGAGGCGCTTCAGTTGAGCTTTTTTTCCCCTTCCTAAGAACAGGTGACGTCGGCGAGCTGTCACTCGTTCTTCTTCTGTCTGCTCTGTGCCTTTCCTTCTCTTC
Organism: Penaeus monodon; assembly: GCF_015228065.2. NCBI lineage: Eukaryota > Metazoa > Arthropoda > Malacostraca > Decapoda > Penaeidae > Penaeus > Penaeus monodon. The sequence goes on from NC_051399.1 coordinate 43,069,285, forward strand.
TGCCTTTTTTTTCTCATTTTCTGTTGTCTCCCTTTTCTTACTTTGTCCCCTTTTCTTTCTCATCTCTGCTTTATCTTTAATTTCTTCAATTCCTCCCTCTCTCCCTCCCTCCTTCCCTCCCTCTCTCCCCCTCCCTCCCTCCCTCCCTCCCTCCCCCCTCCCTCCCTCCCTCCCTCCCTCTCCTCCTCCCTCCCTCCCTCCCTCCCTCCCTCCCTCCCTCCCTCCCTCCCTCCCTCCCTCCCTCCCTCCCTCCTTCCCATCACACATTTTTCCCTCCCTCCCCCCTTGGTTTCTTGAGACAGAAGGACACGAGGAGAATGCGCCTTGTATTAGCGAATAATCACCACGAGTAATAGAGTCCTGTCTGTTCTTTGTCTCGAATGAAGCCGCGTCCGTGAAGTGTGATGGTGATGATGGTGGTGATGGTGATGGTGGTGATGGTGATGATGGTGGTGATAATAATATTAATGGTAATAGTAATAATAACAATCACGATGATGGTGATAATGAGGATGATGCTGATAGTAATAATAATAATGATGATGATGATGATGATAACAGTAATATTAATAATAATAATAATGATAATAATAATAATAGTAAGGGTAATAATTATAATTATAATGCTCCTGATAACAACAACAGTAACGATAATGGTAACGACAAAAGCGGTGGTAATGAAACGGAAATATTTACATGATTCTGATTGTTTAGTTGGCCTCGGCCTAACGAGATGAGGTATTTGACAGGAATGAAATTGCTCTTTGGCAACGTGTCGCTGTAATTAGATTGTTCGGAAATTTACATGATCGGATCTTTGCAATTAAGTATATTTGGGTAATTATGTGTGCTTTGGAAAGTATTTTTCTTTGCTGGGTTTCTATTTTATAGTTCATTGATTGCCATACCCCCCCCCCCCCCACCACACCTCTCCACCTCTCTCTCTCTCTCTCTCTCTCTCTCTCTCCCTCTCTCTCTCTCTCTCTCTCTCTCTCTCTCATCTCTCTCCCCCTCTCTCCATCTCTCCCTCTCTCCCTTCCCTCCCTCTCTCCCACATATCTCCCTTCCCTCCCTCTCTCCTTAACTTCTTTCTCGTCCTCCGCTTTTTAGCTTCTCTCCCTTTAGTGTCACTCCCTTTTCTTCTCCTTTTCTCGCTTCATGTCCTCCTTCCTCCCATGTTCCTCCCCTCTTCCTTCCTCTTCCTTCCCTTCTCTGTCTCATCTGCTTGTCCCTCCTACCCCATTTATTCTCCCCGCTCTTCCTTTCTTCCTCCCCCTTCCCTTTCCTGTTTCCTCTCTCAGCTCACCTCCTCCCTAACCCTTTAATTCGCAGAAACGAGTGACGGTTTGTTTATGGTAATGCAGATTTTAATCAGCCAAATTGAGTCCTTGCGTTTGTTTATCGAGCCCCTCCCTCTCCTCCTCTGTTTATCGAGCCCCCTCCCTCCTCCTCCTCCTCCTCCTCCTCCTCCTCCTCCTCCTCCTCCTCCTCCTCCTCCTCCTCCTCCTCCTCCTCCTCCTCCTCCTCCTCCTCCTCCGAGATCTCGATCCATCCCGTCCGTCCCTTCATACAGCCTCATACCACCCCTCATCCTCGCCCTTCGCCCTCCTGTCCGCCTTCTCCCTTCTCTCCCCCCCCCTACTCCTTCCTCTCCCTCCTTCCCCTCCGCTCTTTCCTCTCCTTTCTTCTCCCCTACTCCTTCCTCTTCCTCCCCGCTAGTCCCCCTCCCCTATCCCTTCACCCCTATCTCCCTCCTTCAAACCCACCCTTCTCTCTCTCCCCTTCACCTCCACCCTGCCCCTTTCATTCCTTCCCTACTCCTTCCCCTACCCCTTCCCCACCGTCACCGAAGACATGTCTCACAAAGCTGAAATGTGGCCGCTGCCTCTGCGCTTTCTTTTTTGCGGTCGTCATCCATTATTAGGTCGCGGCCTCGTCCCGCAGGAGACGAAGGATTCGATCGAGGATGAGCTGTGCGCCTTGGGATCCCCTTGTTTCTGCGCGTCTTCAGTGGGCGGGATGGGCGTGGGAGGCGGGACGGGGTCGGGAGCAGGCCGGGCGTCATGGGATGTAGGCCTTTACTGCATTCGTGGTTTGCGCTGATGGTTATGGCTGCTGTCGAAGAGGAAACTGGTGTTTTTGCTCCTCTGGGCTGTTGCCGTATTGATATTGTGGAATATTTAATGTCTAAATTGGATGGCAAAATTTATTTGGAATTTTCCTTCGAGCGCACATTTCCCTTTTTTTTTTGGAAATGAATGTAGATAACTGACAATACGAATGATTTTTCTTTTTTTTTAATAACGCACTTCATATTTCAAAGACTTGTGCCTGAACCGGTGTACCACAGTGCCACAGGAGACCAGCGGCTGTGGCTCGTGTGGGCGAATTTAATGGGTTGACGTAATAGACTCGGCATATCACGCTTTATTAAAAAAATGGAATCGCAATATTACAGCCGTTATAGAAATGTTCTCGACGTTCTTCTTTCTTTTTCCTCCTCCCTCTCCGCCCGTCTCTCTTGCCCTCCCCTTCGCTGCCTCCCGCCTCCCTGTTTTGTTTGGAATCCATAAAGAGTTTAACCGGAATAAGTTCTTGTTGATACGAGGAATAAAACATTGGGTGGATATTATCCTTCTACTCAAGCCTGGGGTTGGATCGGGGGAAATGGAAAGATTTGTAAGGGATGGCGGCCTCTGGTATATGCAGATAAGAGAGAGGGTTTAGCTAAGCCAGGCAATGGAAGAGGCGAATATATATGTATTTATGCACGTATGTTTGTATTCACGCCAAACACTAGTTGATTAACCAGGGGTTTTGACTGCCAGCTGAGTGCCTGGCTGACTGAGTGACTGAATGACTTACTGACCGTCTAACAGAGTGCGGTCGTTACCTTGGCCACTTCTCTTTATACGCACCCCTCCCCTGCCCCTTCCAGGTACAAAAGGGACGCGATCCCTTAATCCCTGGAACAAAGGGAGATCAAATAGCAAGCGTGATTGTCACTGCGGGGCATGCGCGTGCGTGCGTGGGCGTTGTAGGCTATGTGACTGTGAAAGTGCGTGGTTGCACAGTGTATTCTGACCACAGGTGATTCCAAGGGATGTTGCCTATTTCAAGACGAAAGAACGTAGTAGTGTAAACGCAAACACTTGCTTGTGATGGACGAGACGCGGAGGACCAATGATTCGCGGGATCCAGAGTTGGCTGTGCCTGGCTTGACTGCTCCGCACTACAACTTTAAGCTGGGGCTTTACATTGACTTTAATAATAAATCTTGGGCCATTCAGAACTCCGCTTGCCCCGTCGTCTTCTGACGGTTTCGACTGTGCGTGCGTGCGTGTTTGTGTGTGTGAGAGAGAGAGAAAGAGAGAGGGGGGCGGGAGTAAGGGGGGATGGGACACAGAGAGAGAGAAAGAGAAAGAGAAAGAGAGAGAGAGAAAGAAAGAAAGAGAGAGGGGGGGGGAGAAAGGGGGAATGGGACAGAGAAAGAGAGAGGGAGGGAGGGAGGGAGGGAGGGGGATACAGATCGAGATCAAAAGTTACGGTGAGGGTAAGAAGAATTTATTAAGAATTGAGTTGATAATTAACCCTGCTCAGTTCAAGTGGTTGGTATTTTGCAGTGCCTTCTTTTATTTCCGTTCTGTCAGCACCTTTGTTCTTTCTATTTCTCTTCTCTCTCTCTTCTGATTCCTTCCTTCTCTCTCATCCCCTCGCGCTGACTGGCAAACCTTATGAAATTAAATGTCGCTGTCCGGTTCCTGGTACGTTTGGTCGTTAGTCATCTCGGTGTTTCCTCCTTCCTTATCCTCTTCCTCTTCCTCTTCTTCTCTTCCTCCTCCTCCTAATCTTCTTTTCCCCTTTTCTTACCCCTCTTCTTCCTGTTCTTCTCCACTTTTCTGCCCTTCTTCACTTCCTTTTCTTCCTCCACTCCCTCCTCCCTCTCCTCCTCCTCCTCCTCCTCCTCCTCCTCCTCCCCCCCCCCCCCTTTCTGTTCCTCGTCGTCGTCTTCCTCTTCTTTATTCTCTTCTGCATCGACATTGTTACCGCTCTCCCTCCCCCCTGCACTTCCCCTCCCCTTCCCCCTTCCCTCCCTCCCTAGCCTACCAGCCACCTCCTTCACTGTTCCGGTTCCATTTCCTTGGCGTGCTCCTTCGTTTCTCTGCGTGTCCCTCCCCCCCTTCCCTCCCCCTCCCTCCCTCCTCATTGCCAGCCGCCCTTTTCCAGCGCACGGACTAGCCGTGTCTTTAAAGGGCGTCCTGCCGCTGGAGGCAAGGAAGGAGCTGAACCAGGCTCAGGTTCCTCCGTCATTCAGGTGTCAATCAGGCACTGCTTCATTCATGCACTCTCCCTTCCTCTCCTCGCAGGAAGCCGCCGCCGCCGCCATTCATGTTTCTCTCTCTGGGTGTTGGTCGCTCTTTCCTGTTCTCTCCTCTCCTCTCCTCTTCTTTTCTCTTCTCTCTCCTCCCCTCCCCTCTCCTCTCCTTTCCTTTCTC
>NC_051399.1:43078780-43106280 GCF_015228065.2 Penaeus monodon
GTGTGTGTGTGTGTGTGTGTGTGTGTGTGTGTGTGCGGGTGCGTGTGCGTCTGTGTGTCTGTGTGTCTGTGTCTGTGTGTCTGAGAGAAAGAGAGAAAGAGAGAAAGAGAGAGAGGAGAGAGAGAGAGAGAGAGAGAGAGAGAGAGAGAGAGAGAGAGAGAGAGAGAGAGAGAGAGAGCGAAGGGAGGAAAGAGAAAGGAAGAAGATGGTGAATGGGAAGAGATCGATGGAGAAAATAGAATAGAAAGATGATAGAGCGGACAATGAGGTTTAATAGAAAATGATGGAGGTAAGGAGGTGATGTTAATGATGTAGGGAAGGAAGACGAAAAGTGGAAAGGAATAATGATGACACTGTTAATGTGAAAATAATCATACTAATAATGATAGTGATGATACTGTAACTGCTACGAATGATGATGATGATGACACTACTACTGCTACTACTATTACTGATAATGATGATGATACTACTATTACTAAAGAAGATGATGATAATAGTAATAATAATGGTGATAGTGGAATAGTAATTGAATGATAATAAAAAGACGGAGCAAGGTAAAGGGGGGGCAATGAGAAGAGGGGAAACGCAGAATAGGAGAGGGAACGTGGAGGAGGAGAGGTACTTGAAGTTGCCCCTCGAACGAACAGTTTGTTGCCGCTGCTCCAAGTTTGGAACGGTTGGCGAGCGTCGAGGCAGGAAGCCCACTCAGCTGAGATATCTCGAGGGGGCGACGCCGTGTCTCATGATCAGCTTAATTAATTTTTTCATGCGCTCACCTTAAAAAGAGAGAGGGAGAGGGAGAGGGAGGGAGAGAGGGGGAGAGAGAGGGAGAGGGGAGAGAGAGGGAGAGGGAGAGGGGGGGGAAGGAGGAGAGAGAGAGAGAGGGGGGAAGGAGAGAGAAAGAGGGGGGGGGGAAGGAGAGAGAAAGAGAGGCTTCTTTCTGACGAAGGAAAATATTAACTTTAAACTGTTTATGCATATTTTTTTGCAGTTGACGTGGCTTTTTTCTTTTCTTTTTGTTGCTGTTTGATAACGGCTGAACTCTGCATGAATCAACATAGGGCGTAATTAAGCTATAATATAAGACAAGTAATGGAAAGACAAACTCATCTTGTTTTATATTATATTTTATCTTTTATATTTTTAGTTCTCACGTTAAAGTAGTTTTTGTGTGTATTTTTTTATCCCCTTCGTTATATATGTTTTTTTCGAAATCCGTTCCTAATTCAAATGATTTAAGGAAGACAGGCATTGATTCGCTTTGCTAGTCGAGCATCTTGAGTTGCGGAGTGAAGTAGCAGGAAATTGTGGCATAAATTGGAACAGCGTGAAGATTTTTCTCCCGGACGCATTTAGACGCAGTGTCGGCGGTGATAACGACCAGCGAGAATTAGGACAGCATTTTCTCTTACTCCCCCGGGAAGATCGATTCTCTCTCTCTCTCTTTCTCTCTCTCTCTTTCTTTCTCTCTCTTTCTTTCTCTCTCTTTCTTTCTCTCTATTTCTTTCTCTTTCTCTCTCTCTCTCTCTCCTCTCTCTCTCTCTCTCTCTCTCCCTGTCTCTCTCTCTCTCCCCCTGTCTCTCTCTCTCTCCCCCTGTCTCTCTCTCTCTCTCTCTCTCCTGTCTCCTCTCTCTCTCTCTCCCTGTCCTCTCTCTCTCTCCCTGTCTCTCTCTCTCTCTCTCTCTCTCTCTCTCTCTCTCTCTCTCTCTCTCTCTCTCTCTCTCTCTCTCTCTCTCTCTCTCTCTCTCTCTCTCTCTCTCTCTCTCTCTCTCTCTCTCTCTCTCGCTCTCCCTGTCTTCTCTCTCTCTCCCCCTGTCCTCTCTCTCTCTCCCTCCCCCTGTCTCTCTCTCTCCCCTCTCTCTCTCTCTCTCTCTCTCTCTCTCTCTCTCTCTCTCTCTCTCTCTCTCTCTCTCTCTCTCTCTCTCTCTCATGCTCTTGGAGGTTAGATATATTTATTGGCCTAGAAGGTGATCAGGGAAGCACGCCGCCCATTTTACTCCTTTATCAGGGGCCAAAGGGCGGGCAAAATCCTTGGGGGAAGGTGCTGAAGCGATGGCCGCCGAAAGGGCGAGGGTGAAGAAGGAAGGAGGCAATGTCTAAGCGGGGCGAGGGTTTGCCTGGTTCTCTTCCCGGCGAAGTGTGGGGCTGAAGGGAGAAACGCGTGGGCAAGGCGGAGGACGGACTCGGAACTGTTGTTCTGAAGAGCAGTCTGACCCAGCTTGGATCGTGGACGAAGATGAAGCGATGCTTAACCTTGGCCGACGTGTCCTGGAGATTTTCAAGCGTATCTCCAATTATACAGGAATGGTTTGCAATGTACAATATATTTTTCTCTCTTTCGTACTAAGGATATCCCTCCCTCCCTCCTTCCTTAGGCTCTTCCTCTTCCTGCCCCCCCTTCCGAAAACTAGCGATCGACTGTGAGTAGTTATTGTAGGAAGACAACGCATGACGCAGCGTGAAGATTGAGGACGTGTAATGAGCCTCGTCTCGGCCAAGGCAGTGATCGCTGGACACGGAACCCAGCCCCAAGGGCAGGGCTGGAGATGGAAGTCTGCTCGCGAAGGACACGGGCGCTCCCTCGGAATCCTGAAGAGGTCATTTTCGTGGGGCGCACATGGACATTTGACTCAACACGTGGGTGTGGGTGGGTCGCTTGATTTGGATGAAAGATAAATTACACAGATTTACAGCCTTCAGACTTGCTGCCACTTCTCCGTCTCCCCCCCCCCCCCCCATCCCTCTCTTCCATGCCCTCCCTCTTTCTCTCCTTCGTTTTTTTTCCAGTCCTCTGTCGCACAGCCTTACTCAATTCCCCGATTTCCGTTTCCCAATCCCAGTAGCTCTCGCCTCCCAGGGCTTGTGCACGTGTCGCGGAGGGTCTTCCAGCTGCCCGGGACAGCCCTCGCACCCCGACCGGAAGGAGGACTCGACTTGTCACGGGCCGAGAGTAAACATGGCGGAGAGCTCGGTGCGATTCCCGGCGCCGGTCTTATCCTCGCTCCGTCTCTCTTTTGCTACTTGGGGGGTTTGTTATGGTGGATTAGGTTCCCGTGGCTGGGTTAGCTTGACTAATTTTAAGGTGAAATTAATGACCGTGCTGCCTGTTGATTGGTGTTTCTTGTTAATGTCGGGTTTTACATTTTGAAATTTGTTATTGTTATCATTATTTACATAATCGTTTGGATTTTTATAATTTATAGGATTATGTATACATTTACATATATATATCTATTTATTTATTTATTTATTAATACACATAAATGTATATATGTAGATATTCACACACACACACACACACACACACACACACACACACACACACACACACACACACACACACACACACACACACACACACAGCACAGCACAATTTATGTATTTAACCGGTTTCGATTACGTCATCATCAGAAAGTTCTACCGATGAAATACACCTTCATTCTCATTTATATATTTTTTTTCTACACGTGTGTATTTGTGGAAGTTTCTTTACGAGACGCCAAGGCGGGTCTTAAAGGTGGCGACAGGTTGGCCGACATTCGTATAAATCTCTTGTCAGTGTGAAAAGAACGTGGAATGAGAAAGGGTGCGGAGGAAGAAAGCGAGAGGGCGAGAGTGGAGAACTGGGAAGAAGAGGAGAGAGAAGGAAGGAAAGATCGGATGAAGGGATATAGGATGGGAGGGAGAGGAGGAGTGAGGCAAAATTAAAAAGGAATAAAAAACAAGATGGGAGAGACAGAGAGAGAGAGAGAGACAGAGAGAGAGACAGAGAGAGAGACAGAGAGAGAGAGAGAGAGAGAGAGAGAGAGAGAGAGAGAGAGAGAGAGAGAAAGGCAACAGGCAAGAGTGTGTTGATGATAAAGAAAAAATGGATCCTTCAAAGGACTTATTTTTTAATGGGGGGGGGGGAGTGTAGGGGGAAGAAAACGCAAAAGCATTAGTCGTTTTTTGCGGAAGATTCTTGTCTCGGGGGCATCACGTTGTTCGTTATTCTAGTCGTGAAGCAGATTTAGCCCTCGGTGGTTGATACGACTTATATTATTTGTTCTCTCTCTCTCTCTCTCTCTCTCTCTCTCTCTCTCTCTCTCTCTCTCTCTCTCTCTCTCTCTCTCTCTCTCTCCTCTCTCTCTCTCTTTCTCTCTCTCTCTCTCCCCCCTCCCTCTCCCTCTCTCCCTCTCCCTCTCCCTCTCCCTCTCCCTCCCCTCCCTCTCCCCCCCCCTCCCTCTATTAAATTGAGTGTGTTGAATCTTTGGCTTGCTTTCTTCCATTTTCTCTGCCTGTCTCTAATCCTCCTCATTTCCCGTTTTCTTCCTCGTTACTTTTGCTCAGTCACTTTCATCCCTGAGAAGGAGTTGGCTATCCTCTTTGCGCGCAACAAGCGACTTCATGATTTGCAAACAGTGTTGTCTTAGTTGGAGAAGGAGAGAGCGAGAGCGAGAGCGAGAGCGAGAGCGAGAGCGAGAGCGAGAGCGAGAGCGAGGAGCGAGAGAGAGAGAGAGAGAGAGAGAGAGAGAGAGAGAGAGAGAGAGAGAGAGAGAGAGAGAGAGAGAGAGGGGGGGGGGGTGGCAGGCAGGCGGTGAAGGGGAAAGGACGAAAAAGGAAGAGGCGGGAAAGAGAGAAGTGTAGAAGGGAAAAGGACGAAAAAGAAGGAGAAGGGATAGAGAGAAGTGAAGAGGGGAAACTGAAAAGAAGGGAGAGAGGGATCAGGGGGGAATGTGGGCGACAGACAGGGAGCTATGATGCCATTGAGAGCAGAGTCCAGAGGCGCGGAGTCGGTTGTTCTCTCGCGGTGCATTATTGAAATGTGCTGGCTGTCGACGCCCGTATTTTAACCGATGCTCACGTTTCTGGCTCGAGTTTATGGCGCGAGCGAGGCTGAGCTCGAGCCCATTGGGGAGAGGCGGCGTCATTTGGGCATACATATTTAATGGCTCTGCTCTTGTTTGGCGTGGGCGATTTACCTTGACGGCCCAGCGATTTGTTTGCGGATTTTTCCGTCGCCCCGCTTTTGGGGGGCTGCGTGCGCGTACACTCCATGTCCAGTTCGGTGGGCGGGGCGAGAGGAGCGACGGTGTGCGAATTCCTCAGTTTATCGTGTATGGTGTGGTAGAGTTCAGACAACTTTGCCACCGCCACCACCACCACCAATTATATATTCTTTGACAACTCTCTCTCCCTGCCGTGGTTTTCTCTGCGGTTGTAGATGAGTAAGCTTAAAAATAACCTCTGTGAGAATAATATAGCAATAGGAACGAGAGCATTGCATGAAGAGCCACAGCACATAGGAGTGTTAATGAAAAAGCAGGACATCGACCACGGTTTGCCGCAGAGCATGGGAACCTTAGTTGAAGGCGTAGAAGGGGGGGGGGGTGATACTTGGGAGATCCTTGAAGGCGCTCGCAGAGAGGAGGATCATCTTGGAACGTATTCATGCTGTGTGTCATCGCGTGCTCATTGGTCGACTGAAAGGACACGATTCCGCATCGTTATAGGAAGAGTCGGAACGGAAGCGGTCCCCTAAGCTGGGAGAAATCAAAGGGAAATGCTCCTCTGGGGCGGAAGACGTCAAGGGGAAGCCGTCCCTGGGGCCAAGGGGATGCAGGGCCTTGGCCACGAGCGCGGAGGAAATAGTCCCCGGGCGGAAAGGATGGCGGCTCTCAAAGACCGAGCTGGAGGGAGGCAGTCCCTCTGGCGGAGGACCGGCCCGGGAAGAGGTGGCGGCGGCAGGCTTCGCATTTTGGTTCTCCTGGGCGCATGGCCGCCCTTCGGGTGGGAGCTCGCTAGAATGGCCAGGGAAAGCAGGTTGCTGGAAATATGTGAGCGATCCGTTTTCGCTCTCCTCGCGCCATTTCAACATTCACCCTTCGCCTCTTCGTCCTTCCGGGAAGGCCTCCCCCACCCATCTATCCCCTCCCATGGTTAGGCCGTCGGGCGCGTGTTCGCAGCTGCGAGAGAGCGAGGTTGTGTATAGGGGACACCTCGAAGGGGATCCTGGAGACGGGTGGGTTTGGGACGTGGTCCCGTGTGACGGATTTCTAGGATCTGCTTCGCTAGTTGAATTCACCTCGGGTTGTTTTTCAAAATGTTTTTCTCGTCCCAGTCCGTGATTGGATCGAAAATTGGCTTTGGTTAAAACTCGCTGGCGAAGATTATATTTTTGAAAATCAGTCGGTTATATTATATTAATTTCTGCTACTGTATGCATCGTTAAGAAAGGGCATTGCGATTTTTTTTAGTTCTTTGTCTTTCTCTTGCTACCCTTCTCTTCCCCTGTTTTTGTCGCTCATCTGTTACTGATGCTGCTGCTACTACTACTGCCTCTACTTCTACTTCTACTTCTGCTGCTACTAGTGCTGCTGCTGCTCTTTCTACTATACCTTCGCTGCCACAGGTAACTTGTGATGAAGCTGCTGCTACTACTCCCGGTCTGATATGGTTAAGTGAACTAGTTTGGTATCGGTTCCTTGTATCGATAAGAAGATTTGTTGCGATGGTAACAGGTCGTTTACCCTCCCTTCGTCCCCTCCTGGCCTTTTACCTCACGGCGCGCAATGGTAACCTTGTTTATTTAACTTTAGTCTCCTCGCTCTCCGTGCTTGAGATGGGAGACGAAGATGGAAGGAGAAAAGGAAGGAAGAAGGAAGGGCAAAGTAAATACGGGTAAGGATAACAAATGGTGAAGAAAAATGATCTAAAAAAATGTGTTTCGTGTATTTACTGTTTCCGTGTGTGTCTGCGAGTGTTTGTAAATAGGAAGTTGTTTCCATATTTCATTGTTTAACGTTTAATGCGCTCATGCCTTGGCCTTCAGGCAGGGTGCCTTTAAGAATATCCGTTTCTCAGTCCTGCTAAGAACATTTCCGTGGCGAAGGAGAACACCTTCAAGTATTGATACGGAATTTCAGAACTACAAGCCACCGCGGGCGACGGGCGTGTGGGTGAAAGAAAGATTGTGGAGTCGCGGGCGCCTTATGAAACACAGCTGTGGTTTTGATGCTGAGTGGGAATCGGCGGAGTGGGTGTTGCTTGACGCAGAAATCCATTTTCCGCCAAGTAGCGAGAGCAACAGAGCAACCTCACAAGAATCGGTTTCCTTGCCCGCGTGCAGACCCCCCTCCCCCCTCCCCCCTCGGCGGCGACTATTAGCGCCGGAGATTGCGGCAATGTGGGTAGGATCACGGCACAATGGAAGAGATCCGACTCAGCGGGCAGGAGCTCACGCCGGAATCTCCCCATTTGTTAGGGAGATGCGACGCCGCCGAGGACGCCGCTGCCACCACCGCCTCGGCACGTGCTCACGGAGAGGCCGGCGGCGGCGGGAGAGAGAGAGAGAGAGTGAGTGAGTGAGTGAGTGAGTGAGTGAGTGAGTGAGTGAGCGAGTGAGTCAGTGCGTGAGTGATAGAATGAGCGACTGTGTATGTGGGTGAATGAGTGAGTATACATGAGAGAGAGAGTGGGAGAATCTTTGCGGATTCTGAGCGAGTCTTTGCGGATTCTGAGCGAGTCTTTGCGGATTCTGAACGAGTCTTTGCGGATTCTGAGCGAGTCTTTGCGGATTCTGAACGAGTCTTTGCGGATTCTGAGCGAGTCTTTGCGGATTCTGAGCGAGTCTTTGCGGATTCTGAGCGAGTCTTTGCGGATTCTGAACGAGTCTTTGCGGATTCTGAACGAGTCTTTGCGGATTCTGAACGAGTCTTTGCGGATTCTGAGCGAGTCTTTGCGGATTCTGAACGAGTCTTTGCGGATTCTGAACGAGTCTTTGCGGATTCTGAGCGAGTCTTTGCGGATTCTGAGACAGTCTTTGCGGATTCTGAGCGAGTCTTTGCGGATTCTGACGAGTCTTTGCGGATTCTGAACGAGTCTTTGCGGATTCTGAGCGAGTCTTTGCGGATTCTGAACGAGTCTTTGCGGATTCTGAACGAGTCTTTGCGGATTCTGAGCGAGTCTTTGCGGATTCTGAGCGAGTCTTTGCGGATTCTGAACGAGTCTTTGCGGATTCTGAACGAGTCTTTGCGGATTCTGAACGAGTCTTTGCGGATTCTGAACGAGTCTTTGCGGATTCTGAGCGAGTCTGCAGAGACGAATTTGCGGATTCACAGTTATTACCTTAGTTAGGAAGGGTTGGCGAGGAAGCAGAGAGAGAGAGAGAGAGAGAGAGAGAGAGAGAGAGAGAGAGAGAGAGAGAGAGAGAGAGAGAGAGAGAGAGAGAGAGAGAGAGGCGCCCCATGGAAGCCCAGATAAGTGAATCAGTGAAAGAGGAGGAAGAGGAGGGTGAATGATAATGGGCGTGGGAGAATGAACGAGAGGCGAATGGCAATGAGTGAGAGAGAGGCGAGTGAGAAGGATCTGCTGATAAGATTTGCGGGGAATGAAGAATCAAGCAACCAGGATTAAAGTTCAGAAGAGCTTCTCCTACAGTCGTCTTGGAGATCGGGCCGGAACTATTCGCAAGTTTAATAGATCGAAAAAAAGAGAAGGAAAGCCGGGGAGGGAAGGAAAGGAAACTCTCTTTCTCTTTTTTCTCTTTCTTTCTTTCTCTTTCTCTCTTTCTCTCTTTCTCTTTCTCTCTTTCTCTCTTTCTCTTTCTCTCTTTCTCTCTCTCTCTCTCTCTCTCTCTCTCTCTCTCTCTCTCTCTCTCTCTCTCTCTCTCTCTCTCTCTCTCTCTCTCTCTCTCTCTCTCACTCAGTCAATCAGTCAGTCAGTCACTAAACGATTCCCCCCAACCCCCAACCACTCAGTCGTACTCTCCCACACTATCAGACGTCGTATACGCAAATGTGTTATACATGCATTTTTATGTAAGCTTTCTTACTTAATTTTGCATAACATATAAACCCAGCGTTGTAGAATGTCTTTAACGCTTTACCTTAAAAAAAAAAAAAAAACGTTTGCAAGCGCAGTGTGTTACGTCTAGTTTACGAAGTCGTTTGGGCAAGATTATGAGTTCTCAACCCATAATGAGGTGAGCCGGAGTTCGTGAATCCCTGAAGAAATGGGGGACGCGATGGGAGTGCGGGGAGGGTGGGGGTGGGGATGGGAGGGGCGAGGCGTCATTCAGATTTTAGATTTTTATTTCGTTGTACGAGGGGTGGGGGGGGGGGGGTGTCCTGTGAATGATGAAGTGCCTGGTTCGTTATTGTTATTTTTTTTCGCATTTGATTTTTTTTCCCCTTCATTCCTTATTTTATCGTTGATTTTTTTTTTCCCGATTCATTTGTACGTTATTATTTTTGTTTCTGTTGTTGTTTTCGGTCTTTTACTACTACTATTTTCGCTTCATCTTTGGCTTCTGTTTCCTTTTTTTCATTATTTTCTTGAACTGTTAATGCTACAGTGTCTGCTTACTGCCCACACACATCCTCTTTTTCTGCATCCTTGCCTCGACTCGCGCTCCTTCCGTTTTTTAGATTTGTGTATTTACTGACTCAGTTGCTGTTTCTCGGTTTTCTTGTACTTCTTGGCTTGTTCCTCACCGCTCGTTATCTTTTCTCTTGCCCTTTTCTTCTTTTTTTTCCTCTTCCTCATCCTTTTCTGTATCTCCTCCTCCTTCTCCTTTTTTGTATTTCCTCCTCCTCCTCCTTTTTTGTATCTCCTTCTCCTCCTCCTCCTTTTCTGTATCTCCTCTCCTCCTCCTTTTCTGTATCTCCTCCTCCTCCTCCTTTTCTGTATCTCCTCCTCCTCCTCCTCCTCCTCTCCTTTTTCCTATGCTTTTCACCCCCCCCCCCCCTTCTTCATTTTATTCCAGTTCTTCCTCCTCTTTTCTCCTGATTTTGGTTGCTGCTGCTCTTGAAAATTGTTTCGTAAATGAAGTCGAGGAAATGTAAATAAAGGAAGAAGAATCAAGGAGAGATACTTTTCGAGAGATAATGATTGTGGTTTTGTGTGTGTGTGTGTGCGTGTGGTGTGAGTGAGTGAGTGAGTGTGTGTGTGTGTGTGTGTGTGTGTGTGTGTGTGTGTGTGTGTGTGTGTGAGTGAGTGTGAGTGTGAGTGTGAGTGTGAGTGTGAGTGTGAGTGTGAGTGTGTGTGTGTGTGAGTGTGAGTGTGTGTGTGTGTGTGTGTCTGTTTAGCTTGTAGATTTTCAGATACAAGCTGTATTGCAGAAATTTGTTTTACACAGATGTATTGAATGTGGATGTTGTTTAAGGAATGTCGCTTTGAAGATGGCCACGGTTGTGATGCAAGAATGATTCGCAACTAGCAAATGCTGGAGTAGTCCTTGTCTCTCCCCTGGAATTGTTGCGTAAGTGAAACAAACTTTGAGGAGGGTTATTGCTTCATGCGGACGCCGCCATCGCATGCCTTAGCATCCGGGGAACTTGAGGAGCTGGCAAGAGTACTTCGCCTCGTCAATATTTCATTTTAGCCCCCCCCCCCCCCCCACCCCCGCATTCTTATCCTGTTCACTTTTTTTTCCTTCTTCTTCTTCTTCTTCGGTTCTTTCTTGATGCGGCGGTAAACCCAGCGACGAGAGAGCGAGCGGACGGGATTATTGATCTCTTGAGGGAAAGTTTGTGGCGATCATCTGCCACCGAGCCCAGGAACTTTCTTGAGTGTTCGCAACTCCTTGTTAAAGCTCAGCCCGGCGCTCAGGTTACACGGCTTGCGCGAGTGGGCCCCCCCTCCCCCCTACCCCCTATCCCACCCCACCACACTCGTACACACATTTCTGCGTGTACATCGGCGTTGCTGCTTCAGTCAGGGTGCGCGAATGCTTGTCCTTTGTGTGTGTGAGCGTATTTGATGCTCCTACGCCACTCACGTACTCATGTTGGCTATCTTTTTTTATGTACTCTCTGGTTTGAGTACAATGCTCAGAAGTTTAAAAGGATCCTGAGTCCTTCGAATAATGAGGGGGGGGGGGGTGTTCATCAGAGCGAGGTGACTCCGTTCCCTTCCTTTTGTGCGAGTGTATTAGCTTAATGCCTTTAGCCTCTGAAGGAAGTCGCCAAAAATGAACGTTTGAACTCCGCGTACTGTCTGGTCTCGTCACTCCTTCTACCGAGACGCCTGGGGGAGCAAAAGAAAAAGAAAAAAAATCTTTGGGCTGATATTCGTCCCATTACAAGCAAGTTTGTGCTCCACGCGAAACCCGGCTGACCGATTAGCAGAAGGGGAGTCTGCCTCATTCTTGCCGTCTTGTCTCCCACGCTTTGGAAGAAGAGTACCCCCTCTTCTGTTAAGATTATCATCATCTGTTGCCTCACTCTCTCTTTGTCTGTCTCCCACCTTACCCTCTCTCTCTCTCTCTCATTCTCTCTCTCTCTCTCTCTCTCTCTCTTTCTCTCTCTCTCTCTCTCTCCCTCTCCCTCTCCCTATCTCTTTCCCTCTCTTCCTCTCTCCCTCCCTCCTTCCTCCTCCCTCCTCTTCTTCTCCCCCTCTATTCCCCTTCCCCCTGTTTTCTCTCTCTCTCCTCTCTCTCCCTCCTTTCCTCTCATTCCTCCCTTCCTCTTTTGTCTCTAACGTTTCTTCCCTTCTTCCACTTCCCTTTCCTTCCACTTCCCTTCCCTGCCCTGCTCTGCCCTTCCCTTCCACTTCCACTTCCCTTCCCTTCCCTTCCCTCCCTTCCCCCTCCACTTCCCTTCCCTTCCCCTCCCTTCCCTGCCCTGCCCTTTCCCCCCATCCCAACTAGTACCTCGCCCATCATTCCCGGCCCATCGGAACGTGACGTTGAGCTCCCCTAAGCTCATCAGGCGCGGGATCCCTGCAGTCATCCCGCGCTCGCCTGCAGTGGCATATCCCGGCCCTTCTGATCCATCGGCAGCTCTCGGCGCGGCGGTCGTGGTGTTGTCTTCCCAGGCGGGGTGGACTCCAGACGTGGGCGCGTTCTTGGCGGGCGGACAGGCGGGCGGTTGTTTGCGCTTGCATGTCGGTGCGTCTGTAAGGCCTTTCGAGATATGGATCCTTTAGGTTGTCTTCACTCTTTTGCCCCTCGTCTCTTCTCTCCTCCCTTTCCCTTTTAACTCTCTCTTCTCTCATCACCTCGTCTCTTCGCGCTTTTCTTCTCTTCTATTCCCTTTTTTCTTCTCTTCCTTTCTTTTCTCGTCTCTTCTCTTCTCTTCACCTCTCTTCTCCTCTCTTCACCTGTCTTCTCCTTTCTCTGCTTTCCTCTCTTCTCTCCTCTTCTCCTTTCTCTCTGCTTTCCTCTCTTCTCTCCTCCTCTCCTCTCTCTTCCTCTTCTTCCTATTCCCCCCGCCTTTCTCTCTCTCTCTCTCTCTCTCTCTCTCTCTCTCTCTCTCTCTCTCTCTCTCTCTCTCCATCTGTCTATCTATCAATCGCTCTTCCTCTCCCTCCTACTCCTTCCCTTCCCCCTCCCCTTCCCCTTCCCCCTCCCCTTCTTCCTATTCCCCCCGCCTTTCTCTCTCTCTCTCTCTCTCTCTCTCTCTCTCTCTCTCTCTCTCTCTCTCTCTCTCTCTCTCTCTCTCTCTCTCTCTCTCTCTCTCTCTCTCTCTCCATCTGTCTATCTATCAATCGCTCTTCCTCTCCCTCCTACTCCTTCCCTTCCCCCTCCCCTTCCCCCTCCCCTTCCCCTTCCCCTTCCCCCTTCCCTTCGGGGTGAAGGGAGCGGATGGGGGGGGGGGTAGGGTCACGAGTTTGGGGCCTGGTATAAATGTTTATGATGATGTTAGCGCCGTCGATGTCATTTGCATTATTGGTGTTGCCTGTGTTTCTACTGCGTTACTATTTTGGTAATGTCGCCGTGATAGCAAAAGGATAATGATTTTTTATTATTATTATTGATATCACATTTTATCATCACGGAGGAGACAAAACACATCGGCTTACCCCCATTTCCTCAGTCTAATATTGATTAAAGGGTGGAAGTAGGGACGCTGTCATTCTCTCTCTCTCTATCTATCTATATATCTGTATATAATATATATAATATATATATATAAATAATTTATTTATTTATAAGTATATATACACATATATATGTGTGTGTGTGTGTGTGTGTGTGTGTGTGTGTGTGTGTGTGTGTGTGTGTGTGTGCGCGCGCGCGCGCGTATATATATACATATATATTTGTATATATATACATGTATATGTATATATTTGTATATACATATGTATATATGAATGTGTTTATATATACATATATGTATATTTACATATATATGTATATATACACATATGTATGTATATATGCATATATACATGTATATATCTATATTTATGTATATATACATATATGTATGTATGCATATGTATATATAGCCTTGAGAGAGTTTAATGGTTCATTGTCTCCCGAATGGCGAGGTGGCTGCTACTAAGGACCAATGGGCGCATCTCCTGTGGCTTCATATGTGCTTTTATGAATGTGCTTTCGGGGCGCGTGGGGTGGGGCTTGGGAGGCGCAAGGCTTGGGGGTGATTGTTGGACGGAGAGAGGGAGAAGGGTAGAAAAAAATAAATGCATGTGCCAGTGGGATATATTGACATGGTCATGTTCATTTTCTTTTGTACTCCTTACTTGAATTACACATTTTCCAACTCTAACAGTAATTTATTTAATACTCAACTTGGAGCGTCGGAACATTCTCCGGTATTGCTCCATCATTCCTCCATCATTCCTCCATCATTCCTCCCCCTTCTCGTTCACGTCCAATACATCCAGAGGTCCTATGACAGCCGCGCCGAGAGCTCTTCAGCTACAGCGTGTTATTAATCACACTACGCGGTGTCCCTCCGTGGAGAAACATCGTCCCTAATAAGACCGAAGAGATTACGATAACCTGCATGTACTACGGATCGGATATCTATTAATATCATCGCGTATCGATTGAAATACTGAGAAAAAGAAGACACTAAACTTGGTAAAGAGTTTAATTCAAGAGAAACAGAAAATCCAACACTATTCTTTCCGATAGCTTATACCGCTATTAGTGTAATCAGTCATATACGAGCGACTTAAGTTATGGATTTATAAAGATGAGAGGAAGCAAATACTATATCTCAAAATTATTTCACTCCGAGCAAAGCAATATTTCTTGTTGATATCATCCATTATTGTTATTTTTAACTTTCTTGTAGCTTGATATTTGTGGAGGGTATTCCACGATTGTTCTTGGTTCTCACTTTGTCCACTCGGGCTTAAATAATGACTGAAGTGAGCTCCTTGTCTTCGGCAAGTCGGAGTGGGCGTGTGTTTGCTTTCCTTGATTAAATGAACGTTTGTCTGGATATTCTTTAAAACATATTGAGATACTATTACTATTTGTAATAAATATTACTTAATTTTACAGTAAGATTATACCTAATATGATGTAATAATCGCTGTTTAGACAGTCAAGTAATAAGCTTCCTAGTAATTATTATGCAGTTCCCTTTCTAACTGGGATGAAATACCAACACAGTGGTCCCTCGCTGAACAGGGATTTCCATCTCACTTCCCTTTACAGCTGGGAAAGTATCCCGCTCTGTAAAGGAATCCCTGGCCATAATAGACTAGTGTGACCGCCTCTTGCGTAAACGAGTCCCTTTAACCCCAGTGATTCGTACATGTCTGTTCTTAAAGGCAGTATTTTCATGATTAGATTATTGTATAATGCATAAATACCCTCTCGGCAACGGTACCGTTTCTTCCTTCCTTTTCTCCCCCTCATCCTCCTCTTCTTCCTCTGCCTCCTCGTTCACTCTTATTTTTCCCTCTCCCTAAGTTACCTAATCCCCCTCCCTCCCTCCTCCTCCTCTTCTTTCTCTTCCTCCACTTCCTTCTCCTCTTCATCTTCCTCGTCTTCCTCCTCCGCACCGTCTCTCACTGTCCTAGATTAACGTACATGTGTTATCACCATTTGTGCCCTTTAGCTTCTCTTTTAACCTCTGTGTATGCATTGGATACAGGCCATTTAAACGTTCGTTCCTGTCTAGTGAGCTGTTCCTTTTCTTGGGCCTCGTTATCCTTTGAAGCACACGCCGTTGTTGTTGCTTCTGCCTTTGGAATTCTCTTTGAACGTTTGCACCTGCACGTTTTGCTTTTGTGTCTGCTTTTATTCTTTAATTCTCGATTACTCCTTTTTGGTGTCATTCGCAAGCAGAATGATAAAAATCTTTAAAGAGGGAGGAAGGTAAAATTATGGTCGTATGTCCGTTTTCCTGGTTTTCAGGGCTGCACGTTTCATGTCCCCGTTTCGGTTGACGCAACGCTCCTCTGCATCTCGCGGGACGTGCATTGGCTGGACCTGCTGTGTGAGCCTCCCTCTCGCTCCTCCGTGGCCCCAGGCGATGTCTCTTCGGTGCTCCCCTGCCAGAACCTGCTCTCGTGCTAATTTGCTGCTTGCTTGCTTGTTTTGTCATGCTAGCGATAGCTTGCTTTGGCTAACTTCGCTTAGTCTTCTCTGAATAATATCTTGTTAGTGTAACTTCCGGTAAGTTTAGCCTTCCTTTTTTTCCAAGTTGAAACTGAATTTCTGAGTTGTGACGTTAAGCTCTGTGATGGTGGTGCATGAGCCGATTTAGTCACAAAGCTGATAATTGGGTGGTCTTTATAAGCCAGAAGGAGCAGAGTAAAAGAAATGAAGCAGTTCATAAGGTCGTAGGCCTAGAACAAACAGCCTTTCATTAAGGTCGTGTCGCCTACAAGAAAGCATATTTAAGAATCAAGATCGTAAAGAAGATCCTCGCATTTTTCAAGGATGTCTTATCCGAGGCGTTATATACACTTATAAAAGTTGTTTACATTTGAAGTAGTGTTTACATGGCGATGTTTATTTTTAGTTTCAGCTGTAAATAGTCTCCGAAGGGGATTATCCTTCACCGATTTCAGCCTCCACTATTTGTGAACGCGAACGCCATAAGGGATGTTGTTTGTTCTCGCACTATGTTGACGCCTTTGTTTGCACGCAGACAGTGTTCACGTTTTGGCCGCGTTTGGTTTACTCTCGCCGGGGTGACGGGGTCAGAGTGTTGTTTATTCGGAGAGGGGGATTTTTAGATATTTCTGTGAATGTTTTAAATATATATATATATATATATATATATATATATATATATATATATATATATATATATATATATATAAATATATATATATATTCCGTTATTTATTCATATATTTATTTGTTTTATTTATTGATTAATATGAAATATCTGGGAGATGTATTTCTTTCGCGATTTGTTATACCGCGGACGAGTTATTTGGGAAGGGTGCCTTGGTTCCAGTGGGATGAGAGGGGAAGGGGAGAAGGGGAGGGTGGTAATGTTTAAGAACACCGAACTCCTCTGCCGAGCCTATTAGAACACTCTTCTCGTTGATTGTCCAGGCTTTGGATTTTGATCAAACACGATGTAAAACCCACGCACATTTACCACACTCGACTCACACAGATAGAGTATGTTTATGTACAGTTGCATATATGTTGCTTTAATCCACGTGGAACGAATTAATCGCAGGTGGACAATCGGCTTCGAGCTTATTCCGGACTACGGTTCTGGCTCTCGGAGTGAGTGCTGGTGCTCAGCTGTGCTCCTGGTGCTCAGCAGTGGCGGCGGAGGGCGGCGGGCGGAAGTAGAATGGAGCCCGTCGTCGCAAAGGATTCTCCGCGATCGATATCTTGTCTTTATTTGTCTCCCCGCGTGGAAAACGTGGTTTGAATAGTCAGCAACATTGCAGAGAAATTGTGTCTGATGCCTTGGGAACGCGAGGCCGAGCGTGGACGAAGTCGGAACCCCGTTTGCTGATTGATTTTTGCTGTTCTTCTTGCTCTTCCTCGTTCCCGTCTTCCTTCCGTCTTTCCTTCCTCATCCCTTCTCTCTTGTCCTTGGGAAAGTCTCTAATGGGAGGACTGGTGTCGCACGAGGCTGGCTTTACCGGGTTCATTGGATGGAGTTGCTGATGATGGCGCTTTTGATGTTGATTATGTTGCATATTACTTGGGTTGCCGCCGCCTACGATGTCGTTTTCTCATCGTCGTTGTTGGTATCACTATCATCATCACCATCATGATCACTATCAACTATTATCATGATCACCATCACTCTCATCATCTTCATCATTATCATCATAATCATCATCATCGTCATCGGTTACCATCAAGGTGGTTTACCGTTTTATTATTATTCACTATCATCGTCATCACCACTACCACCATCATGATCACCATCACTCTCATCATCATTATGTGATCACTATCACTCAGCATCATCATCATCGTCATCACCATCACCATCACTCTCATTATCATCGTCATCATCGGTTACCGTCAGGGTCGTTTTCCGTCTTCTTCCTTATTATTATTGACCCCAAGCTCTGAAATTGGCCGCTCAAAGACTTCTCACTTCACTTTAACAAGTTTGTGTTTACCTCAGTTCAGGCGAGGTCGATGGCAAAGGGGGGGGGGGGGGAGGCGGCAGCCATCTCGAGGTGCCTGCCATGAGCTCCTTTTCCAATTCTAAAATGTAAATGAGGGTCGTTTCATTTGATCGCGATGTAAATAAGATCGATTTTTACGTTTTATATTTTTATTTTATCACTATTGCTGGGTTTATTGCTCCTTTGACGTGGTGTAAGAATCGTAGGGATGGCGCGCTCTGTTTTTTTTTTTTTTTTTTTTTTTTTTTTTTTTTTTTTTTTTTTAAATATTGAAATGGATTATTTTCCCATTTTTGAAATACAAATTGCATTTTTTCCCCTTTCAGATAAATTACGTACTTATAGGTGTATTGTTATGAATCACTTCTAGGTAAAAGTAACTAGCGTTTTTTTCCTGTGCTTTTATGTCGAATTGCAATTTAATATTAATTTTTTTCTTCTTCTTTCAGGTGAGTTTCGTGGAAGATCAACTGGTTTTGGGAATGAGTAAGTAGCATCTGTCATGAAATCCGTTTCTGCCATTTTATAGAGAGTGAAGGCTGTTTATGGTAATTTCACGAATCCAGGCTGCCGCTACGCTCTCTCTCTCTTCTCTCTCTCTCTCTCATCTTCTCCTCTCATCTTTCTCTCCTCTTCTTTCCTCCTCTTTCTCTCTTTCTCTCTCTCTCTTCTCTTTCACTCTTCTTCCTCCCTTTCTCTACTTTCCTTTCTTCTCTCCCTCTCTCTCCATTCTCTCCCTCTCTCTCCATTCTCTCCCTCTCTCTCCATTTCTCTCTCCATTCTCTCCCTCTCTCTCCATTTCTCTCCCCCCCTCTCTCCTCCCTCTCTCTCTCTCTCTCTTCTCTCTCTCTCTCTCTCTCTCTCTCTCTCTCTCTCTTCTCTCTCTCTCTCTCTCTCCTCCTTCTCCTCCCCTCTCTCTCCCTCTCTCCTCCCTCCCCTCCCTCCTCCTCCCCCTCCCTCCCTCCCTCTCCCTCCTTCCTTCCTTCCTTTACGCCATCCCTTCCTTCATTCCCTCCCTTCCCTCTCCCTCTCCCTTACGCCCTTCTACTCTGTTTCTCTCTCCTCTCCTTCTCCTCTCCTCTCTCGTCCCTCTCTTGTTCCCATTCCTCCCTTCTCTCTTGCTCTCATATTTCTTCCCCTCTTTCTCTGATCCCTCAGCATCTTTCTTTCTTTCTTTTATTTTTCCTCCTCTCTTTTCCCCTTCAGTTTTTGTATATTCCTTTCTTCTACCGTTCCTTGTTTGTTCGTTCCTCCTGCCGTTGTACACCTTCTGTACAGCAAGTGTTGGCCTTCTCCCAGCTGCGTCGGGAGAGCCCTTCTTCGCCAGAGCGGAGAGGACGAGTGGGTCGCAGATGTCGACTAGCTGCCGTGAGGGTCGAGGCAGGTGTTCCATTCGTCCGCTTCTCCTCTTTCCATTCTCTTCTTCCCTTCTTCGTTTTTTGTCTTTGTCGTGGTCATCGTCGTCATCGTCATCGTCATCATCTTCTTCATCTTCTTCATCATCATCATCATCCTCATTCTCATCTTCATCATCTTCACCATCATCATCAACATCATCATCATCATCATCATCATCATCATCATCATCATCATCATCATCATCTTCGTCAATAAGCATCATCGTCATCACCATAATGGCTTCAAAGTCGGGGCCGGGAAAGTCGTGAACCGAGGTCAAAGCCATAGAATGGTATTCATTCACAGAGCCAAAGCCAGCGCTGTGTGAATTTCGTAAAACCAATATCCAGCTTCGTATGACAGTATCTCAGTTGTAATTGAAAAACCATTGGTGATTGCAGTGTGCCTTTGGAATGGGTGAGTGACACTTTTGCATCTTACCCTTGCATGCTTTTACGCACCAATGTTGACCTAAGGAGTGAGCCGTTTGGAAATAGAATACGATGACATGTTTGAGTTGAAATGTAAACTACAAAGGAAAATATGAAAGTAAAGTCTTTTTTTTTGTATGTGGATTTTTTTTTCTGATAATATGCCATTCAAACTTAAAGAAAAAAAGACTTCCACATTTCGAAACTTTTCTCTCCTCAACCCCCCTCCCCATCCCTCCCCCATCTGTCACTCTCTCTTCTTTCTCATCCCTTTAATCTCCTCTTTATAATCCGTTTTCTCTTATTTCGTCTCCTTTTCTCATCAACAATTTTCTCTCCCCTTTTTCCCATTTGGTTTTTAGTTGTAGGTGTGTCGTAGGTGGGGGGAAGAAGTTCGAAGAGGGAGCAAGGTTCAGGTAGAAGGAAGGGGGGAGGGGGGGGCAAAGCGTGAAAAAGAGGGGGGAGGGAGAGGGGGAGGCAGAGGGAGGGTGAGGGGGAGGGTGAAGGAGAAGGAGGGGGAGGGGGAGGGGGAGGAAAGGAAGGGAAAGGAAAGGAAAGGAGAGGGAGAGAGAGGGTGAGGAAAGGAGAGGGTGAGGGAAGGAGAGGGAGGGAGAGAGTGGGAAGTAGAGAGGGAGAGAGAGAGAGACTGAGAGATAGAGAGGGAGAAGGGGAGGGAGAGGGAGAATGTTCGTGTCTGCAGATGCCTTTCAAGGGTTTGGAGAGGCTCGAGGTCTCGGAAGACGAAGGGATGTAGTGATTGAGGCACCTCTTCTTTCTCTCTTCTAGCCCCCCCCCTCCTCTCTCTCTCTCTCTCTCTCTCTCTCTCTCTCTCTCTCTCTCTTCTCTTCTCTCCTCTCTCTCTCTCTCTCTCTCTCTCTCTCTCTCTCTCTCTCTCTCTCTCTCTCTCTCTCTCTCTCTCTCTCTCTCTCTCTCTCTCTTTCCCTCCCTCTCTCCCCCCTATCCCAGCTCCCCCTTTCCCCTCCTCTTCCCTTCCTGTATCTTCCCCCACCCTCTCCCATTTTTTTCTCTCTTACTCTCCGTCTCACGTGGTGTTGCGGATTTGTATATGAAATCGCGGGATTCCGAGAGAAAGGAGGAGGAAGGAACAGGAGTGAGCGGGAGGGAGAGACAGGAGGAGGGAGATGGAGACGGGGGGGGAGGAAATGTACGTGCGGATACATTACGTATTCGCGTGTGTTATGCACGTGTAATTGACTTAACCTTTGGCTGCTATAGACGACGACGCGGTACTTGGAAGGAAGGCGTTCTGACATGGACCCCCATTCCACCTATCCGCCAGCCTCTTCACGGCATTATCCCGAGTGTATTGCTATTTCATCTGGCCGGCCGTATAGGAACATGGTCGTCATTAGCATGAGGGAAGGATATTAGAGTTGAAGGGCCCCAGAGGGAGCGTAAGGGATTTGGCTCACATGCATGCACACGCACGCACACTCGCAATCACACACACACACACACACGCACGCGCGCGCTCATGTAACTTACATCCATGTCTCTGTGCGTGTATGCAATCCCACGCACGCACGCTTGGTGTACGTCCGCCCAAGGCCGTGCACAACATACCAGATATGCGAATGAGGGTTGTCACATGAATTTCCGATAATTGAATCTTGTTGAATAGATTATTAGATAATCAGGGGTAGTCGCGGCGAGGGCGTTTAGTGATAGGTCTGTCATGCGTAGGTTATTATTACTATTATTACTGTCATTTCTTTCTGTCTCGGATATTGGGATTTGTGGCCGGGTATTTGCTAATGCTAATTGGGATGTGAATGGCGGGGCGGTGACGATGTGCTCATTTTGTGCGTCTGTGTTTTGCGTATATTTGCACTGGCTGCTTTTTCCTCCGTCTTCTTCGTTCACCACTTCATGCTCTTCCATTTTACCCATTATTATTACTATTGTTACTATTTCTTTTTCCATTTCACTTAGTTCATTGCCTTTGTTTCCAGTCATTTGGCGAACCTTTTCTTCTTCCTCTTGTAGTCTTCTCCTCGCCTTCCCCCCCCTCCCTTCCTCCTCCTCCTCTTCCTCCATTACCTTCCCCCTCCCCCTCCCTTCCTCCTCCTCCCCTCCTCCTTTCCTCCTCCATTACCTCCCCCCTCCCCCCTCTCTCCCCCTCCTCCACCATTACCCTCGCCACACGCCGCCCGCCTTGCCGAGTGCATCAAGAGGCCACGCTCCAAAAGGCCGAGCTTTTGTGGCAGAGGCAGCAATGGAGGCAGCAAATAAATATTGGCCGCCTGCTCGTCTTTGATCCTGGCCTTTGCCGCGAAGGGCCGGCCGACCGCGCGCTCGGTCTTCGCTCCGGGAGAGAGCAAGACCGTTGTCGCAGGTGTGAAGGCGCCTTTTTTACTCTCTCGCGCTCTAAGACGAAGCTGGGAAGAGAGGAGGAGGAGGAGAAGGAGACAGGAGACAGGAGAATGAGAATGAATGCATGTATGTATGTGAGCGAATGAGAGTGCTTTGTTTGTACCTCCTAAACCGCTATACATTAGTACGGGTGTGTTTATCCCTATGTATAACAAACACGGATATGTACACTCGTTTTCTTTTTCTAACTTGGTAGCATCCCTGACTTCTCGGGAATATGCAGTTTTAATCTGGTGAATTCCGTGAATGTAAGGTATTGATATTACAGATTTACAGGAGTAGTCCTGTGTTGATTATGTCATCCATAGTTCATACTCACCTTTAGAACGGATCGTAGACTATTTCTGGCTCCATTACTTTTCCCGAACCATCACTTGATTTGATTGCTTTCGAACCCTCGACCCATTTTCTTGCGAGTTGATGCCTGACCTTATGGAGCGGCTGCAACGCTTGGCGACAAGAGGCGGTGCATCCCGCGATTGGGATTTACCTCATTATTAATCGGAGGACAGGGACAGTTTTTATTTTATTATCACTCTTATGTCATTAATCACACCTGTGTTTCCTCTTTGAAGTCCGATTTTCTGACCATTTGCAGTCGATATTGAATTTGAATTTAATCCGTCACATTTTCAATGGTTTTAATCATGCGTTTGCGAATTGAAATTGATTGTCACGATTTGTGTGGCGTTTTGCACTGATGGGCTGAAGGTTTGAAGTCCGCTTGATTTTCTGAATTGCAAGATTAGTTTGACACCAAAGCCCCCCTTCCCCTTCCCCTTTCCCTTTCACTCCCCTTCCTCCTTCCCTCCTCTTTCCCCTCCCTTTCCCCTTCCATTTCCCCTTCCCCTATCATTCTCTTTCCTCTTTCCCTTCCCCTTCCCTTTCCCTTTCACTTTTGAACCAGTTATTCAGACACCGATTTCTAATGTGATTAATGTTCGGAGATTAATATAAGCGTTTCCAATTTTCTTGGACTAAGCTTATCGTCATTTCCAGCTATACCTAACTTCGCTGTAGAATTGTCGTGGTGTTACTAACGTCATTAAGAAATCCCCTTGATGTGTGTTGCGCTGCCCCGTTTGCTTGCCTACGTAAGAGAAGTGAAAGTGCTTCTTGTTCAAGTACTTTGCCTTGCGTTCTCTGCGTATACCGTATGCCCCTGGTCGCTCGCAACTATTGTCTCTCTTTTTCCATAGCATTGTTTTCTTTCCTCTCGCCTCCCCCTTTTCTGCTTTCCCCATTCCATTCTCTTTCCAATCTCTACCTCTCTTTCCACTTTCTTTTAGTCTTCTTCGCAGTTTCCCTTTTTTCCATTCCACTTCATCTCCTTCAGCAGTTTTAAGAGTGCAGTTACTCGCTATTGGAATGTAGGTTTTGTGGAACGCATATTTCGACTGCGCCTCTTGACTCGGAAAGGAAGAATTCGTTTTAAGTGGTCCTTTGTGGGTCGCCTTATCCAGGGATATGAAGGAGCTTGGCGGAGGCTGGCTTTTAAGGGCAAAATTTCTCCCTGTCAGCCCTTTCCTTATCCAAAGATATGAAGCCGATCCGCAAACGCGTACTTTTTTCTTTTTTTTTTTCATTGGGAGTAATCCTTTCCGAGCCACCGGCAATCGTGTAACATTCAGAAAGCCGTGCTTCGATCTTGTCCGACCTAGCAATGGCTCGTGCCGTGAGCGCTTTGCTGACACGCTTACCACTTCCCTTGCTTCCTTCCTCCGTCTCCCATCCAGTCTACGCCCTCTCCCATCATCCCCTCCCTCACCCTCTCCCTCTCCCCCTCTTCCATTACCCCCCTTTTCCCTACCCCGTCTCTTTTTCCTGTGTATTCCTCTCCTTAACCACAACCCGGTGTTCAGCGACTCATGACCAATGTGATTGATATCGGGAATGAATAATCGATAGTGTCGCAAGCAAATATGATAATAATTGATCCGATCGTAACCCCATCCCCTTCCCCCTGGCTTGTGTTTATGTATGGGAGGATTTGCGAGTGTGGTGTCGTTTGCTTGCATGTGTGTGTGTCTTAGTGTCTGCCTGCCTGCCTGTCTGAGTGCCTGTTTTTTTGTCCTTTCGCTTGCCCGTCGTCCATCTTACGTTTGTGTGTTTGTGAGAGTGTGCCAGAAAGTATACATGATCTTGATGTATATGATTAGCAGTATTTAGGAATAAATGATCCGTTTTGAAAGGAACCCACAAGCAAGCAAAAATAAGTTAGCGTACGAAGAAGGAAGTTGAAAAAAAAGACGTTAATGAGATGAGGCACCGCTAGCGAGTGTGGAAGTGTTAAACGACAGGAACGGAATTTAATGAGCCTGGCAGGAAAACGCAAGATAACAGGGATGGGCGGTGTGATGCGCATGACGATAAGTGTAACGCGCGAGACGTGGTGATGACCACAGTGAAGGTGTCAGCTGAGGAGGAAGAGGAGGTGAGAGAGAAAGAGAAAAAGGGGTAGAGACGAAAGGGATAAGGGAGAGATGGGGAGGGAGAGCTAGAGAGGCGCGTGGTGACGGGGGTGGTGAGAGAGAGAGGGAGAGAGAGAGAGACACGCGTGGTGGTATCCCGGGTGCTGGTGTGGTGGTCGCCAGTCCGCCTGAAACCCCCGCGCGCGCCGCGTCCCTGGTGAGGCGTCCCAAGCACTCGGCTCCGGCATCCTCGTCCTGGTAACCTGCCCGACCGAGAGCCTGCGCTGGTTCGCTTCCGTGCAATTCGAATTCGTCGTTCTTCCTTGTCGTGGAGCGAGACCTGCGCCGAACCCCGGCTGATGGGGCGTCGCTGCGTGTGCCCGCCCGACCGTGCTAGCGGGGGAGGGGGGCAGGGCGGCCTTGTTATCTCGTTTCTTACCTCCCTCCTTTGCTTGCCCTCCTTCCCCGCCCTCCCCACCTCTTCCTGAAAAAGACGCGAAAGAGGATTGTAAGAGTGAGATGATGGCGCGCTCGCCCCTTGCATCGCCAAGCACTCGAAAATGTCCCAACCCGAAGCGTCGGCAGACACCAGGAAAACGAGATTTGGAAAATAGTCCTTATCTCGTGAATTCTTTGGAGGTATTAATTTTACTTGAGAATTCCAGATCCGCAAGGGAAAGTGACATGCTTGCAGTGGTGCGGGCGGTGTGTGAAATTACGCCATTGCCATCGCCGAGTGAAAACATGTGGAAAACCTTGAGTTATACTTCGTAATTCAGTTGCACTTGCACTTTTCCGAGACGATTCGGGGAAAAAATAGAGAAAAGTGTGTGTTCACAACTTTTTTTTTCGGAACCCAAGAAAGATTCTGGAATTAGAGCGAGGTGTGATTTGTTCCCACTTGCACGCTCGGAGATTCCGGCTGGAAAAAGGAAAGATCATTCACTCCATTCATAGGCCTATTTCTCAGCCTCCTTTGCAATCTGAAATTCTCCCATGTCTCCCCCCCCCCACACACACACGTTTCAGATGCCATTCGCTACCTCATTTTCTTTTGAGAGTGATCCACCCCCACCCACGCCCACCTTCATCCAAAGAGAGCTTCGGCAACGATGCTCGTGTGATCAGTAATCCAATCCTCAGTCACTCATTGCCGCCCACCGGTTCACGCCCACCTTGGCATCGTCAGCAATTACCCACACCACTGCGCGATCGCGTCCACAGCTATTGGCACTCCACTCTTTAGGGCCATATTCATCCGCCCGCACGCCCATCCTAAGGATTTCCCTCCAACTGGAAAAAAGAGAAAATACTCCATTCCCTCCCCTCCCAAGGTTAATTTTATACTCTGGCCTATCTCGTACTTCATAGCCTCATAGACCGTGACTAAGGTATTTCGGCGGTGCCATGACCCCTGTGGGTGGAGGAGGAGGTGGGGGGGATTGGGGGCGGGAGTAAAATGTTTTGGTTTGTCTGTGGCGCGTTCGGGACTTGCTACCGCATTTCCCCTCCCCCAGTGGCAGGTGAGTTGGAGAAACTAGGCTGCCGCGAGTCGAAACGAGTGGCAGCAGTAGGGGAAGGAGAACGGGAAACGTAGGGGAAGGGCGATGCAGTGGAGGCTGCTATGGCACTCTTGTGGTTATCCCCCCCCCCTTTATCTCTCTCTCTCTCTCTCTCTCTCTCTCTCTCTCTCTCTCTCTCTCTCTCTCTCTCTCTCTCTCCTTATCGTCCTCTCTCTCTCTCTCCTTATCGTCCTCTCTCTCTCTCTCCTTATCGTCCTCTCTCTCTTGTCCTCTCTCATTCTCTCTTTCTCTCTCTCTCTCTCTCTCCCTCCCTCCCTCCCTCCCTCCCTCCCTCCCTCCCTCCCTCCCTCTCTTCCTCCCTCTCTCCCTCTCCTTCTCTGTCTGTCTGTCTGTCTTTGTCTTACTTCCTTCGCCATCATTTGACTTTTCTCACTTCCTTTCCCAACGCAATAAAATGTGTTGCGTTGCAAGACTGTCCACTTGCTGGAGGAGGTCATGTCGTGCTCTGCAATTTTGCCATAGTTCCTCCGTTTCATTTTATTGGCAATATTGCTGTGATTTATCGTTTCTTATTTTTCCCTTTAGCAGAAACGACAATAAGAAATATGCTTTTCCCAGTCGTTTTTTTTTTTTTTTTTATTATTATCATTATTTGCTCACTCGGAACATTACCTTTGGTAACACGTAACCGGAATATCACACAAGGTAAAGGAAATATTAATGATGATAATGCGACGTTGATTAATGAATAAATAGCCACTGACGGCAATTTACAGTGGTAGAGAGATCGATTCATAATAGAATATCTATCAGTCTACTTGCTCACCTAACTGTCTGATTCATTAAGTGTAAGTATTTAAACCACCAGGTGTTAAAGGGGGGGGTGTAAAGGTGCCTTCTCCCCCGCACCTTCTAAAATACTCATCTCCATACAGTCTATGCGAGGCCACTGTAGGCAAAGTCCGCATCGAGGCCAGCCGTCTGCAGTAGAATCGGATCAGCTGATTTTGTTACTGTTGTTACAGTGGCAGAAATAGGAATGGGAATAGGAATACGAGCAGTCCGTCAGTGCAGTCGGTATGCCAAATTTTATTTGTTAAATTAATTGTTCAGTTGTTCAAAGCTCGTTAAGGTTTTTGCCAAGTCGTCCTACGTAGGGATTATCACGGACTCCACAAAATTAAATGGTAAAGCCTCAGCAGAGCAGGGATGAAGGGGGGCAGCAGTGTTGTTAGAAATGGCAGGGGATTTGTGCTGGATTACGTGGGCAAGATGTTAAATCATTATGAATAAAAGGATATCGTGTTTTGAAGTAGGGTGTTTTGCTAAATGTAGTGTCGGGTGGTTATATCCTCTCAACACTGTATGTATTTATATTTTGCGAGGCATAAAGCACACAACATTTGATATAAGCCAGCTCGCATCGTTTGGTATTTTCGCGAAATCCTTGGTTCAAAACCTGCGCTCGTCAAGACGGGAGGAAAGAACGCTCAAGAGAACACGAAAAAGGAAATTTACCGAGGAAATTATCCCTGGCGTGATTATGGCTGCCATCAAGTCTAGTTTGAAGGTCTGGCACCCGTCTGCGCTGGCACCGGTTTTTGCAGTGGCGCTGTGGGTGCACTGTAAGGGAAGGATTTCACATTGATTCCCCAGGGACACGCCGGAGTGTTTCCAGCAGATCGCTTGTTCTCGGGGCATGAAGCTTGTGAACAAAATACGCAAGGTGTCAAAATAGCTAGTGTGCGGGGCGAAGGGATGTTTCGAGAGCGATGGAATTACCGAAGGAATACTGGAGTGCAGGTAGGAAGGCGGGAGGATGCGTTAGCGCTGTAAACGCAGCTCTTGCTCCTGTTCGCCCTTCATTTTGTTTCTGCTCTATAGATAACAAGCTATGCAGAAGCAAATCTCACTCAAGTCTCACCATCTCATTCTCATTCTCATTCTCGCTTTCTATTTCTCTCTCGCTCGCTTAATATTTCTCTCTCACTCGCTTTCTCTCTCTCTCTCTCTCTCTCTCTCTCTCTCTCTCT
>NC_051399.1:43113780-43123780 GCF_015228065.2 Penaeus monodon
TATGGCGGAGCGTGGCGGTGTGCGGCGGCGTGGCACGGGCTAGTTCCGCGCCGCCAACTCCGTGACAACATTACCTTTGATATGCGGCGGCCGTTTCTCCTCGTTGCTACCGGAGATACGTCGACCCGGTCAGCGACGTCAGCGCCAGCATTCAAGCATCATTTGTGTTGATGTCGGAGCGAGGGTGAGCGCTATCGGCAGCTCCATTGCATGCCGTTCCTCCTCTCGCAGCATTACAAACCACGCTTTTGAACGCCATACTCTGCGGCGAAAGTGGTTAGGCCTTTGGCGGTGCTGTGATTCTTGCTGCTCCCAGGATCGCGCGTGTGGCTTGGGTTTCTGAAATCTGGAATAAAATCTTGTGTCGCGGCACCATAATCATTACCATCATCTTCATCCCCATTTTAGAATTATTGTTATTATTGAATTGTTATTATTATTAGTATTAGCATGCTCGAGGAATAACATCGAAGTTATTCTCGATGGGAGTGATACCCCGCGATCGGTAACCGGAAGTGAACCCATTGTTCCAGAAGGTGAAAGTGAGTGTTTAACTTGTGTGGGCGCTCCCCCCCCCCCCCTAGTATTTCCTGGTACACTGTTCCTCCTTCAGAGCCCCCCCCCCCCCCCCGTCTTTCCTCAATATGCACCCCACCCTCTCCTCGTGATCTTCCCCCTAGTACTCCTCCCTCGGTGTTTCCCTTCAGTTTCCCTTCAGTTTCCCTCCAGCTCCTACGCGCGTCGAGAGCCGTCCGCGCCGTAGCAGAAGATTGGAGAAATGAGTGTTTTTGATTTTGAAATTGAACGGAATGTGTTTGTTTCTGTTCTAGAAAGAGTGAATAGAGAGTTATAAGTGGAAAGTAAATATATAAATCCAAGTGAAGAAAGTAGAAGTGTTGAGAAAGAGCTGGTGTTGTCAGCTCTGTGAAGTGATCCCACAAGTGCGAGGAAACCCAATTCAGGTGAAAAAGTGTCGGGCCGTGCGAGGCCCCGAGCGCTGTGTGCCCTGGCTTACTACCGCCGCGACCCTCTCAGGATGGGCTCCATGCGTCGCCAGTCATCCCTGGCGCTGCCCGTGGCACCGTACCCCTCCGTCCACCAGAGGTTTTCCTCCTCCAGGAACTTCCTCTCTGTGTAAGTCTCGGCGGGGAAAGGGCTATGTCCTTTTGCCGATGTAGCTACAATTCAAGTCTTTGATACTACGAAAAATAAAGAGAGATATAGTGTGCCATATTTATAGATTTAATTTATTTTACTGGTTTCCACTGGACGATACTTCGTTCTATCTAATTCGGAACCGAATGTTTAGTCAGGCTGTTAAACATGAGATTATAGATATTTTAGGGATAAAATGGCATTTGGAGGAGAACAGTGTTTACGTGGAGGCTGTTATGTTCACGGGAGAATGTAATAACATGGACTTCCTGCTAATTTTGGTATTTATGAGCTAAACTCCTGTTCTGTATCGATATTTAGTTTTCTCATTAAACTTTTTTTTTTTTATCTCTAATCATATTTTTTCTGTCAGTGCTAATTCTTGTAATTTTTGTGTCTTTTCAGGTGAGTGTAAACAACTTGCTTCAGTGTCCGACGCGAGGCCATCTAGGTACGTAAGTTAATGTAGGTTCCCGTTAAATACGACCGTGATTGGCCACCTATTTGCTCTAGTCAACTTCAAGACGGCGATTGGATTGGGAGTTTGTCACCGAACGCACAATTAATTTAGCCTAATGGCCGTGTTTCCGCGAACAAGCAGCCATTGATTAGATATTGCAGCCGGGGTGTAATTATCCACCGAAGAGGACAACGACGAGAGTTCTGATTATGGCACAGCTTTCGATGGATTGGGGCTGATCGGTCTTTCTCTCTCTCTCTCTCTCTCTCTCTCTTCTCTCTCTCTCTCTCTCTCTCTCTCTCTCTCTCTCTCTCTCTCTCTCTCTCTCTCTCTCTCTCTCTCTCTCTCTCTCTTTCTCTCTCTTCCCCTTTCTTTATATCCGTTTTTTTCTACAATGCGGTTAATACCATTGTATTTGTTCGTGTTATTTTTTCCCCTTTTCTTCTGCCCTCCACCCCATCCCCTCACGCTCACCCTTATTTGATTATTGGGTTTTATTATACATTGTTAGTAATCTTTCTGCCTTTTTCTCTTCTTTCATTTTTTTTAAGGGGGGGGGGGTGAAGTTGGTCCTGACATTACCGTAATGGTGAAGGAGATTAGTGTTGATTTAAACGTTGGTGAAGCAAGAATTGTAATGATCGGTGTCTGTTCCAATCACGGCCAGTGCCTCCGTCAGTTTTCTTTTATAGGATCAGTGAATGATGGTAATGATAACTGGCAGTGACTTTATTAATTGAATAATGATAGCGATATATATGATAATGTGATGGGAAAATATATTGATAATGGTGATAATATAAATGCTAATGAGAGCGACTATGGAACCTAATTAAGGCGAAGAAATAATGACATCCATAACAATGATTAATAGCAGTGACAATTGAGATCCCGCTTCTCGCTTGTGCCTCTCTTCCTGTCTCTCGTCTCTTCTATTCTCAAAATATGTCTCTCCACACACACACACACACATGGACACGCAAACGCACACGCACACGAACACGCACGCACGCGCACACACGCACGCACGCACGCACGCACGCACACACACACACACACACACACACACACACACACACACACACACACACACACACACACACACACACACACACACACACACACACACAAAGGGTATTAATCGAATAATGCTAACGTTTCCATTGCGTCACGATATGTTGAACGGGTTACGTGATCGTCACATGACCTCGCCCTCGGTCCTGACCTCAGCTGGGTGAGATTTCTCTCTAGTCCAGCCGCCGCCTGCGACCAGACCTTTGGCTCCAGCCTAGCTCTTCTGGAATAGGCCTGCTGACACACCTCGCCAGCCGGTTGCTTGTAAATCGTCATTACTAACAGAGGGATTACAGCCGATCGCTAGGAGCGGGGAAACTATCGATCGGCTGTAGGAACGGTAGTCAGGAATGAAGTACGTTCAGCCGAATGCTACGTTCCATGCTGCTGCCAAATCATTATAATCCTCGATCAACTAATGTAGGCCATTACGCACCCACCTGCATCTGTTTTCCGATGTATTTGCAGTAGGATAACCATTTGCTTATGACGATTACAATTAATCGATCACCGCGTATTAATTTATTCTCCCCCCCCCCAGTACGCGCGCACACACAAGAGAGGGGAAGGGACGTGAAGTATGAAGACTGAAATTGTGAATTCGCCATCACTGCATACTCGTCAACTCCCTGCCTTTATATCTGCGTTTCTGCTCAGCCATCCCGCCGGAGTCTGGGAATTGGGAGAAGCGCGTGTCGATGTTTGCTTTGGGTCTTCGTGCGTGAATTGTGCTGCGCGCGTCTTCGTGCGTGAGTTGTGCTGCGCGCGCGCGCGCGTGTGTGTGTGTGTGTGTGTGTGTGTGTGTGTGTGTGTGTGTGTGTGTGTGTGTGTGTGTGTTTGCTTGTGTTTGTTTGTTTGTTTGTTTGTTTGTTTGACAGACGGATGAAGATATGCGAGAGTGGGGGTAAGGAAATGTGTACCTGCATACATATCCACGTAAGCCCGCGTGCGTGTGTGCGTGTGCGTGTGCGTGTGCGTGTGCGTGCACGCACCCCTGCGTGTTTGAGGGCGTTTCCCTTTCCGGACTCGCGTGACTTCCATCGGATCGTAGCGGATATGAGCTGCTGTAATTCCGCTTTTTCCGGGAAGTTGTGTTTTGTTTTTCTTTTGACGAAGTGAGGAGTTAAGGCATTTAAAAAACTGTTACCCTGTATCTTTTGAACTAAGGGATACGTCTCAACTTAGCTGCCTCCTCCCTAAATTCGTCAATACTGATTTTTATATGATTAGCCTAAGTTATGAGAAGACGGGTGATAATGATACATGGTACATGATCTCTAAACATCTTGTGGAAAAGAGAGACATGCTCTCTCTCTCTCTCTCTCTCTCTCTCTCTCTCTCTCTCTCTTCTCTCTCTCTCTCTCTCTCTCTCTCTCTCTTCTCTCTCTTTCTTTCTTTCTCTTTCTTTCTCTTTCTCTTTCTCTCTCTCTCTCTCTCTCTCTCTCTCTCTCTCCCCCCCTCCCCTCCCTCCTTCTTCTCCTCCTTCTCCTTCTCCTCCTTCTTCTTCTCCTCCTCCTCCTCCCTTCTCCCTCTCCCTCTCCCTCTCCCTCTCCTTTTCTTCCTCCCCCTTTCTTCTGATCCCTCTTCTTCACCTTCTCCCCTCTTTCTCTCCTTTTCCTCGTCCTCCATGTACTGCTACTTCTGATATTATTTTTATTTATTTATTTGTTTATTTGTTTTTTTTCTTCTCCGTTCTCACCACCCGGATGTTCATCTGCTGTGGGCCGGCGGGATCGGTGATTGGAGGGAGTGATTCGATTGTGTCCCGCGCGTCCTTTGTCCGGGTGGGTGGCTGTGGTCTGGGCGGGCGTCTCGGGTGCAGGCGGGGACGGCGGCGGGGGCGGGGGTGGCGAGTAATGATTTTAAACATTTCTCTGGAAGGGTGTAGGCAGTGGTTTTCCTTTCTCTCTTAACTTTTTTTTTTCTCTTTCTCTTTTCTGTCCTCTCTCTCTCTCTCTCTCTCTCCTCTCTCTCTCTCTCTCTCTCTCTCTCTCTCTCTCTCTCTCTCTCTCTCTCCTCTCCCTCCATCCCTCCCTCCCTCCCTCCCCCTCTCCCTTCCTCCCTCCCTCTCCCTCTCCCTCTCCCTCTCCCTTCCTCCCCCCCTCTCCCTCTAAACTTTTTTTTTCTCTCTATCTGATTTCTCCCTACTTTTTTCTCTCGCTTTTATCTTTTACCTCTTATCTTTTTTTCCCCCTTTTTCTCCTTCCTCTTATTTTCTTCTCTCTTTTTTCCCCTCCCAATATATCTATGTATGTTTATGTACAGTACGG
The DNA here is from genome assembly GCF_015228065.2 of Penaeus monodon. Lineage (NCBI taxonomy): Eukaryota > Metazoa > Arthropoda > Malacostraca > Decapoda > Penaeidae > Penaeus > Penaeus monodon. Next base: position 43,118,740 of record NC_051399.1, read on the forward strand.
AGCATATGTATGTATATGTATATTTCATTCACTGTCTTTGTACCAAGTGTTAGTGTTCCTTCTTTCTTTCCGTCTTTTTTTCTTATTTTTTACCTCCTCCTCTCTTTATCCTGCTTCTTCCCCATTCCCTCCTCTGTTGCTCCACTTTTCTTTATGCTTCTTTTGCTGTTCTTCGTTATCGCAGTTATTCTCCTTCTCGTTGTCCTTGGTTCGACTCCTCTCGTACACGGCTGCCCCCATGAGGTGCTGAGGGACCGCTAAAGGACTACCTTGCTCTTCTCTTCCCCTCTCCCTCTCCCTCTCCCTCTCCCTCTCCCTCTCCCTCTCCCCTTCCCACTCTCCCTCTCCCTCTCCCTCTCCCCTTACCAGTTTCCCTCTTCCGTTCCCACTCTCCCTCTCCCCTTCCCACTCTCCCCTTCCCCTTCCCACTCTCCCTCTCCCCTTCCCATCTCCCTCTCCCCTTCCCATCTCCCTCTCCCCTTCCCACTCTCCCTCTCCCCTTCCCACTCTCCCTCTCCCCTTCCCACTCTCCCTCTCCCCTTCCCCTCTCCCTCTCCCCTCTCCCACTCTCCCTCTCCCCTTCCCACTCTCTCCTCTCTCCCCTTCCCACTCTCCCTCTCCCTCTCCCTCTCCCCTTCCCACTCTCCCTCTCCCTCTCCCCTTCCCACTCTCCCTCTCCCTCCTCCCCTCCGCCTGTAGGACCAAAGGATGGGGAAGGATGGGCGGCTCTAGATTGACCTGCGATTGGTGGGGTTGGGTTGGGGATGCAGGGAGGGGAGGCGGAGATATTGCACGGGTGATCTGTCGGGTATTTGGATTCCTCGCCCACCTTCTCCCATCATCTCTCTCTTCTCGCTTCTCTCTCAGTTTTCTTCTTTTTTTCTTTCCTTCCTCTCTAATATCCCGTCTTTGTGCTCTCCAATCTCTGTCATATATATATTTTTTATTGCCTTCTTCCTCATTCCTCTTCCGTACATCCAAATCACACCACCTTCCCTCTCTTCCCTCACTTCCTTTCTTCCCTCATGCCCTCCCTGTTCCCCCTTCTCCCCTTTCTTCCCCTCACCCGCTTCCCTTCCAATCCTTCATCCCTCCCCACTCTCTCTCTCTCATATTTCCCTCCCTCGCTCTCTCTCCTCTCTCTCTCTCCCTCCTCTATTCATTTATCTATCTATCTATCTCACTCTCACCTTCTCTCTCGCACTCACCCTCCCCCTGTTGCCCCTTTCCCTCCCCTTAGTGTGTCTGGGTGCCTGTTGCCTGACTACTCGGTGTCAGTCGGTATTCGCGGTGGCCATTTTCCACGTCAATCCTCTGTTCGTGTTACCATGCATATCCGTCTCCCGTCCCCCGTGCCCTCTCCTCCCCTCCTACCCCTCGATCCTCTTCCTTCTCACCTCGCACCTCTTCTGTTCTCCTCACTCTTCTCTTCTCTGTCTGTCTCTCCTTCCCGTTCCTCTCGCCTCCTCGATCCTTTTCGCTCTCCCTTCCCCTTTCCTATGGGCTGCGTCTCCTCGTTTCTCCTCCCATTCCCTCTCTCTTTTCGTCTCCTCTCCTTTTGATCGCCCATCCCCTTTCCCCCAACCTCCCATCTCTTCCTCTCTCGTTTTCTTTCTTTCTTTATCTTTCTCTCCCTCTTCCTCTTTCGTATGGAGTGCCCTCTTTTCTTTATCGTTATTGGTCCAGCCTCGAAGATGCTGATTCTTTCCCCAATAATCAGGCGATTTCTCCACATCGTTTCCACCAAATGTATCGCCCTCATAATGCGTCTTCGGGTCCCAGCTAGTGATGCAGGAGGGGAAGGGAGGTGGGGGGGAGGTCACCCTCCTGAAGTAGTGGATGAAGAACGGGGAAGTGGGTGGCGAGGAGGGGTGGGGTTGGAGAGGCGATTAAAGAGTGGGCAGAGGGAATTTAGTGGTCTCGAGTGCCATAACCAGGTCACGGATACCATGAATACCAGGCACCGTTGGCTCCAATAAGGTAGGTAGCAGGAGGACATTATTCCCTTTCTTTCTCTCTTCTCTCCTCTGCTCTCCTCTCCTCTCCATTCCTTTCCTCTCTTTCTTTCTCCCTCTCTCTCTCCCTCTTCCCATTTCTTTCCCTCTCCCTATCTCTCTTTCTCCCTCCTTATTCCTTTCCTCCATCTCTCTCCCCTTCCCATCTGATCGTGCCGTCTGTCTCGTTATCTTTACCATCACATCATTTTCTCGATTGCAAATTAATAATTGCTGCAGTGGATTACGCTCTTCCCGTGCCTGCCGTTCTCCTTAATACACCATCACACGCTCCCATTACCCAAGGGGGATTTAAAGGGTTATGGCCGTTCGGGCAAACACGCTCCATTACATGCCCAACGAGGCTGTCGAGGCATTCTTTTTTAACGGTGTACCTTTAGGCGATATTTCAGGGGGAAAGTGCTGCAGAGTAGAGCGTCTCGTGCTTTTTTTTTTGTTGTTCATTTCTTTTATGCGCTAACGTCCCCCCCCCCTCCCCCCCTCTCTCTCTCTTTCTCTTTCTCCTTCTCCTTCTCCTTCTTCTCCTTCTCCTTCTTCTCCTTCTCCTTCTTCTTCTCTTTCTCTTTCTCTTTCTCTTTCTCTTTCTCTTTCTCTTTCTCTCTCTCTCTCTCTCTCTCTCTCTCTCTCTCTCTCTCTCTCTCTCTCTCTCTCTCTCTCTCTCTCTCTCTCTCTCTCTCTCTCCTTTTCTTTTTCTTTCTCTTTCTCTTTCCCTCCCACTTTCCTAGAAAGCTATGTATGAATATATTATAAATGTGCGTAATTTCCTTGTATTTATTTTATTTATTTATTTTTTTTTTTTGTTTATTATTTAATGTGTAAATATCTCTATTTTTTTATGCGGGGATGGACAGAAGTTAGAGGGAGGTGCTGCTAAGGAGGGGAAGTGTAAGGGCGGAAGAGGAGTGGGAAACGCTCGGCGAGACGTCAGCAGCGATCGGCTTAGGGTGTAAGAACAAGGCATCAGTGTGGCGCTCTGGTGATGCTTGGCACCCCCCCCCCCTCCTCCTCTTCCTCCTCCTCCTCCTCCTCGCGTCAGGCTTAGCGGTCTCCCTCTCTCCTCTTCTGTCTGCTACCTCCTCCTCTCTCTCCTCTCTCTCTCTCCTCTCTCTCTCTCTTTCTCTCTCTCTTCTCTTTCTCTCTTTCTCTTCTCTCTCTCTCTCTTCTCTTCTCTCTCTCTCTCTCTTCTCTCTCTCTCTCTCTCTCTTTCTCTTTCTTTCTTTCTTTCTCTTCCTCTCCTCTCCTCTCTCTCTCTCTCTCTCTCTCTCTCTCTCTCTCTCTCTCTCTCTCTCTTCTTTCTTCCTCTCCCCCCTCCTCTCCCCTCCCCCTCCTCTCCCCTCCCCCCTTCACTTCCTTCGACCCTCTCTGACTGGTTATTGATTAATTGTAGCTCCTGTTCATTTCATTTCACTTCCCCCTACATTCGCATTTTTTCCATAATTAAGCAAATACCAGTCTTTGCCCATCACTAAAAACGAAACCAACTGAAAGATGTATGTTATTTTGTTGATTTTCTCTTATCTCCCGTATAATTCATATTGGTATTGCCATTGCTTGGATTTTATTGTTTATCTATCTTATTGTGATTAACAATTCGTAGATATGTTACACTAGTTCGATAATCTAAGTACTGCCTTCCCTCCTGCTTCTTTTTATTATCTGTGAACTGCTTACCAACTTCTCTCCTCTTCCTCTTCCTCCTTCCTCCTCCCCTTCCTTCATCCTCTTACCCTTCCTCCTCCTCCTTCCCTTCCTCCTTCCCTTCCCCCCCTCCCTTCCCACTCCCTTATTCCTTCCCTTCTCCCCTCCCTTCCCCCTCCCTTCCTCCTCCCCCTCCCCCCTCCCCTCAGCACAGAAGAAGGTGCAGTGCTTGGGGTTGCTATGATTTTTTTTTTTAATGTACGAACTGCAATAAATCAATAAAGGTCATTAAAAAAAAAAGACGAGCTGGAATAGGTTGAAGAATGGGGCGAAAGGGGAATGATGAAAGGGAAGAAGCAAGCAGGCAGGCAGGCAGGCAGGCAGGCAAGCAGTCGCAGGAGCTTCGGCTAGCGTAAAGGGTTCGTACTCGGGTTAACAAACGAAGCCCAGGACTCAAGGCGATGGCCAGTGAGGAGTAATTGATCTGAAGCCAGGATGCGGGATATTGTGTCCGTGTGATGCGCCTGTTTGGGTTATTATGTGCAGCGGCCAAGTGGTGGGATGGCGCCCTTAACACACGTGAATTATGGGGAATCCGTCGGAAAAGTTGATTAACGAGCCAACTTCGAGAGGCGCTCCATCACACAATGTGTTGGTAACGCGCCGAACCTTGCCTTGTTCATGTGGACTCTATCATCATATATTTCTCGCTTCTTTTTTTTCATTTTGTCCTCTTGCCTTCTCCTTGCTATTTTTTTTTTCTTTCGCGTGTTATTCTTCGTTTTCTCTTCTTTTATTCTTATCCATGTTTCCAGTCTCCTTCTCCCTCTTCCTCCTCCTCTTTCTCTCCTTTTTCGCATTCTTATTTTCAAAATTTCTTCCCTGTGCCTTTCCCTCTCTTCCCCCTTTTCCCTTTCTCCTTCTTTCATAATCCTTATTCTTCTTCCCTGTTTTCCCCCTTCCTTCTCATCCCTCTTCTCCGTGCCCCTCCCCCCTTTCCCCTCCCCCAGCACTACCTCCCGAACCCCCACCGCAATGCGTCAGGTCCCCATTGCCGCCACGGAGTCTTGCACCAGGACCAGATAGTGACGAGGCCCATCATCCCTTGGTTCCCGCAACTAAGAGGTCGTGTTGCTCCTCCTCATGCTGGCACCTCCCCCTCCCCCGTCCCCCCTCCCCCCGTCCCACCCCGGCTTGATCCTCCTTAATACTTGACCGTCGGCTGTCTTAAGAAAGCCTGAGGTGGGAAAGCTTTGTGGTCCCTCGAACCCTTTTCGTCTCCCTTCTCATCTTTTCCTCCTCTCCCTCCTCCTCCTCCTCCTTCTCTTCCTCCTCCTCCTCCTCCTCTTCTTCTTCCTCCATTTTCTTCCTTTCTGCTCCCCCCCCCC
>NC_051399.1:43143780-43150352 GCF_015228065.2 Penaeus monodon
ACACACACACACTCTCTCTCTCTCTCTCTCTCTCTCTCTCTCCCTCTCTCTCTCTCTCTCTCTCTCTCTCTCTCTCTCTCACACACACACACACACACACACACACACACACACACACACACACACACACACACACACACACACACACACACACACACACACAACAAAAAACAAAAACAAAAACGGCATTATCATCATCATTATTGTTGTTGTTGTTATTATTTTTATTTTTCATTGCCACTATCATTATCATTATCATCACAATCATAATCGTAATTATTACTGCGGTTGTTGTTCTGTTATTACGACTCGACAACAATTCCTATTACTACGACTACTTCTACTTCTGTTTTTTCTTCTTTTTCGTTTTCATCTGCCACAACTACTGCCATTTCTACTACCTCTGCCACAACTACTACTGCTAGCACAAGTACCATGATTAAGGCTAGAGAGAGAGTGAGGCCGAGGAAAGGAGGGATGAAAAGTGCGGGGCGCGTCCTACAGCCCCTTTGAGCTGCTTCATCCCCGTCGGTTCGTTCAATTCCTCGTCAGCTTGATATCGCAAAAGCCCCTCGTACAGAGCGAGGTCCTGCAAGTCCGGCCGCAACATTAATTGGTTTTTCAATTATATTTTTTTAATCTCCCTAACCGCAAGCGAATGCCACGAATGGCTGTATTTTTTTTTTCCCATGAAGGGAGAGCCTTTCAGGGGGAGTGCAGTGGGGCCGGGGTAGGGGTTGGGGTAGGTGGGGGGGGGGGCTCTTGCACAGCCCAAGCGACGGAAAGATTTACGAGAGGCGTTAAATGCATGGCGGCGGCTGCGACGGCGACGTAGATGCCCGATATATATGTATATTAACGTGGTGCAAATGATGGCCGCAAGCTCTCGTGTGGGAGGGAGGGAGGGGCGGGAGGAGGGCATACTACGTGATATGTAGTTATTGAATTAGTGTGAATAGTCGGTAGGTAGGAAGGAGAGGGGGGGGGGGGTAGAACCATTGCTAACGTTACTGTGCCCGTGGGATGTTACTTAAAAATGTCATAAGAGTGTGATAAGAGCTGTTGAGCGAGCCTAGCCGCGAAATCGCGCTGAATGGCGCTGTTCCAGTGGAGACCATGGCGACTTGACGGCCTGGAAGGGGCGGCGGGGGGCCGTTTGGGGTCCCGTCGCATTCAGGTGGGTCATGGCGGTACAGTAGTGCCGGGACAAGGGGGGGGAGACGAATACAAGGACGAGAACGAGGAGGGAAGTGGGGATGGGAGGGAGGGCGGGCGGGTGGGTGGGTAAGCAAGCAGGAACTCCCCCTGAATGCCTGGGAAGGACGACGTAATTAAGCAAAGGAGATTACAGCCTAATGGCAGCGGTGAAAGTCTGGCGCTTCGCCTTTTTGTCCCCCTCCTCCACTCTGCTTCCCCCCCCCTATCCTCTCTGCTCCTGGTCTCTCCTCCCCCGGGGGGCTCTGCTCCCTTTTGGGGCCGCAGGAAAATGTTGATGGCTCTGCTGGGAAGGGCGGCGGCTGATGGTTGATGGGCCTTGCCGTTGGTAATACTGAAGTAGCTGCTGTTGATGATGGTGATATTGTTATAGAAGTCATCATCATTATTGTTATTGTATCTTATCGGATCAACTATTGTTATTGTTGATGTTATTGTTGTTGGTATTATTATTAATTGTTATTATTATTATTATTATTATTATTATTATTATTATTTTATTATTATTTTATTATTATTTTATTATTATTATTATTATTATTATTATTATTATTATTATTATTGCTATAACCACCATCATCTTTCTCACTATCGCTACTGTTATTATTATTACCATTATTATTTTCACTGTTATTATTATTGTTGTTAATAGCATCATCATATTGTAATATTGTTATTGTTATTATCATCATCATTAGCATTATAATTATTGGTACTATTATTATTGTTGTTGTTATTATTACAATTACTATTATGTTTATGATTTATAATAGATCATGGAATTTTTCTTCTTACCGTGATTTATTGTTATGATACAGACTTTCATACACTGCAGTCTGAAGTTATATTGATATTTATTATGGATTTAACAATTCTAACAATGTGTGTCTTTTCCTTCCAGGTAAGCGTGCTATGATCACTCGTTAGTGGAGGAGTAAGGTAATTTCCCCAAAATAAAGTCCAGGCAGGAGGGAAAACCACGACAGAAGGGAAGACAGACAGATCGACGGAGAAGGAAAAAGAGGAAAACGCTTGGCGTAAGGAGGCGTGTGCTGCGTCTTGCCCCGGCCATTGCTTGTCGTGACCGCGGAACGATTAAGAAATTCCTTCACATGAACGCGTATTCTGATAAGGCTATCGTCTCTTGAATGAAAATGCGCTGTTTACTTTATCCGTCGCTCCCCGCCCCCCCCCCTTTCTCTCTCTCTCTCTTCTCTCTCTCTCTCTCTCTCTCTCTCTCTCTCTCTCTCTCTCTCTCTCTCTCTCTCTCTCTCTCTCTCTCTCTCTCTCTCTCTCTCTCTCTCTCTCTCTCTCTCTTCTCTCTCTCTTCTCTCTCGCTCTTCTCTCTTCTCTCTCTCTTCTCTCTTCTCTCTTCTTTCTCCCTCTCCCCCTCCCTCCCTCTCCCCCTCCCTCCCTCCCTCCCTCCCTCTCCCCCTCTCCCACCCTGTCCTCACTCTTCCTGTCCCCTCTTCCTCCTCCCCTTTGCCTTTGGTCTTTACACTGAAGCGCATGATATACTTTAGTCCATAAAAAGGCCTGCTGTTCATGGCAGCGGGTCTGTTCCATGTGGCTGGACTCGGTCCGGAATTAGCTGGATGCTGTGGCTAGATGGGGGAAGATATGGACGAACGCTGTTGGCGAGTGAGTGCGTGTCGCCTTGGGATGGGAAGAGGGAGGGTGGTGTGTGTGTGACTGTCCAGTGAGTGTGTCTGCGGTGTTTTATCTCTGGATTCGTGTCTTCTCTGTTTACCTGGAAATGGGGATGCTGCTTGTCGGAAAAGTAGGTATGGTGTGTGGTGGAAAGGGAGCGGCTGTTATTATATGATGTAATAACACACTTATGCACTGGCGCGCGCGCGCGCACACACACATACACACATACACACATACACACACACACACACACACACACACACACACACACACACACACACACACACACACACACACACACACACACACACACACCCTAGCCACACACACACACACACCCTAGCTCTGTTTGGCATCTTCGGTAATAATCCCATGTGCCAGAAACAGGAGACGAATAAAGGATTCTCGAAGTGTGCTGTGGCAGGTAATTTGTTTTCGGGATTGAGGATTTACCTGTGCGTGACGCCATCTGTGTGAGTGTGTCAGCTGGCGTGTGCTACCAATTTACCTCCGTGGCGACGGCCTCCGCTGCTGGATCTCGTCGCCTTGGTTTCTCGGTCCGGCACCACAAAGCCGCGCGTGTGGCGCTGCATTCACTGTATACTCATCCTTGCACCTTAAAGTAAGTAAAAGCTTGCTTATTATCTCGTGGTTTGGCGGTGAGATTCATTTCCGTTTTATAATACAACGCTAACACGAGTGCAACTTCCCAGACGTGTGTCAGACCCCGTTCCTGAATGAACCGAGCAGCGTCGGGTTTAGAGACAGCGAAAAAAGGGGGAATGTACATGGCTTATCTCGTCTCATATTCCAGGTGGCTAGATTGACAACTGCAAAGGAGTATTTTTGATTAGGAAGTGGAGTGTTCGCCCCCCCCCCCCTCTCGGTCGGAATAAACTGAAGAGAATGTCATGGAGGAGAGTTGGTTTTGCCGCCTTGCTTTTAAGTATTTTAATGTAGTTTTATTTCCCTTTCTTATATGTTACGTATTTTCTGTCGTTTCTTTCTGTCCATTTTCTTTTTTCATCTTTCTTTTCCCTTTGTCTTTCTGGTAACTTCCTTTCTCTCCTTTCTTTCCTTTCCTGTTCATTTTCTGTGTTTCTTTTCCCCCCACTTTCTTCAGTGAGATGCATGGAATTCCGGCTCGCGCATCCCCTTTCGAGAAACTGTTTCTTGTTGGCAGCTGCAGCCGTGGACGAAGGCGCGGTCGTCGAATTGGCGGTATTAAATTCCTGGTGGGCCTCGAGGGGTGTTTGGGGCGGAGGGAGGCGTCGGCGGGGGGTTGTTTCCTGAGCCTTTGGCCCTGCGCTCTGGTTATGCCGTTTTTGTGGCTCTCTCTCTCCCTATCTCTCTCTCTCTCTCTCCCTCTCTCTCTCTCTCTCTCTCCCTATCTCTCTCTCTCTCTCTCCCTATCTCTCTCTCTCTCTCTCCCTATCTCTCTCTCTCTCTCTCCCTCCTCTCCTCTCCCTCTCTCTCCTCCTCCTCTCTCTCTCCCTCTCTCTCTCCTCTCTCCCTCCTCTCTCCTTCTCCCTCTCTCTCTCTCTCTTCTCTTCTTCTCTCTCTCTCTCTCTCTCTCTCTCTCTCTCTCTCTCTCTCTCTCTCTCTCTCTCTCTCTCTCTCCCTCTCTCTCTCTCTCTCTCCCTCTCGTCTCTTCTCTCCTCTCTCTCTCTCTCTCTCTCTCTCTCTCCCTCTCTCCCTCTCCCTCCCCTCCTCCCTCTCTCTCTCTCCCTCCCCTCTTCTCTCTCTCTCTCTCTCTCTCTCTCTCTCTCTCTCTCTCTCTCTCTCTCTCTCTCTCTCTCTCTCTCTCTCCCCCTCCCTTCCCTTCCCTCCCTCCCTCTCTCTCCCCTCCCTCCCTCTCTCCCCCTCCCTCCCTCCCTCTCCGTGTGTGTGTGTTTTGTATGGTGTATTTGTGTGTCAGACCATTTTCTTCGTAGCATCAGAGGAGAGACTGTGCATGGAAGAACGATCGCCAAAGAACGTCAAAAGCTCCCGATTCGGACGAGGTAAACGGTTGCCCTTTTGTCGCACAGTTCATATTTATAAATGCACAAGCACTTTAGCTTCTCTCTCGCTCCCGGCATGCACAAAAGTTCCACTAATTTAGGCCAGTTATAAACGGTAAGGTGGCGGTATTTTTAGAACGGTTTAACAATTTTAATAAACTATTTCAATTTATATTTAGGTACGGAGGGGATAGTTGGGCATTGGAGGCTTGTATTTGACCAGTAAATATCCATTCGCTTCCATCCCTGGTGACGAGATGTCCGTCAGAGTACGTGACTCGGCAGTAATGCGTCCACCTCCGTCCCTGCTTCACTGCCGCCCGGGATGGTGTGGAAGGTGACGCCGGTGCCCCTTGTTCAAGATTCACGGTCCAGTGGTCCCGTGGGGAGGGAGGGGGGGGGGCTCGGCCAAGGTCGGGTAGTTATGGAAGTGTGACCCATGGACACAGGGCTTGAATGAATTTTCGGGAGTGGGCAGCGGGCGGGCGGGCGGGCGGGCGCTCTATTGATCCAGCAGAGACTCGTGGCGGCGAGCCAAGTTTACTCCCGTCCGACCCAGAGACGCCCGCTCCCTGCTGTGGATACCCGGCCGCCCGTGCCGCTGCTTAGAGTATACCCGCCCATGTGGGGTTCACTTCTTAGTGCCGCTTGGCACGCAGTGCCCGGCCTCGCACCTCCTGTTCTCCCGCCGTCGAAGGAGTCTCGTCGCCGCGGTGCCCTCGTGTGGAGCCGCCTGCGCTCGCCTCGTTTGTCGCCGTTTGCATCAGGCGGGTGTCCTCGCCCTGAGGCTGGACGCGGGTGGCGGGCGAGGTGGGCGGGATGGCACCCCGAATCCAGGGCGCTATCAGACCCAGCTCCCGCCGCCGCTGCCACATTACTATGGCCGACACACTTGAGAAGTTTCGCTAGGACTAGGTTGGATTGTTTTCTAGCGCGCGCACACACAAACACACACACACACACACACACACACACACACACACACACACACACACACACACACACACACCCACACACTCTCTCTCTCTCTCTCTCTCTCTCTTCTCTCTCTCTCTCTCACTTTTCCCCTCTCTCTCTCTCTTTTCTCTCCTCCTCTCTCTCTCTCTCTCTCTCTCTCTCTCTCTCGTATGTACATGTGAAATATTCGTCAAGTAAGTTTTTGGATATATAATGCATTTGTAATTGAAGAGGTAAGCTGCCTGACCTTAACTCTCGCGCAATGGCTGGCTGGAACCACTGACTAACAGTTTGCTGTTTGGTTGGATGGACGGATGGATGGACTGATTGATGGGCGACAGGTAGGCTGGCTAGTTGATTGACTGGTTAGCTGCAGTTGGACAGACTGGCAGGCTGACAAGGGAGTAGTTTTCCTACATTGCCATTAGTTTGATGACACGGCAGGCATACTGAACGATTCGCCATGTAGGCTTATAGAAAATTGGGGGGATGTGCAGAATGTGAGAAAGAGGGAGAGGACGATAGATAGAAAGAGGGAAAGCAAGATATTTATAGAGACAGACAGACAGACATTGACAGAGACATTTTACAGAGACAGAAAAAGAAAAAGAAAGAAGAAAAAGAAAGAAAAAAAGAAATAATGAAAGAATGAAAGAAAGAAAACGAAAGAAGAAGAAAGAGAGAAGGAGAGAAGGAATGAGAAGAGGAGGAGACGAGAGAGAGAGACGGAGAAAAAAAAAAAGA
>NC_051399.1:43155452-43157034 GCF_015228065.2 Penaeus monodon
ACCACAAGCATAGTCTCAACTTCTCCCAAGTGTGTATTGCAGATGGCAAAGGAATATGCAAGCATTGTAGAACGAAACGGGGAAATACCATAGGCTCAAAGGTTGTTATCGCATACGCTCGTCAGAACAGTTATTATTGGGGGACGTATTGGGCTGGGGAAGGGGCACGCTTGGTGGGGCTACGTACCAACAAGCGTAGGGAACGCTGTTTCGAGGGGGGCGGTCCTTCGTGGAAGCACTGCAGCTTCCGGGTGATTTTAAAGCTCGGATGATTTACAAGGGTTGGATAGCCTTTATATAGGATCGTCGTTGCATTTGTGGGATTTGCCAAATGAGGGGTTTCGTTGCCGTAGACTTAAGTGGTGTATGGTAGAGATTGGGATTTTCTTCCTCCTCCTCCTCCTCCTCCTCCTCCTCCTCCTCCTCCTCCTCCTCCTCCTCCCCCCCCTTCCCCCCCTTTCTTTGAAAAGGGGAAAACGTTTGTGAGAGGAGGATAAGTGAGCACGTGTGTGGGGGGTTGCATCTATTTGCTTCCTTCGAAATTTCACTTGCGTCTTTTTACCCACATGCGACAACGCGCCGACCACCGTGACTCTTTAAACAGTTCCGGGTAAGTCAGCTGAGGGCGAACGGCAACGGCAGCGGCGTTCCCTTAAAGAGCAAGGACTGGCGTGGGGTCGGGTACCGGCGCGAGGTTCCGGCCAGCCGCGGTAGGCCTGGTTCAGGCTGAACTTTTTGCTATTGACGGCGAATCCCTGGCGGAGGTGTGCCCGCGCCTTCGCCTCCGTGCACGCAGGCCTCGGTTTCGGGTTCGGGAGGGGGCGGGGGAGGGGGGTGCTGTATGGGGCATCCTCCTCCTCCTCCTCCCCCCCTCCTCCTCCCCCCCCCTCCTCCCTCCTCCTCCTCCTCCCCTCCCCCTCCTCCTCCTCCTCCCCTCCTCCCCCCCCCCTCCCCCTCCCCCCCCCCCCCCTCCCCCCCCTTCTCTCTCTCTTCTCTCTCTCTCTCTCTCGTTTTTCTCTCATCTCCCCCTTCTTCTCCCTCTCTCTCTCCTTTTCTCTCTCCTCTCCCCCCTCCCCCCCCCCTCCCCCCTCTCCCCCCCTCCTCTGTGTCTTCCATTTCACACTTCCCTCCTCTATACCCTATTATCTTCCAGTCCACCCTTTTACCTCTTCTTTTCTATTGTCCCAAGGGATTATTTGATTTCTGGTTGAATAAAATTTTTACTAATATTCTCCCTCTCTCCCTCCTTTCTCTCTTCTCCCCTTTCCAATCTCTCTCTCCCTCTCCTCCTCTCCTCTCCTTACCTCTCCTCATCGCTTTCCTCTCCTCTCTCCCCCTCCTCCTCTCCTCACCGCTTTCCTCGCCTCTCCTCTCTCCTCCTCCCCTCCTTCTCTCCTCACCTTTCCTCCTTTCCTACGCTCACCTACCCCTCTCAGAGAGAGAGAGAGAGAGAGAAAAAGAGGAAGAGAGAGAGAGAGAGAGAGGAGAGAAGAGAGAGAAGAAGGAGAGAGAGAGAGAGAAGGGAAAAAAAGAGAGAGAGAGAGAGAGAGAAGAAAGGGGGATGGGAGAAAAGAGAGAAAAA
>NC_051399.1:43157134-43172134 GCF_015228065.2 Penaeus monodon
CCCCCCCCCCCCCCCCCTCTTTCTTTTTTTTTTTTCTCCGTCTCTTTCCTCTCCTCTCCCTCTTCCCCCCCCCCCCTTTTTTTTTCTCATCTCTTCTCTCTCTCTCTCCTCTTTCTTTCTCTTCCTCCCCCCTCCCTCCTCCCTCCTCCCCCCTCCCCCCCCCTTCTTTGTACTGAGCACGGTTGAGATAACGTGGGTTCGCCTTTTGTGGGAAGACCTGTGGAAGTATGAGAGAAAAGTTGTTTTTGTTGCTGCTCTACGTTTGTTATTTTTCTTGTTGTCTTCATTATAGTTTTGTTTTTTTTTTTTTCGTCTTCGTTAATAATGACATTGGTAATTAAAGGCTTGATTGTAGCTGTACCTTCATTTAACTCTCTTATTTATTTATTTGTTTATTTTTTCATTGTATTGTTATTGTTTTTTTTTTTTTTCTTTTCACTGTCATTGTTAGGTTTAGTGTCATTGTTATTAATTTGATCTTATTTTATCATTCTTATTTTTTATGATCATCAGAGTCGGTATGTTGCTGTAATAGTAAAGATAGTAATAGTAATAATAATGATAATGATCGTGATTGGCAATAGTAATGTTATTGTTAATTTTGTTTCGATGTTATTGTTGTTATTGTTTTTATTGTTATTGCTATTATCATCATCAGCTTGATCAGTGTCATCATCATCATTATCGTATCATTCATTAGCCCTTCCCCTTTCTAATTCCTTCTCCCGTACTCTCCCTCCCTATTTCCCTGTCTCTCCACCCCTCCCCTCTCCTCCTCCCCTCCCCTCTCCCCTCCCCTCCCCTCTCCTCCTCCCCTCTCCCCTCCCCTCCCCTCCCCTCCCCTCCCCCTCCCCTCCCCTTCCCTCTCGTGTACCTTGACCCGATTTCCGGCAGCGCTGAACAAGGGTCCTAGCGTTGCCTAATCTCGCCTGTGACATCGCCTTGGTATCGCCGGAGAAGGGGGGGGGGGGTAGGGGGAAGTGAGTGGGAGGGTGCGGGGTAGAAGGGGAAGTAGAGAGAGGGAATGATGATTGGAGAAGGGGAGAGTGGGAGGGAGGGAGGAGGTGGGATGGAGTAAGGGGGGGGAGGTGGAGTTAAAGTGAGATAGAAGGGGGGGGGGTTGTTGTGCATGTGCTCTTGTTGTTTATTTCAGTCTTTCTTTGTTTATTTATGTGTTCTGCTTGTTCGCTAGCCACAGCTGGTTAATGATATACTGCCGGCGATGGATACTGGAGTCTGTTTATTTTCCGTTATGATTAATCTCCCTCTCTCTCTCTCTCTCTCTCTCTCTCTCTCTCTCTCTCTCTCTCTCTCTCTCTCTCTCTCTCTCTCTCTCTCTCTCTCTCTTTCTCTCTCTCTCTCTCTCTTGCTCCCACGATCATGTTTATTTTTTTATCTGTCACAGCAAAGCTTCCCAGTAGGTAAAGGGAAATCCCATAAAAGACGGCGCCTTTTCTCTCCTGTCTCCCCGAGGAAACCCTTCGCAATACAAACAAGACTTTCCTTATCGTGCACATTTCCTCCGCGTGCCTGTCTTCCCTCTCGGTAACGGCGAGGGAGAGCAGCAACTGCTAAATGTTGCAAAAAGGTATCGAATGAGGAAATTGAAGGGTCCTAAATAGATTGGATTAGAAGTATTGGGCGCGTGCGCTTCGAAAGCTCACACACGCACATGCACTACCCCCCCCCTCCACACACACACACACACACTGTCGCTTTCTCTCTCTCTCTCTCTCTCTCTCTCTCTCTCTCTCTCTCTCTCTCTCTCTCTCTCTCTCTCTCTCTCTCTCTCTCTCTCTCTCTCTCTCTCTCACTCTCACTCTCACTCTCACTCTCACTCTCACTCTCATGCTCACATTCACACTCTCACTCTCACTCACTCACTCACTCACTCACTCACTCACGCTCTTACCCGCCCACCCCTGTGCACGAGGCAGCGTTATAAGAACGAGGCTGTACATTCCGCGTAATGGCTTAATTTTCTTGTAAAGGAAGGAAAGTGAAGAAAAGAGAATAAGGAGGGGAGGGGAAAGAGAGGGAGAGAGGTGAGGGAAGTGGTAAAGGAGGGAGAGAAGAGAGAGAGGGAGAGGAGCGTGGGAGGAGGACGGAGAGGGAAGAAGGGTATAAAGGAGAAGAGATGAGAGGGGAGAAGGAGGGAGAGAGGAGAGGGGAGTGGGATAAGAGGAGAATGAGGAGAGGGTAAGGGGAGAAGGAAGCATAAAACAGAGGACAGGAGGGATATAGGAGAGGAGGAAAATATGGATAGAGAAAAGAGCGGTAAAATAAGGAAGAATAGAGGGGATGTGGAGAAGAGAGAAGGAAAGAGAGAGGAGAGGAGAGTGGATACTAGAGGGGGAGAAAATAAGGAAATAGGAAAGGGGCGGATAGGGGAAGGGAGAAGAAGGGGGAGAATTATGGAAAGGAAAGATGAGAGTGGAGGAGAGGAGAGGAGAGGAGGAGAGAGGGAAGGGGAGAGGAGGGGGAGAGGGAGGGAGAAAGTAAGAGCAAGTCTGCTGACGTCATTGGTGTTTCACGGCTGCTCTCATTTTACGAAATGTTAAATTACTTTAGTTCTGTGATGTATTTTTTTTGCATTATTTTTAAACCCCGAGAATCAATACAAGATACAGATGTTACGGCTGCATCGGAGAGCGTGGTAGACAGATCGACGGAATCCCGGTGGCGTCCGTAGCGTCCGTATCGTCCGTGGAGGTCTTAGCCAGATGGATCGTGAAGAATAAGCCATTCAGACACACAATACTTTTCCAATTTTTGTTCGAGGCGAGTTGGATACCAGCGTGTCTGGGAACTTGAAGGCGACCTCGGAAAGAGAGCTCTCCGTACAACAGCTGGTCGATAACCTAGGTCGAGTTGGTTAGGTCTGGGTCTATTTTTGTATGTCTTGCCCGACGTCTATTGTTTGAGGGGAGTAATGTCTTCAATTCGGAGTCTGAAAAGATCGATTTGCTTTCTCCGTTTCGGTTTAAAGAGGGTTTCGTGGGTTTTCTTGGGTTCTTGAATGTGGTTTTTGTTGTTGTCCAAAGAGACGATGGTGATGGTGGTGACGATAGTGATAGTGGTGGTGATAGTGATGGTGATAACATACGATTCGAATGGTTTAGCGTAAAAAAAAAAAGAAAGAAAAAAATGTGAGGTAACTATGCTCGTCGCACCGAATCTACGGAGAATGCCATCCCCGTTTCATTTATTGCCATTGGGGTCAAAGCTCTGAGGGAACCCTCGTATCTCTCAGATTTCCAAAAACAACTGCAACATAAAATCACGCAAATAGACGTGACAAATCACACACACGCGCGCGCCCTCTGATACCCCAAAAACTCCATGAACATTATAAAACTCAATGTTTCCAATTAGTAAAATACCTCGTTCCATTCTACCATTGAAAAAAATCAACACTGATCGTGCACCTTACATGTCTACCACAAAAAACAGGGTGCATAACTGTGTGTTGAAACAAATTGCGCTAGCAACGGTAACGGAACACACAGAATCTATGGGTGATGATGCATATGAGTGTTACGCCGACGGATCCGTACAGTCTGGATACAAAGCTGGTTGTGCTTGCGCTGTATACAAAAATGGCTTACTACAACATCAAGTTAATATGAGAATACAAAACTGGGCCAGCACTACACAAACGGAGCTGGCAGGTATACTCCTCGCAACGGAATTCTTAATGTCTAGGGGCTCTGGAGTAGTTTTCTGTGACTCTCAAAGTGCTCTTCGGACGCTAAATTCTTTCAAAGCAGGTGCGATGAAGAAATTGTGAGTTGCATTAAGCGTAACGTAACCTATGCAACAGAGCGTAATTTCAACATTCAGTTTGTATGGATACCATCTCATGTTGGCATACGCAAGCACGACCACGTAGACAAATTGGCGAAAGAAGCCTGCAGCAAGGTTATTGTGTACATAGATCTTGGGATGCCTCTTGCTAGGGTTGCACATATTTGAAAAGTTCTCATAAGGAAGAACTAGTAGATCTGATTAACACTCAAAGGCCTGAAAGCTGTACCATAAGGCACTACGATCAGTATAGGGATGGCAAGCCTTCCTATGGGTGGCACCGAAGTCAAACCAGACATTGTGACGTGGTTATTGCCAGAATACGTTTAGGTTACAGAATGTACTGGCAACTGCACGTGCAAGAAGTGCAGATGAATCTAGATGTAGACTGTGTAACGAAGAAAACAAACGAACGCTTGAGCACTATATCTCGGAATGTCATGTGATACAGCCTTTCAGACCACCTAACATGAGGTATAAAGAACTATGTGAATATTTCATTTCATCTGATACATTGGAAGATATACTCGTACTATACCCTAAATTTACTATGTGATAACTCCCGTATGCAAATAACAGTGTTATTCAAACACAGTGGCAAAAGCATATGTAAGTAATAATTTTTGTATGATGTATGATTTATATTTATATTTTACCTTGTACAACTACAGTAGTTACAGACTACTGTACAATGTCAGACATATGTAAAACTGTAATCATGATTGCCCACGCCTGAGCAGATAGCCAGGGTGGTAAATAAACTTACTTAACTTAACTTTGCCATAAACAAAGAACAGCGTTATGTAAACACAATGGCAAGAGCATATATTTTGGTATGATGTTTGATTTATATTTTTATTATACCATGTGCAACTACAGTAGTCACATAATACTGCACTATGTGAACTATATGTAAAACTGTAATCACGATCCTCCATGCCCGAGCAGATAGCCAGGGTGGTAAATAAACTTATTAACTTAACTGCAGATTTGTTTCTTCTGTCTTCATCGAAATTTGCATTTTTAGCACGGAACACGTGCTCCGCTTCGGAGAGTCTTATTTTTCAGAATAAATGGCATACACAGACACCACAAGGAACGGGAAACCTCCGAGCACTGATGTGTCCCCCATGCTTTGCGCCGTCTTGGCTTCAGGGGGGATAGCTCTGTGTGTGTGTGTGTGTGTGTGTGTGTGTGAGAGAGAGAGAGAGAGAGAGAGAGAGAGAGAGAGAGAGAGAGAGAGAGAGAGAGAGAGAGAGAAGGGGGGGGGGGGCAGGCAGACAGACAGACAGAACATTATTAATTAAGGAATTTATTAAATCAGTAAAAAAATATGGTGCAAGTGAGCCTCTTTGCAATTATTTCTTCTCTTCATTTTCGTCTTCCTCTCTCTTTTCCTTTCCCTCTTCCTTTCATTCTCCCTTTCCCTTCCTCGTACTCTTCCTCGCTCTCTCTCTTTCTCCCACCCTCCCCATCTCTCTCTATCTGTCTGTCTGTCTCTATCTCTGTCTGTCTCTCTTCTTCCCTGCCCCCCTCACATTCCTTCAGTCCTTCTCCTCGCCCCCTCTACCTCCTTTCCTTCCCTCCCCCCCTCTCCTCTTCCCTCCCTATATCCCTTTCCCCGTGTCGCGCTCTCTCTCTCTCTCTCTCTCTCTCTCTCCCCGTCTCTCTCTCTCTCTCTCTCTCTCTCTCTCTCTCTCTCTCTCTCTCTCTCTCTCTCTCTCCTTCCCTCTTTCTCCTTCCTCCCCCCCCCCCTCTGTCTCTCTAATTTTGTTTTCCTGTGGCGGCATATACTTTCACATTCCTTTCCCTCTTTCGTTATTTTGCTCTCTTTCTACCTTCTCTCTCTCCCCTTCTTTCCGTGCAGTCATTTTGAAGGTCCATTCCCAATATCAGAAAGCCTTCGTTTTTTTATCGAATCTGGCAGTAAAAAAAAAAAAAATTCACAGTTGGACGTAAAAACATCTGCGTGCAATTTCAAGAATGTTTGGGAGAGTTAGTGTGTTATATTTAGGATCTCGAGTTGCAGAATATATATGGCCCTGCCGTAAGAACAATATTTTAATGTCACTCAGATGGTTGAGATGCACCGGCTTCATTGCAGAGATGGGGGAGGCTTTGGCACCGCCAGTGTTGTTGTTGTTCTCGATTTTTCCTTTCTCTTTTTTTTTTTTTTTTTTTTCTTCGTCGTCGTCTTATTGATATTGTTATTATTGTTCCTCCTCTTCTGCAGTTTCTTTTCTCTTTCGTTTTTGTGTTTTTTCATTTGTATAGACTTTGGTTATTTTTGCATCTCTTTCCGTGTTTTTCCCTCTTTGTCATCTGTAGCTTCTATGCTCTTCCTTACTTTATCGTTTGTCCTTGACAGGTCTTCGTGTCTCTTCTCTCTCCGTATGCTTCATTTTCCCTTTGTTAATTTTTTTCTTTTATTTTTTTTTCCTTTCTCTTTTTTTGGTGGGGGGGAGGGGGGGGGCAAACAAAGGCGATGAGGTATTAGTTCTTCATTTTTGGAGCTTATGCGGGCCCGTATCTTGGTTAATTATGCTGTGAAGTAATTTTTGAGCCGTATTTCTCCCCCAACATATTTCGAGAAGGCACGCTCACGTGCTCGCAAACATCGGTAAAAATTGACCCTATTTTTGAGGGGGGGGGAATATATTACTGGTTTTGTGAATAAATGGAAAGGGGAAAATATTGCGACACGAGGGACCCTGTGCTTTGTCGGTGGCACTGGGAATAAAAAACGAACATTTTTAGAATTTCCCTTCGGTGGTGTAAAAGAAATAAGATGGTCTCCTTTCATTTCTCTCCCCTCAGTTTGGCCTCTCTTGGCTCGTGTCTCCTGCGTCTTCCCTTTCTCTCCTCTGTCTCGTCTCTCTTTCTCTCTTTTTTTTTTTTTTTTTTTTTTTTTTTTTAGTGTCTCCTTTTTCGCTCTTTCGTTTTCCTTCTCTCTATCCCTTTTCCCTTTCTTTTTCTTTCATTTTCCCCCTTCTTTCTGTTTCACTCCTCTCCTTTTTTTTCTCCTCTCTCTCTCTCTCTCTCTCTCTCTCTCTCTCTCTCTCTCTCTCTCTCACACACACACACACACACACACACACACACACACACACACACACACACACACACACACACACACACACACACACACACACACACACACACTGTTCCCTCCCTTCCACCTTTCTCTCTCCGTCGTTCCCTTCATCCTTTCCCTCCTTTCCCTCATTCCCTCGTCCCCTACAACTTTCCCCTACCCCTTACCCCACCCCTTACTCCTCCCCCACCCCGTAACCCCCTTTCCATCCTAGGGCGCAGCCATGCATCGTGCGATAGGAGTCGGGCGCACTTGTCCGGCAGATCAGCGCCTGGGCATTCTACGCGACGGGTGTCTTGTGTAGCGTTTGGAAGAAGGAAGAAGAAGAAGAAAAAAGTGGTTTCGACGACTTCGTAGGGTTTCTTTTGTCTTTTTTTTTTTCTCTTGAGATCTTACCACCTTTGCCCCTCCCATCTCTCCCTCTTCCCCCCCACCCCACCCCTATCCCTCCCTCACCCTTGCGTTGACCTCCCGCAACTGCCACTGGCTCTTGCCTCGAGGGACCACACGCAGCTTCCCATCAAGTGTCCAACAGTTACATTCGCTTGAGCTTCGACCTTATTCCACCTCCCTCTCTCTCTCTCTCTCTCTCTCTCTCTCTCTCTCTCTCTCTCTCTCTCTCTCTCTCTCTCTCTCTCTCTCTCTCTCCTCTCTCTCTCTCTCTCTCTCTCGCCCTTTGCCTCCTTCCCTTCTTTTCCTCTTCACTTCCTCCGCTTTACCTTCCTTCCTTTCTCCTCTCTCATAGTCTGTCTTCATTCCTCTCTCCTCCATCGTTGTTTTCTACTGTCCCATTTCCCTCTCCTCCTCCCTCTCTCTTTTGTCTCTCCTTCCTCCATCCCCTCTTGCCGCCTCCCTACCCCCTTCATCCTCTTGACCATATAAAGGTCAAGAATGTGCGAGCGTGTTTGTGTATGTGTATACCTGTCTGTGTGAATGGTAGAACACCCTACCGTGTTAATACTACAGTTTAAAAAAATATGCACAGACTAGGTTTATTAAAAACGAGACCACAGTTTCGAAATCCTCCTGGATTCCATCTTCATTTCAGACGCACGTACTTGTACAGACCTGAAGGAGGATTGCGAAACTGTTGTCTGGTTTTTAATAAATCTAGTTTTTTTGTATTGTGTTTTTTTCCTGTTTGTGTTAAATGTGATATATGCATTAAGAAATTATTTTATGGTTTGTGTATTTATAATTAATTCATATATGCATATTTTTCAAATATGGGCACAGGAGTGTGTTTTGTTTGTATGTGTTGCCAATATGCGCATACAAGTGTGTTCGTGACTGTATATTTGTTTTGCAGCCGCGTTCATGCTTGGCAGGCGGAGTCCATGTAACTGCTTGACTTATTCAGCAAAATGCTTTCCCCTCCCGCGTCTTTGGCCTGAGCGTCGCACTCCGCCCTCGTGCTCAGCTTCCTCTTGCAGCGCTCAGCCACAGACGCCCTTCTTCCGGCCGCCACTTTGGCTTCGGATTGCCAGTTGATTCACGCCGGGATCGGAGATTGGCCCGGGTGCATATCGCCAAACTGGACGCTCTCGGACGCGGCTGTCCTCCCCTCCTCTTTCTCTCCCTCTCCCTGCTTCTCTCTTCATCCCTCTCTCTTCTCTCTCCTTCTGTCGCCCTTCCTCTCGCTCCTCTCTTTTCTCTCCCTCTCCTTGTCTCTCTTCCTCTTTTCCTCTAATCCCGTATATCATCACTGACCTCCCCTATCTCTCTTTCCCCCTCCTCCTTCCTTCCTCGTCTGCCGCCCCTCCCTCCCCTCCCCTGGCCTCACCCTGCCGCCGTTCCCCATGGCCTTTCCCTGCAGTTGGCTGCGTGTACGTGTTCTTTGGACCTACAGGGTTAAGACAGTAAGCATTAGCAAGGTACCATAAACCTCCCGGCGCTCTATGATGCCTGTGCAAAGGGTGAAGCGCGTTTGAAAATGACCAGAAGAGCGTAGTAAAAATCGCCTGTTAACATTCAGTCCTCGTGCGCTGCCATCGATCGTCGGTGGCTGAGTGTGTGCGTGCGCGCGTGATCTCGTGCGCGCGCGCGCGCGCGTGTATGTTTGTGTGTATGACTGTGTTTGTATTTGTGTTTAGTATGCATGCACCTTTTTGTACATGAGGTATGTTTGTTAGACGGTATTTGTTCTGTACGGATTAATTGTGGGTTCGTGGATGTTTACGTTGACGCACTCATAATCTCGGACACACACACACACACCACACACACACACACACACACACACACACACACACACACACACACACACACACACACACACACACACACACACACAGAGAGAGAGAGAGAGAGAGAGAGAGAGAGAGAGAGAGAGAGAGAGAGAGAGAGAGAGAGAGAGAGAGAGAGAGAGAGAGAGAAGAGAGAACTGAGATCGAGTTGAAGGAGAAAGAGGGTTTGCGTGTGTGTCCGCGTGCGTGAGCGTACATGCGCGTCTCCGACATGTCTGCAAATGTAGAACGGGAGGAACAAAGACCGCACAAACAGCTTGTATCTTATTCCCCCCTCTGAATTCGCTTCCGGTCGAGGCAAGTGGATGAGGTGGAAGGGCGGGCGGTGGACGGATGGGAGGGGAGGGCAAGAAGAGAAGGGAGATTGTTTGTAGCCATGGAGGGAAAAAGCTCCTGACTGGAGAGCGTACGTTTAGGGATTGGAGTGTAGAGAAACGCACAGTGTGTTCCAGAAGTATCAGGCCATGCTTTGTGCGACTGCTGCTGCTGTTGCCACCTGCTCGATGATCCTCCTCGTCGGCAAGTGTTGCTCAGCTTTTAGCGTGCATGTAGATCGCACATGCCTGTAATGCCGTTGGACATGTGTGTTTTGGCGCCGTAGACATGGGACTAGTGCACTCGCATTATAGCCACCTTCATAGCGCACTCCGGATCTTTATGCTGCCGTTGGCTCGGAATTTTTCATGCGCTGTTGATAATGGCTTCGCAAGGCCCCTGAAACGTTAGAGATGACGTGTGTTTATGACTTCGTGTGTATGCGTGTGTGTGTATTTGTGTTAAGTAGATGATAAGTTTAGGCAAGGTGGAGGCGGTGACAGGAGCGGCTGCACGGAGCAGGTGGCACTGGACTCCAGCCTTCACGCCCCTTGCCAGGCGCCTATTTAACTGCACTTTTTCACGGCCTGCGAAAAGGGATTTCGTCGCAGATTTTTTTAATTGGTGACGGTGTGGTGATTTTGGAGGCGTGGGATGCTAGGGCGCAAGGCCAGGTGGTCAAATTTGGGCATAAAAAATGGGCGCAGGATGACGTACATGGCATCTTGAGAGGGTCCGTGGCGCACATGGCGGCAGTGGCTCCAGTGGCGCCTCCGCCGCGGCACTGACACCGTGCCTCTGCCGCCTCTGCTTGTGCCGCTTCCGTCGCCGCCCGCTCTAGCGTCCCAGCGCAGCCACAGGAACCCGAGCGAGTCCCTGGCCGGAGCCTTTCGTCGCAGGGCGAGTGGCGTGGCATCGTCGTCTCCCTCGCCGGGCTCCTCGGTCGAGCTGCGAGCGCCACGAGCAGCGTCGCATTGCGGCAACCAGTCATCGGAGAGCGGCACGTGACGCTTCACCTGGCTGTCCGGGGCGTGGGTCATCCGGAGTGCCAGGAATCGGTGGCAGGAGCAGGCGGGGCAACAAGTCGGCGTGATCAGGTGGTGGGTGGTGACGTGTAGCGGGCCCGGGTGTGCCGGGTGCCGTGCCCCCTCCAGTACGTGAGCCTTGGCCCTCACCCACACCTGCCTTGTGGGCCCCACCCCGGCGCACCTGGGGCCCAGTCTACCCCTCGCATCTCTAGCAGCTCAAGCTCGAGCTCTTAGCACGTAGCATCATCCTTCTGGCGGAACTTTGGCGAGCGACCGCCGCCGTGTGGTTTTCAGTGACGGCGTTTGCGTAGCCGGAACCCTTGAGTATTTAGCAAGTAATTTGGAGCAGGTGTGCGAGGTGGCAGGTGCTGTGCCACGACGGCCCGCGACCAGCCACCCCCACGCACCTCCATCCGCTACCTGCACCGCCTCGACTCCGGCCTCCTTCCCCTCGAGGCGCTGGATAGCCCCACTCACCTGTGATGCTCTTTTCTTACTTTTTGTATGACCTTAGATTAATGCAAGAGACAATCTTTTAATATTTACCTACTTGTATGGCTGTGAACCTTCGCTAGACATCTTCTCCTGTCCTGGACCATGTGCGTCGTCGTCTGGGTCTTCGGCTAGAACTCGGATGTGATGCAAGTGCAGCTCGGCCGCCTGTCTTCTCGTAGCGAGGCTGTGCAGCGCCCAGGTGACCTCTGATACGCGCGGTTCGTGCATGTTCGTGAGGCTGTGTTGGATGAGACACCCCAGTCGAGGCATGTGAAGGCGCCCACGCCAGCCGGGCACCCCGCCCACGCCCACCATGCGCAAGTTATCCCTGCGCTGCTCACCAACCCCACATTCGGTGCCGGGCGTGCCACCGCCCGCGCCAACCCCACCGCCGTCAACAGGCCTGTCACCCACGCCCACGCCACCGACCACGCCCGCACGGCGGCTGGTCTCCTCGCGCTCTCTGGGCTCCACCTCGTCGCCCCCGCTGACGCCTCCGGTCGTCTCACAGTACAACATCCCGCCGTGCCTGCCCTCGCACCAGCACCACGCCCAGCTGCCGCCCACCCCAGGCCCTCCCTCGCACCGCTCACTACCCGCCCTTCACGCCCACCACGTGCAGAATGATGCTCAGGCCCATCACTCATCCCACCCGACGTTGCACGCCCACCACCACTCCCTGCCCATCCAGGACGCCCACCCACACCACTCCTCGCACCCCGCCCTTCACGCGCAGTCCCCTCACTCATCCCCGCCGGCCAACCGCCCGCCGGGTCATTTCTCTCACGCCGCGGCCCTCAGCGGGCACCAGCACCCGCGGCAGCTGCCCGGTCTGCCCCGCCACCACACCATCGGCGGCGTGGGCAGCGGCCGCATTCTGCCCCCCGCGCCGCACCATGACCCCTCCGCCGCCTCTTCTGCCGCTGGCACCGCCGCCGTCGTCGTCGTCACCACCAGCAGCGTCCCCCCCGCGCCCGCCCAACCCATCACCACCACTATGGCCAGCCTCGCCGCGCGCCCCGCTCACGCTCTCCACTCCGCCAGCTACAAGTACAGCCTGGACGTGCCTCGTGCCAACCTGCGAGACATGCGGAGCAACACATACCCTCCGCCAGGCGCCGACGGCTCCTCGCCCTCGCAGTCGTCCTCCACCACGAGCGGGACTACGAGCGGCGGCGGCTCCGGCGGCTCGCAGAACTCGCCCTCGGACCTGTTCCCGCCCTCGTCCCCGCGCCTGTCGCCGGGAGGGCCCATGGTGGCGCTGGCCGGGCGTGTGTCCCCTCAGCTGCCGCCCACGTCCCCCTGCGGACGGGTGCCCCCACACTCGCCGGGGCCACGGTCCTCGCTCTCCTCCTCGGTGTCCTCCTCGTGTGCCACGTCGCCCGTGCCCCGCCTGTCCCCAGTGCCACGCTCACCTGTCCACGCCCCCGTCACTCTCTCGCACTCCGCCCACTCGTCCCCGAGCCCCGCCCATGCTTCGCCCAGTCACGCCCATGCTTCACCGGTGGCACGTGGCTCGCCCGTGCCACCGCCCATCATCAGCTCCCCGACGCCCACGATTCGAGGCTCACCAGCGCGGAGGAAAGGCTCCATGCCTGAGTTGCGCTCGCCCTTGTTCAGGAAGACGACTCGGCCGCCCCTGCAGCGCTCGCACGCCACCGCTGGGTAAGCTCCTCCTCCTCCTAGGCCTCGGCTGCCTTCTCCTCCGGCCCCTCCTCGCCTCGCCATTATCCTTCCTTATCCATTCAACTTCGGTCAGTTCTTACTCCCCTGGAAGCTCTTTCCACTCACGCTTTTAGTGTCTCTTTCCCCATATGCCTCCTTGCATTCCATACCTTATCTCATTGATTCGTAGAACTTGTGTTTTGACAGCCTTATGGCGCCTTGCCTTTCCGCCAGTACCTAGTGTCCCATTACATGCTAAATACATGTAATTGTTTGTAGTTTAAGGAGTAAAGAACAAATTGTTATTCTAGATGATCAGTAGTGTAATATGTTATCTCTGATTGTTCCCGAAGGTCTAGATGTGCAATTTCCTCCAATACCAGGTTAGGATTGTGAGTCGTAATTCATCCCAAGCCGAGCACTACTAGCACCTTTGCGCTGGACTCACTCAGGGGTTCACCGTAATTGCTATCATTATGACGAAATGCAGTCCAAGTAGTAGGTACGGCCATACGCCGACTCCGTGTGTTCTGTACGTTCAAGTCCCGATGAAGTACTTAGCAACTCCTCACCGCCGTGGGTGCAGCTTTCCGTTCGCTCAACAGACCATGTTGCCCGCGGCCTTTTTTTAGACGAAGCGATTGGAGAGGGAAACGTGCATTTTAGTCTAGGCGAAAACTGCGAACTCTGGATCAACGTTATTGAATATTATCATCTTTGCGGAGCGCGAAGTGGAAACTAAACGAACACACGGCGTAGTTGGGAATGCGCAAATAAATCCCCTCCCCCCGCGCACGTGTAATGTCGAGTGGACGATCCCTCCTTCGGCGCCGGCAGAGAATGAGGATCGCATGGCTGCGGAACATGCACTCCTTGAATGTACCTTCGAAACCTTTCTTGATTGGGTCTCGTCTTGGCGGAGAGCCCAGTGATGTTTTTGTTGCATGCAACCATAAAAAAGGGCTTGCAAGGAGCCGGAGGCGAAGGGAATCCCAGAATTGCTGGCCGCTAGTGGTGTCTTTCCGGCAATTACTTTGGATCTTTATGGCCTTTGTTTGGCGTTATCATCACTATCGTCGAATCGTTAAATGGCAGTCGTCACAGAAGGAATCGATTGCGAGGATCCCATGTCTGGTCTTTTTTCTTTCTTTTTCCCATTAACAGTTTTATAACTTGCAATTGCAGATTGTGGATGCTCGTGAATAGTTGCAGATTAGAAAGGTTTCGCTTATCCGTCCGTGTTATGGAACAAACAGAAATGATTGAAATGGACGTGAACTAATATCACGAAAATGTCTCGGATTACTGTTCCTGCTTTTCGTTGTAATTGTTACTAGGATTTTTTTCCGTACCATTTTCGTTTTCTTTAAACCATCACCTGCACGTTGGTATTTTCACTGTTATTGTTGTATTTATTATCTCCATTGCTGTTATTTCTCTTATTGCTTTGTCCCTCGTTTACTGGAGAGAAGAAACTCCCGTTCTCCCTGTATAACAATAAACCGCAGAAGCAAGAACACATTTGTTAAACACGAAATACGTAAACCAAAGGAATGGGGAAAGATCCTGCTCATAAATAAGATATTGTCCGATATTATTACGCAGCTGCAATTTCCGGTTTGATTAATGATTAACACCTTCGTATGTCATTCCCTTGTGGTGGTGGTCTTTAAAAAATATCTTATTTGTACGCGTATGGATACGAGTAGATGTGTTGTGTTGTGTGTTTTGGGGTTGACCTACCATGATTACTAATGGTAGTATTTTCGTGTCTTGATTGTTGCCGTCACCATTGCCATCAGTTTTTCCGATAGTAGTAGAGGAAAGCTATTTGGCAATGTCATTACCAGCAAAGCTATTAAGCCATATCAATATCAGGTTCTGATATTGATAATGGTGGATGTTGTTGTTATTGCTGCTACTTTTTTTTCTTTTAGAATTCCTTTACTATAGTCATTGTTATTGCATAAGTATATTTTTCTGTCGTTTTAATTTTTTATTTATTATTATTTTTGTTGCTGTTCTTAAGCAAGCTTCTCTCTCTCTCTCTCTCTCTCTCCTCTCTCTCTCTCTCTCCTCTCTCATCTCTCTCATCTCTCTCTCCCTCTCCCTCTCCCTCTCTCTCTCTCTCTCTCTCTCTCTCTCTCTCTCTCTCTCTCTCTCTCTCTCTCTCTCTCTCTCTCTCTCTCTCTCTCTCTCTCTCACAGCCCCCCCCTCTCTCTGTCTCTCACTCAGTTCCCCCCTCCCTGCCTCTGTCTCTCGCTTGCTCGGTCTTTTCTCTTTCTTTTTCTTTCTCTTTCTCCACCTTTCCTCCCTCCCCATTGTGTCATTCACTCTCTCATATCTCTTC
>NC_051399.1:43177134-43197134 GCF_015228065.2 Penaeus monodon
ATGGGAGAGAGAGGGAGGGATGGGAGAGAGAGGGAGGGAAGGAGGGACGAAGGGATGGGAGAGGGGAAAGAGGGAAAGAGAGAGAGAGGGAAAGAGAGAGAGAGAAGAGGAGAAAGAGAGAGAGAGAGAGAGGGAAGAGAGAGAGAGGAGAGAGAGGAGAGGGGAAGAGAGGAGAGAGGAAAGAGAGATTGGAGAGAGAGAGAGGAGAGAGAAGAGAGAGAGGAGGGAAGAGAGAGAGAGAGGGGAGGAGAGAGAGAGAGAGAGAAGAAGAGAGGAGAGGAGAGAGGAAGAGAGAGAGGAGAGAGAGAGAGAGAGAGGAGAGAGAGAGAGACTGAGGGACGTGGAGAGAGGATGAGAGAGAGAGAGAGAGAGAGAGAGAGAGAGAGAGAGAGGAGAGAGAGAGAGAATGAGTGGGGAGTAGAGGAGAGAGAGAGAGAGAGAGAGACTGTGAGAGAGAGAGAGAGAGACGATGAGAGAGAGAGAGAGAGAGAGAGAGAGAGAGAGAGAGAGAGAGACAGACAGACACAGACAGACAGACAGAGAGACAGACAGACGAGAGGGAGTGTAAGGGAGAAGGAGAGGTGAGAAAGGGGGAAATGAGAAGGGGGGGGGGGGGCAGATTAAAGAATAGGGACGACGAAGGACGTAAGGGGAGGAGGAGGAAAAGAGAGGAAAAGGGGGAGAAAGAGGGACACGGAGAACAAATGGAGAGAAATTAAAAGAGAAAAGCAAGGAAAGAAAAGAGAGAAAGGGGGGGGGGGGGAAACAACGCGGAGTGATAACGGTAAACAAAAAGGAAACAAGAAATCAGAAAGATGAAGAATGTGGAAATTAACGACATGTAGAGATTGAAAGGGTGACTGCGAAAAGAGGTTTGCAGAAAAATGGAGGGAAAGAGGGGGAAGGGTTAAGGGAGGGCAGAGAGCAAAGAGGAAACGAAGCTAGGAACCGGGAGGGGGAGGGGGCAGGAGGCATGGCGGCAGGGGAAGGGGACAGGAGGCATGGCGGCAGGGGAAGGGGGCAGGGGAAGGGGGCCGGAGGCATGGCGGCAGGGGAAGGGGGAGGAGGGATGGCGGCAGGGGAAGGGGGAGGAGGGATGGCGGGAGGGAAGCCGGCAGCGGCGATGGAAGGAAGGGCGCGCGGGGAAGTGGCGCCAAACTATGCGAATCCAGATCCAAATCCTGCCGCGGCGGAGACCAACGAACTGTGCACAAAGGCGCCGTTGGATTCGCGGAATGATTAATTATGCAAAGCTCTGTGGTCGATGTAATGAGACACCTTTTAAGGGTTGAAATCACGGACTTGTGTGATCCGTTGCGAGACGTTGCGATGATGGCACCGTCCGCCTGCGATGTGCATTGGTGTGGCGTCGGGAGGTTTTCGGGACCGCAGTTTGCCTTGGTGCCCGCCGCCTCCTTCCCCGTGCGCCCACCCCTACCCCTTGGCGCCCACCCCTCCCCCTTGGCGCCCACCCCTCCCCCTTGACGCCCACCCCTCCTCCTTGACGCCCACCCCTCCCCCTTGACGCCCCGCTCGTTCATGGCGCTGAGAAGGGCGTCCGAGTGCCTCCCTTCCCTTACCATTTCAAGCATGATTTGGACTCTCTGGCTTAAATCATCAACAACGTTATTATTATTAGCAGGAGTAGTAGTTATTGATTGTTATGTAATCTACTGTTATTTGTTATTTTTATAATAATGATTATTATTATTACTGTTACTATTCATTCATAACGATTACCATTATTTTAGTAATAATGGTGATTGCGATGTAGTTTTCTGTGGCCGTGCGAAGGGCCCCAGTGATTGGCCGGGGCCGCCGAAAACAAGCAGGATCCAACTAGGATTCCAATTTACCAAATTACAGCATCTCACAGATCCATCTCCTCGGGAACAATCGCCCCAGAATTCCCACAATAGGGAGCATTTGGCGGAGGAGTCGTCTTCCTCTCCGCGACGACTCCCCTGATGGGTCCAACCTCTGGTCGTTGGGGAGAACTTCGCCCAGTTCTGCGTAAAGATGCTAGTAACCTTATATATATATGTGGGAGGGGGTGGAGAGAGAGAGAGAGAGAGAGAGAGAGAGAGAGAGAGAGAGAGAGAGAGAGAGAGAGAGAGAGGTGTACGTGTTTGTAGGTGTAGGTATATTAACATGTACGCACATATGTTTACACATACTTACATAGTGTTATAATGGATTTAATTAAGCACACGTCCCACAGCTTTTCGAAAGGTTAAGAGGGCTTGGCTTTCAAGTGGAAGGATTCCATTGAAAACCTGCTGTAAAGAAATGCTGCTTCCAAAAATGAAAAAGGGGAAAAAAATATAATTGGTGTTGGTTTCCAGAAATTCATGCACAGGTATCCGTGGTAATGAAGGTTTTAGATGAATATTCATAGTATCTTTATTGAGCAGTTTTGCGCTCTGCCTGTGCAGGTTGCGTACAGAAGTTGATTTCTGCTGGTAATAGCTTTTCCTACTGGGGGGTTAGAATACGAATTCTGTCTTGCTTTGGCGCCAGATGGAAACCCCGCTTGTGTGGAAAGAAAACAAGGCTTTCTCTTTCGCCTATGCCATGATCCGAGGCGAACGGGGATGCGCCGCGCAAGCCAGGAGGGAGCGGGGAGGCAGCGGCTCCGGGGGAAGTGCGAGAGCACGAGCGCGCGTCTCGAGGGGGCCATGTTTCTGAAGCGCCCGGGATGAAGTTCTGGCGTGCGGCCCTTAGGAAAAGGTTCCTGAAGCCACGTGGCCACGCTAGGGTCATTGGGCCTCGCCTCCCCAACAAGGCCCTCGTCCAAAGGGCACGGCTCAATCTTGCATGAACATAAGGAACCGGTGCGTTCTGGTTCTGCCTCCCTGCTGCTCTTCCCCCTCCCCCTCTCTCTCCCTCTCCCCTTCCTTCTCCCCCTCCCCCTCCCCTTCCCGCCGGGGTCCTCTACTGTGCTATTGATATTCCAGATAAATATTTCTTGTTATTTACTTTTCATTTGAGGAGTCGAAAGTCAACCGGGGGCCCTCCTCAGTTCTGAATACGGTGATATATACATTTTTATTTCTGGTATGTTGGCGAAGGCCGATTTTGTCCTGTGGTCTGATAGAGAGACGGTGACAAAAACAGAGAGGATCTTTTTTCAGTCTGGGAGTGAGTATTCGTGTATCCGTTTCTCATTGCTTGTACTTGTCACTGTGTCTGTGAATGCGTGCGTGTATTTCCTTGGTTGCAGGGGAATATGTTAGGGTGTGTCAGTAAGTGTGACAGCTGGAGGACGTGGTGGTGTCGGCCAGTAATTGCAAGGGTGCAAGCGTCGAGTGCAAGCAAGAGCGAGCCAGGTAGAAGGAGTTGGCGTCAAGGGGACAGAGGCGAGTGAGGGTAGGAGAAGGGGTCATGGAAGAGGGCTGTAATATCCGGGTGCGGGGCCGTTGTTTGCCTAGTTTGTCTAGCCCCGTGGGCGCAGGATTGAATAGTTTACTTAGTCGCACGATTGTCTTGAACAAGTCACCGTGCGCCATTGCCCTCTGATTCGGAGGACCTTGGCTACCCACTTCTGCTGACTAAAATCCGTTCTTCTGCTTTGACTGCAATCTTTCGGGATTACTTTTAAGATCTCTCTCTCTCTCTCTCTCACTCTCTCTCACTCTCTCTCTCTCTCTCTCTCTCTCTCTCTCTCTCTCTCTCTCTCTCTCTCTCTCTCTCTCTCTCATCTTTGACGAACTCGACTTGTCCGCCGCGATGTACGCCTAAGATATTTCTCGTTTGGGAAGTTCTTCGAAGTAGGAGGAGGAGTGTCTTAAGCCAGTGTTTTGTCCTTCACGCTGACTCCCATTGAGCTTCGGGGATCGTCGTGCGCGGCGTCCTAATCTAATATTCTTCCCAAGTCATGTTGGCTCCCTCAGAGCGGGTGTTTTCGTGAAGGACATGGTCGCTCATGGAGGAGAGTGGAAGGGGAGGTGTAGGGGGAAGGGGGGAGGGCTGCGTGGTATCCCCCCCTCCCTTCTCTCCGACATCATGTAGATCTCTTCCATGTTTTGTGACGTTCTGTGATTGCTTACGTAAATGACGTTTGATGAGAAGACGCGTTTTTCCCAAGATCTTTCTCTGTGTTTTGCCTCGCTTTTTATGACCTGTTTTCCGTCCCGGTTGTTTGTGTTCGACGACGCATAATGTCGTGCTTAGAGTTATTTTGATGAACATAATTTGAAAAGGAAGTTAGCATGCTTGGTTCCAAGACACGCGGAGACGCGAGCACGTGCACAGCTGCATGCATCTGAGAAAAGAGGCAAATTGAGAATAGGAAGGGAGGGAGAGACAGATGGGGAGAATGGGGAGAAAGAGACACATAAACGGAGAGAGACCGGGAGGGGGCGAGAGACATACACAAACAGAATAAGAAGGGGAAGAGAGATATCCATAGGCAGACTGGCAAGTATTGGGGGAGTGGAAAAGATGCAGACAGACAAGCAGAGGGGAAGAGGAGAGTATTGTACCCACGTGAGCACACACACACACACACACACACACACACACACACACACACATATACACACACATATACACACACATATACACACACATATACACACACATATACACACATTCACACATACACATATTCATGCATTCACACATACACATATTCACACATACACACACACATACACACACATACACACACATACACACACATACACACACATACACACACAACACACATACACACACACAACACACACACACACACACACACACACACACACACACACACACACACACACACACACACACACACACACACACAGAATCGGGAGGGTATAGGAAGGGAGAGAGGAAGAAGGGAGGGAAATAAATTAAATCACAGAAAATATTGACTGGATCTGGCAATATATTGTTGGAGTTGTAAATATTCATTACCCGCGGGATAATACTATTAGCACTTGTATCCGTATCGCCGGTCGGAGTATTGACGCTAACTGCATTACAGCACCTTCGGCTTGACACATATAAGGCGTCGGAGGGCACGAGAAGGGGAGATGCGTAAGCGGGTTTGGGCGCAGGGGAGGGCGAGGGAAGGGCGCAGGGGTAGGCGAAGGGAGGAGGGGAGGGAGAGATGCTCTTTCCAGTTGGTGCGCCACTTGTCGGGTTTCGCTTGCATTCAGACACCGCTGCAACCGCCTGGCTTCTGTGCTGGGCTGCTCAAGGTTGCTGTTTACCCGAAGGTCTCGGTGCACTTTCTTATATGCTGTGCTCTGGGATGTGGTCTGTTTCGTCTGGTTAGTGGCATGCGGAAGGGAGTCATTATTATTATTATTATTATTATTATTATTATTATTATTATTATTTAGTTATTATTATTTATTATTATTATTATTATTATTATTATTATTATTATTAGCATTATTATCATCATTGTTATTATTATTTTATTGTTATTATTATTATTATTATTATTATTATTATTATTATTATTATTATTGTTATTAGTGTGGGTGGGAGGGTGTGTTGGTGGTTACATTAAAAATCATTAATTCTGTTTTGTCCCTTGCTATTTTGGCTAACTACATAGGCGTGGGCAAGAATAGATGAAGCTGGTATATGGTCACAATTATCATATGGCTTTTTTACGTAATTCTAGATGCCCGAATGGTTTGGTTCAATATATTCAGTATACACAACCGTCGGTAAAGTTTATTACATTTGATGTATGATTATGTAATTGATGTTATTACAATAAGGATATGACAATTATAGTAATTCAACATTTACCTTTGCTCGTTGGCCAAAGTGGCTGTGTACCGTACTGTACAAGTATTCACATAATCTTAATATCAAAGTTTACACTTAATGTGGCTTCTTTCAGATTGCATATTTCATAGTTCAGCCTATATCCTAGGTTAATTTCCTCACTTTATCTTGCTCTACTTGAACCGCAGATTAATTGATCTTGTGAGAACTTGCCATAATCTTTTATGCTAAAGCCTTCGTGTTCTCCTGAGTGTGTATGGTATCCTGGGTAGAGGTATTTTACTGTATATACACACCTCGTCGTATACATGCTTATCTTGCTAGGTGATCGGCAGGGTCGTGCCTCGGAATTCTAACATGCACGGGTATCCACTCGCAGTGTTTAACGTGGACCACTTTTTTGCGATCTCTCTTTATTCTGATATCACTTGCAATATTTCTAAACCTTTTTCCGAGAGTTTCAAGGCACGGAGAGCACTCTGCAGATCGCTGAAATGACTCCTCTCAAACTTCGATTTATTAGCATTTGTGGCTGGAAGTCTTTATTTCTTGGCAAACAAGTTTCCGTAGTTCTAGTGTCTGCCAACCGTTTCTTTCCCACCCTAGCTAACTGCACTGGCGTGGGCAAACTAGAACTTAAGAAAAGAGGAATATTTTGCAATGTTTTCTGATAAATCAGCTGCTAGCGTTTCAGCGATTTCGCTGACGAAGAAGAATTCTTGAGATGTTAAGAAATGTATTGTTCCCAAGGGTTAAAGATGATCATTTTGACCACAAACTTAACAGAAAATGTCTTAGTTTTTGTATTACGTTCCAAAGAAGATATTTTTTGAGACACCTTGCACATAGGTCGCTCTCTATTCATCTGCCCAGGCATGAACAGGCTTTGTTACATTATATACCCGATCATAACGTAGGGTTGCATTCTGAATTAACACTATAACGTTTGTGTATCTTCTCGTGCCTCAGATGAGGTGAACAGAGTTACAAGGCTCTTATGCTTTATGTAAAGGCTTCATAATACATAGCACACCGAGATATGATATAGAGTTAATAGCTTCTGCATTGTTAAGTCTAGACTAAGTTCCCTCCAATTAGTTTCGTCGACCTTAATTGTCTGTCTTCAAGCCTGATTCTCGTGGCCGCCCATCACATGCATCTGTATTTATCTGGCATAAACCGTGGATGAATTATTCCTGTAAAATAATTCCTTATGCCAAAGCCTTTCAGAAATGTATGTTTTTAGCCAAGCCTTCGCATAAGACTTATAATATTGCGTGAGAATGTGGCAGAAGTACCAGAACGTTAGTATTCATCACTTGCGGAGCTTGCTAGGCGATTCATGATTAGTCCTTAGGGATTCTAACGAGCGATGGTATACATAAATTCCGCTCACATTATATGTAATATTGCTAGTACCGTTATTGAAAGTGTTCGAGCCCTGGGGCTCACTAGGTGAGTTGCAGAAAATTACCCCCGAACATTGATTTGATAGGTTAAGTTGGGTAAGTTTATTTACCACCCTGTCTATCTGCTCAGGCGTGGGCAATCGTGGTGACAGTTTCTCGTATATTTGACTCTGTACATTATTCTGTAGCTACTGTAATTGTACATAGATAAAATGAAAAATAGAAATCATACACCATACAAAAAAAATATTACTTTGATATGTTTTTGCCACTTTGTTTACATAACACGTTCTTTGTTCACGGCAATTTTACATAGTAAATTTAGGGTATAGTACGAGTTGATCTTTCAATGTATCAGGTGTTATGAAATATTCATATAGTTCTTTGTACCTCATGTTAGGTGGTCTGAAAGGCTGTATCATATGGCATTCGGAGATATAGTGCTCAAACATTCCCTTGTTTTCTTTGTTACACAATCTACATCTAGATTCAGCTGCACTTCTTGCACCGTGCAATTGTACATTCTGTAACTTAAACTTATTATGGCAACATCACGTCACATTGTCTCGTTTGACTTCGAAGCCACCCATAGGAAGGCTTGCTATCTCTATATTGATCGTAGTACTGCCTTATAGTACAGATTTCAGGCCTTTGAGTGTGTGTCAGATCTACTAGTTCTTCCTTATGAAAACTTTTCAGTATATGTGCAACCCTAGCTAGAGGTATACTAAGATCTATGTCCACAGTATCTTTGCTGCAGGCTTCCTTCGCCAGTTTGTCTACGTGGTCGTGCTTGCTCATGCCAACATGAGATGGTGTCCTTACAAATTGACTGTTGAAATTACACGCTATTGCATAAGTTACGTTGCGCTTAATGCAACTTGCAATTTCCTCGTCGCCACCTGCTTTGAACGAATAGAGCACTTTGAGATTGACAGAAAACTACTCCAGAGCCCCGAAACATTAAGAATTCCATTGCAAGGTGTATACATGCCAACTCCGTTTGTGTAGTGCTGGCCCAATTTTGTATTCTCATATTAACTTGATGTTATAGTAAGCCATTTTTGTATACAGCGAGAGCACAACCAGCTTTGTATCTAGACTGTACGATCCGTCAGCATAACACTCGTATACATCATCGCCCAAAGATTCTGTTTTCCTTTACCGTTGCTAACGCAATTTGTTTTAACACACAGTTATGTACACTTTTTGTGGTAGACATGGAAGGTGCAGTATCAATGTTGATTTGATAGGTTAAGTTAAGTAAGAAGTTTATTTACCACCCTGGCTATCTGCACAGGCGTAAGCAATTGTTCCTGTTTTACATGTATTTGACATAGTACAGGATTCTGTGCCTACTGCAATGTACACTAAAATGAATTTGATAGTTGTTAGTGAAATCTCGCGGCGGGTGTCCGTAGACTTTTGGATATATATTTTTCTCTTTGTGTGTGTGTGTGTGTGTGTGTGTGTGTGTGTGTGTGTGTGTGTGTGTGTGTGTGTGTGTGTGTGTGTGTGTGCGCGCGCGCGCGCGCGAATATATATGTATTTATGTATATGTGTGTATGTAATATATGTATATGTATATTTATATGGATATGGATGTGGATATGTGGATATGAATACTTGTGTATATTTGTATATATATGTATGTATGTATACATTTTTTTTCCAACAGCCATTTATTCCACTGCAGGACTTGGGCCTCTCTCAATTCACATTTGAGAGGATATTTGGCAGTACCACCCTTGCCTGATTGGATGTATCTATCTGTGTGTGTGTGTGTGTGTGTGTGACATCTACAGGATATGTACACATGCAAACATACATAGTATGTCCGTACACGTGCTGTAACGTAGTGAGGAGGTGAGAACGTATGAAAAGACTCGGGAGATTTTTCTTAATTGCTGTCGCTACAATTCTCGAATCCTACCTTTTGGTCCCCCCCATGTTTACTAAGTGATAAAAGGATAGTCTCGCCGCAACAAAATGAATAGTGAACATCAAGTTAGACCGACAGATGAGTCTGTGAATAGCATGTAAATGTATCACGCGGACAGTTGCTGAGAATTGAATTAAGATGATGATTAAGCTCTGTTCCGTAATTCGCATTGATTTTTACCTTATTACCTTGGAGGAAGAAAGTTATTAGCGTGTATTATATTAAATATCGTATCATTTGCATTCCCTTCATTTCTTTTTTTTCTCCTCTTGCTCTCTCTCTATATATGTCCATAGCTTTCGAATGTGCATTTTTTCTGACAACTTTGATAACTAACGTAATGTTTTAAATCTTTTCTTTCGCAGGTAAGTGAAGGAAATGATCGGATGTGTCGGCAGCCCGTGCGTGCGAGACCGCGGACACGCACTCCCTGGCCGGCGCTGGTAACGTGCCTCATGACCGATTTCGTAAGCTCTTTTAGGGGGAGGTTGTTGCTTGTTAGTTGGTTGCTGGTTTGTTCGTGGTTGTTTGTGGTAGTATATTTTTATTTGATTTAATTTTCTGTTTACATATATATATATATATATATATATATATATATATATATATATATATATATATATATATATAATTTTTTTTCCACCAGGGGGTATTTTGATAAGGTCGGTGTTGGTCGTCTTCGGAGATCTCGATGGGGTGTTTTTTTCTCTGAGGGGGGCGGGGTCTGTTCTATAGTTTCTTTTCTCTTCTTAATAACACTTGGTTCCGTAAATCGGTGCGTTATTTTTATTTTATTTCTTGGTTCCTTTCTGTAATTTTTTTTTTTTTTTTTTTTTTTTTTTGGGGGGGGGGGGCTGGAGGTCCATTCTGAACGAGCATTATTCTTAAGAAGTTCGTTACCACAACAACGCCGCCGCCGCAGCCGTATCCTTCGTAATGAGTGTCCCCATCGAGGCCGACCTTGCCAGCCTCATAAATCGCATTACCTTTGTCTTTATCAAGTTCTCATCTCCCCTCTTGCCCCCCCCCCCTCCTCCTCCTCCTTAACCTAACTTACCTTACTTTACCTTATCCTAACCTACCTTGCCCTGCTCTGACCTGTTCTATCCTCGCCTATCCTGCTCTGACCTGTTCTATCCTCGCCTATCCTGCCTTGACCTGTTCTTCTCTGCTTTGCTTTACTCTGTCCTGCCGAACTCTGCTCTGCCTTACCCTGTCGTACCCTGCTCGGCTCAACTCTGCTGCACTCTACTTCACCCTGTCCTAGCCTACACCCCCCCCACCCCCATTACCACCCGGCCCCCTGCCTCCACCCCATCAGGGATCAGCCACGCCCGCAAACACCACCATGCCTTATCGGGCCCGGAACCCTCCCCTGCCACCGGAAGGGTTCAGGGGAAGGAGGGTCAGGAACACCCCCGTCTCTCTCTCTCTCTCTCTCTCTCTCTCTCTCTCTCTCTCTCCTCTCTCTCTCTCTCTCTCTCTCTCTCTCTCCTCTCTCTCTCTCTCTCTCTCTCTCTCTCCCTCTCTCTCTCTCTCTCTCTCCCCCCCTCTCCCTCCCTCCCTCTCCTCCTTCCTTCCTTCCTTTCTCTTTCGCTTTTCCTTTCTTTTCTCTCTCCCCCCTCCTCTCCCTCTTCTCCCCCCTCCCCTCCCTCTTCTCTCCCCTCTCTCCCTCCTCTCTCCCCTCCTCCCTCCTCTCTCTCTCTCTCTCTCTCTCTCTCTCTCCTCTCTCTCTCTCTCTCTCTCTCTCTCTCTCTCTCTCTCTCTCTCTCCTTGTCCTATCCCTTCCCTTCCCTTAGCCCAATTCCCCAGTCTCTCTCCTCCCTCTTCCCCCTTTTTCTGACAAGAGTTCGTAGAAACTGTTTTACATTTTCCCTGATAGGACAGGAAGTGAGGGTATTTGGATGTTTGGAGAGAGAGAGAAAAAAAGAGGGGGCTCTGTGTGTGTGTGTGTGTGTGTGTGTGTTTGTGTGTGTTTGTGTGTGTGTGTGTGTGTTAGTGTGTTTGTGTTTTGTGTGTGTGTGTGTGCGCGTGCCTGTCCATGTCTTTATATATTTGTCTATTTCTGCGTCTGTGTATGGGGTCCGAGAGTGAAAGCAGTGTCTGCCGGCCACAGCCAGCGGGGCAGAAGTGGTCGGGAGGAGGAACTGGGCGGTGGCTGCCGCGTGGAGGCTTCCCTCAAGCCGGCCAGTCGACTAGCGTTCATTCGCTTATGCTTCATGTCATTTATTAACCCCCCTCTCTCTCTCTCTCTCTCTCTCTCTCTCTCTCTCTCTCTCTCTCTCTCTCTCTCTCTCTCTCTCTCTCTCTCTCCCTCCCTCCCTCCCTCCCTCCCTCCCTCCCTCTCTCCCTCTCTCTCCTCCTCCTCTCTCTCCCTCCCTCCCTCCTCCTCCCTCTCTCCTCTCCTCCCCTCTCCTCTCCTTTTCTCTCTCTTCTTCTCTCCTCTCTCTCCTCTCTCTCTCCTCTCCTCTCTCCCTCTCTCTCTCTCTCTCCTCTCTCCCTCTCTTCCTCTCTCTCTCTCTCTCTCTCTCTCTCTCTCTCTCTCTCTCTCTCTCTCTCTCTCCCCCCCCTCTTTCCCCCTCTCTCCCTCCCTCCCTCCCTCTCTCCCCCTCTCTCCCTCTCTTTCCCCCCCTCTCTCCCTCCCTCCCTCAATCCCTCCCTCCCCCTCTCTCTCTCCCTCTCCCTTCCCCACCCCTACCCCTACATGCATGATCGAGTGTACATTGATAAACATGTGCGCAAACATGATATAAACCTGAAGGATTTTTTTCAACGGCATTACTGAAAATATTGGTGTAGAATGAAAATGGACCATAACTAAAATCTATCTGTAGGGTAACCATGTATTTATAAAAGCAAGAGAACGTCGGGGTGTTGAATGAAACGTGTTCACATCATCGTGTCGTCCAATACAAATTGCTTCTGCCGATGCTGCGTTCTATAGCTTGATTTTGGCCAAGGCTCCAGGTATTTCTACCAGTTTTCTTTTCTCTCTCTTTCTCTTTCTATCTGTCTGTCTATCTATTTCTCTCTCTTTCTCTTTCTATCTATCTATCTATCTGTCTGTCTATCCATTTCTCTCTCTCTCTCTCTCTCTCTCTCTCTCTCTCTCTCTCTCTCTCTCTCCTCTCTCTCTCTCTCTCTCTCTCTCTCTCTCTCCCCCCTCCCCTCTCCTCCCCTCCCCTCCCTCCCCTCCCCTCCCCTCCTCTTTCTTCCTCCATCTCTTCCCATCTATCTTTCTGTCTAGCTGTCTCTCCCTCCCTCCCCTCTATCTCTATCTATCCCCCCCCCCCTGCAAGCACGAGAAACCGAGCTTATAGATTGCCCGTTTCTTCAGGCTCGTGTCGGCGTCTTGTCAGATATCCCTTCTTAATTTCGTTCGCCGTGATAACTGGCGCTTGGCACGCATGCAGTCTGGCTTTGGCGTGGTAATGATTTATCCACGATAACTCATGCGTCTCCCCGTTATTTCTGTGCAACGTCTGCGTATGGAGGAGGCAGTCGTTGGCAATCGGTACTCTAAACGTGCGATTTATTAACTGTAAATCCGCGCGCTCGCTCTTTTTTCTCCCTCTGCCTCGCCTCTATTCATTGACGGGACTGTGTGTGACGTTGGGTCTGTTTACATTTAAGTGTGACTGAAGTGCGAGCAGTATGTGTATGTGCTGGAAAAGTGCTGTTAGTGAGGTGTGAGGGGATTGGATATTAAGTATCGACCTTGCCATCGATCACTCTGGCTGAGGGGTAACTTTTGGAACTCATCATCGAGGCTCCAGGTAAGTTTCCGAATGGACGTGTTTGGGCGTGCACTCTCACCACACACACACACACACACACACACACACACACACACACACACACACACACACACACACACACACACACACACACACACACACACACACACACACACACACACACACACACACACACACACACACACACACACACAAACGGATGATTGAAAGCACGCAAACATACATTCGGTCTTCCGCGTAGCCCTTCACAGGATCTCGGCCTATCCCCCCTTTTCTTCATTCCTCTTTCGCTAACCTTTATTCTTGAATCGTTCATGGAGATTTCAGAGTGGTTTTCCTAACATTGCTGTAAATATTGGCTGTACTGCCCACAGCTGCGGATTAGTCTGGCTCGGGCGTTGCTGAAGCCCTGGGAAGACGCTGGGAAACCGGTTTCAACTCGGCACTTTTATCTCATACTGAAACTGAGCCAGCGAATAAAGGGTCGATCTGTAGAAATAAACACATATTGTTTCTTCGTGCTTGATCGAAGTTTATATTTGTGTGCGCTCCTTTTTATGCAAATTCAGCTGACCGGCTCTTTTTCATGTTACTGTATTTTTTTAAATAAAGTTTTCCGTTCTTCCGTCTGTTGGAAGGCTTCTTCGTCTTCATGTGGACATGTTATTGCAATAGTCATCCCCTCGTACTCCGGCCTCCGTACATGGGTTGACAATGAACTCGGCTTGAGCGTTGACACGACCAGAAACGTGCAAGCTGGCTCAGAGGATGATAGGGGCAGGGAGGGGGAATCCTGCGAAGCGAGGAGAAGGTGGAGGAGAGTGAGTTTGAAGCGGGTGTCTGAGGATACTTCGTCATAGAAGGTGTCTCATTACCGGGGTGGCGGCCGGCATTGATCTACAGCCACACACTCACTCCCCGCACGCCACACTCACGCCACACATCTATGTACTGCACCACACCTTCCTGCAAACCACACCCGCTCGCCTCGCACCTTGCCACTCGTGTCTAGTGCATTATATCCATTTGGGCATTTAATACTCGCCCACGCCGAACCCGCTGTGTTTCGAGTGCAGTTTGCTGTGCTTGCTAACGAGCACCAATTTATTAATTGTTATTTCTGCTGCGGGTAATACTGTAATTATTGTTATTGTGTTAATTATGTTACTGTTATTGTCATTATTGTTTTTCTTATCAATCTTTTTGTTGTTGTTATTATTTATTATTGCCATCATCGTAATTCTTGTTACCTCTTTTTAACGTTAATAACGTTTATTATTATTGTTGTTATGTAATGGTTGTAGTTTTTTTTTTATTGTTATCATCATTATTATTATTATTATTTTTGCTATTGTTATTAATTTTTATTATGGTTGTTAATTATTGATTATTATTAAATGTTATGAACATCATCCTTCGGATTAAAGGGAGAAGGGATGGGGGCAAAGAGACGTCTGCGTTTCCCTTTTTTCCTGATAACAGTAGAGAACTAGAAGGAAGTCCGATATGAGGAGAAAATAGAAAAAGCACTTTCGGACCCTCAGAGGATTTTTAGTGTCTTATCCGTAGGATATGATTCGGCAAAGTTCGTTTTTTTTTTTGCGCTCGGATTCTCTTGCCTGGCCTTCAAAAGACCGCCGG
This sequence comes from Penaeus monodon, assembly GCF_015228065.2. Classification (NCBI taxonomy): domain Eukaryota; kingdom Metazoa; phylum Arthropoda; class Malacostraca; order Decapoda; family Penaeidae; genus Penaeus; species Penaeus monodon. The sequence goes on from NC_051399.1 coordinate 43,191,624, forward strand.
GAAAATGGCACCCAGTTTGTAGATAACTCCACTTTAAATCCCCGAAGTTTGTTGGCCTCTTTAACACGCGTTTCATTTCGACAACGGTTATGTCGGCCGTGTTTGTAGTGTATAGTTTTGATTGATCTATTGATTTGTGTATGTGTTAGCTTTTGTATGTGGGTGAAATGCGTTTCACTCCCCCCCCCCCCCCATTTCGAGGAGCGTTGTGGATTCGCCAGTATCTGCTCCCTCTCCTTGTGAATCAAAAAACATTACTCCTCCAGACGTGGCCGGGGCTGCCATCCTTGTGTCGCAGGTTCCGGCGCTCAGATTGATTGATGAAGATTCCTCTATTAAATTCAGGCCGGCCGACTCATTTACGTCCGGCCAGCGCTCGGCCGCCCAAAGCCACTTACCAAGTTCGGCCGCCAACTCGCCCGAACAGGTAGCGAGAGCCGCGGGAACGCCGGTTTTGCCCCCTCCCCCCCCTTCTCCGGCCGGGGGGGATTAAGATTTTTTTTTTTTTTTTTTTTTTTTTTTTTTTTTTTTTTTTTTTTGGGGGGGGGGGGTGCGTGCTTGCGTGTCTTGAAGATGCGTGTGTCTGATCGCTGGAATAGGAGAATGCCTTGTTATTGCCTTGCATCTATCGTGTAAGGTCTGTGTTGATTGCCATTCGTCGGGACCGCGAGAGATTCAATTTTTCGCAACCTAGATGGGTTGAATCGCCGTCTCCCTTCTTTCAGTTTTCTCTATTTACAGGGAATTTCCATGGGTTGATAGGCTATCAGGCGAGCCAGATGTTAGCTCCGTGTACTCGTTACTCTTCACGTCTGTTATTGTCTAAAAAATAGCTATATTTAGAAACTTAATAGAAAAAAGAAAAACGAGCCTAAGGTAAAGGCATTTCGATCGTTCGTGGCCAGCGGCGGCAAGCTACGGACGGCATAGGTGGCAATTTCAGCTTTAAGTGAAGGCCGGATAAATAAAGTGGCATTCGGCCGCCCGCCCGACCGCCAAATCACGACACCCTCGCCATAATTCTTGTCACTATGAGGCTTGCAACGAGTGAAGGCTTGCGAGTCTTTGGCCTGGTTCTGAGCCGCCTGCAACCTGCGCCGCGACGCCTTCCGTGCCGCGTGTAGGGCTTCCAAACCCAGCCATGTTGAGTGCCTGAAGGGACTCAACGCTGCGAGGGAATGCATGACGGAGACGCGATGCTGAATGCCGGCTCGTGTGGGTTGTTGTGGCGGGGGTAAGATTGTGCAAGACTTCCTAGAATTAATCGATTGCATTTTTATGATAAAACGTGTCTGCCGTCGTCACTGGAACCGCTAGCTTCTTCAGTATTGCCCTGTTGTTCTTGGTGTTTTTGGCATTCTTATTCTTTTTACCGTCATCGTTATTATCATTATTATTTTTATTATTATTGTTATTTTTATTATATTATTATTGTTATTAGTATATTATTGTTATTATTTTTTTTATTACTATTTATATTATTATTATTATTATTATTATTATTATAATTAGATAAAGTACTTGATATTCCTACGGATTCTTCACCATCGTCAGGATCTGGGAGTGTTAATGTTGAAATCATTCTATTTTCCGTTTTTCACAATCACGAAGAGAATCGCCCCATTCACTATAAAAGATCTGATTGAACTGCGGTCGGAATAAAGTATGGAGTCAGTTTGGTTTGTAGTTCTTTATAGAGCACCCTGGCTGACTGGCCACGTGGAGACGAGCATAGTTATTAGTTTTAATGTGCGTTGTAAAGGTTTTATGATTACGAGGTAAGGGACAGCAATGCGTGCCTGTATAAATTTATGTGCTGTGTCAAACAGACCACAAAGCAACTATCCAAGCCCCTTACCTCGTGCCCATACCTCGGGCACGGTAATTAAGCGCTGAGAAATGTTTCAACTCTGTGCTAGTTTGTGTTTTGGAGTTTGTGATTAAGCCTATCTTTCGTACACGAGTTTGTGAAGGATCACGATTCTAGCCAGGGAGGGAGGCAGGCAGGGAGGGAGAGACAGACAGACAGACAGACAGACAGACAGACAGACAGACAGACAGACAGACAGAGAAAAAGAGAGAGAGAGGGAGAGACGAACAGACAGACAAACAAACAGAGAGAGAGCGAGAGAGCGGGGGGTGGGGGGGAAGCATTTGCTCTCGTATTTATGTAACATTTTGGACCAGCTGGTCTATTCAATGGCGTAAGAGCACTATTCGTAAGACAATTACTTTCGATCCCCGATGAAGTGGATATGCTGTCGCCATGGCAACAGCATATCTAGCCATGAACTCTCCTGATGTCACAGTGCTACAAAATGCTCTTCAGCTATGCAGCGCAAGCACCACTCGTTCTTCCCTCGAGCTGTAGAGATCCGCCACTGTGGCATTGATATGCATTCAGGGGGTTCCGAGGGTGCGCTGCGAGAGGCTGCTGGCCGGGTCACCCCTTGGGGTTTACTTTACATCCTTGCTGGCGAGAAGGCTATCCTTACGGAATCTTCCTTGTGGGGCCCTGGAGGTCTGTGAAATTCTCTGTTCTTGCGTTTTTTTTCTCTCTCTCGTTCATAGGTGGCTGTTATTTTAGAGTTATTGTTCGCGTACACCTTTTTAAGAGCTTTTGTTAGACTGTTGCATTTATGAAGCTGAATCGTGTCTTACAAATAGGGTGAAATGAGGGGATTCGTACAAACTCCCCTGTGTTGGAAACATAAATGGCACTCGTGGTCCGTAGATTTTAGCAACATGAATGTTACGTCAGCATTTTTTTTTTTCTTTTTCTTTTTTCTTTCTTTTCTTTTCCTATTGTCGATGTGCTTTCTGTAAAATGGTTTTGTTTGTGTTGCAGTTGTGATGTGGGTCTTGCTATTTATCAGTTATCATGATTTCGCTGTGGTTGATAGGTATTTATTTCTAGAATAAGGACGAACAAAAGGAGAGAAGGAGAGGGAGAGAGAGAGAGAGAGAGAGAGAGAGAGAGAGAGAGAGAGAGAGAGAGAGAGAGAGAGAGAGAGAGAGAGAGAGAGAGAGGGGGGGGGGGGGGGGGCCTTGGTCAATACTGAAGCCTGAGGACCCGTCGGAGACCGCGAGCCTTCTCAAGTATTCACACCATTCTCCTCCACCCGCCCTCCTCCTGCTTCCTACTCAGCAGTTACGTATTATTCGTGGTTTCTGTCATCAGTCTATCTGTCTGTTTATCTAATTATTTATGTAACCCCCTTCCTACTCTCTCTCTCTCTCTCTATCTATCTATCTATCTTTCTCTTTCTCTTTCCTTCTCCCTCCCTCCCTCCTTCCCCTACCCTACCTCCCTTCCTCCTTCCCTCCCTCTCCCTCCTTCCCTCCCTCTCCCTCCTTCCCTCCCTCTCCCTCTCCCTCCTTCCCTCCCTCTGCGCATTGTAAATATCGCCGAGCTCCATGCAAGACAAAGAAACATTGCCACTGCCAGTAAAGCTCGACCTCCAGACCACTCAGGCTGGCACCAGAGAGGAGTGCCAAGTGTCAGGTGCCCACCACTCGCGGGGCTGTAGTACCTGGAGGCCATATTTTGATGATGCAAACACGATTGGCTGCCTATTGACGCTGCCTCTTGGGACTCCACCCCCTTCCTCTTCTCATCTCCTTCTGGCACTTTCATCTTCCTCTCCTCTCTCTCTCTCTTTCGTTTTCATTCTCTTTTTTTTTCTCTGCTTTCCTTTCATTTGTTTGTATTGTTCTCGCCGGCATGTGATCATTACCGGGGAGGCTTAGTTTTTTTCTGTTGGATGTTCGGCTTTTATTTTTGTTGTTATTCGTATTACAGGTATATTGTTGCCTCTGTGAAAACTCCTCGGTGCCTTCCCTTCCACCTCCGTTCGTGTCCCTCTGGCTCGCTCCAATATTTCTTTCCTTCCTTATCATTCCTTTTCGTATTGTATCCCCGTATGGGAGTCTCGACGTCGCTTCCTCTCTCTTCTTTTTTCTCTTTCGTCGTCTGTTCGTACTCTTCTGCTCCTTGTTTTTTTGTGAGAGAGAGAGAGAGAGAGAGAGAGAGAGAGAGAGAGAGAGAGAGAGAGAGAGAGAGAGAGAGAGAGAGAGAGAGAAATTTCATGAAAACCTTGATATCACTTCTCTTCTCTCTCTGCTACTCTTTTTGTTAGTGTTTTCTTATCATTCTCTCTCTCTATCTATCGACTTGTCTGTCTATTTCCTCCTCCCTTTCCCTCTTTAACCTTTCCTATCGTCGCTCCCTCCCTCTTGGCACCCACCCCTTTTTACTCCTTCTTATCCATTTTCGTTTTCCGGTATTTCTTCATATTCTCTATCTCTTGTTTTTCATCTGTAGTGTTATATGCATGTATATATGTAGGTATGTATGTTTACATGCGTGTCAGTGGCCGTGTGTGCGTGGCTCTAGACGGTCGATTATTGATCTTGGCTTGAGACGGTCGCCCCCCCTCCCCCATTCCCCCATCCCCACTCATGATCCACTAAGGGTTTATCCAAAGCTCAGACAGTATTATTTTTCACATCCTTATATCTTGCCCTTATCCACGATTCACTGATTCTCTCTCTCTCTCTCTCTCTCTCTCTCTCTCTCTCTCTCTCTCTCTCTCTCTCTCTCTCTCTCTCTCTCTCTCTCTCTCTCTCTCTCTCTCTCTCTCTCTCTCTCTCTCTCTCTCTCTCTCTCTCTCTCCTCTCTCCTCTCTCCTCTCTCTTCCTCTCCCTATCTATCTATCTATCTATCTCTCACACACTCGCTCACTCACTCACTCACTCACTCACTCACTCTTTTGCACCCCTTTTTCCATTTCCTAACGCTCACAATATCTCACTTTCTCTTTTCCTCCTTCCACTCTTCCGAATGCTCCCATCGCTCTCCTTCCACTCTTCCCTCAGCGCAGCTTCTGCCCGTGGCTCCAGCTGTCCACAAGGCACAGCGCCCATATCCCCCAGATCCACAGCTTTCATCGACGGATATCAGCACACCCAAACAATTTTTCGTATGAGTTCGAAGCAGACATCGTGTGTGTGTGTGTGTGTGTGTGTGTGTGTGTGTGTGTGTGTGTGTGTGTGTGTGTGTGTGTGTGTGTGTGTGTGTGTGTGTGTGTGTGTGTGTGTGTGTGTGTGTGTGTGTGTGTGTGTGTGTGTGTGTGTGTGTGTGTGTGTGTGTGTGTGTGTGTGTGTCCGTGCGTGTGTGAGTGATTGCAATGCGTTTTTTTATATTTCAAATATCTATTTTAATGACTATAAAACTGCTAAAAATAAAATGTTTGATAAAAGACAGGATTGCAAGTGCAGGTTTCGGTTTCCAAACCGACGCGGTCGATTTTAGGGCGAGGGAGTAACTGTCAGCTGGTTCCGCGAGTCAGCTTATGAGAGGAAACATTTTTGTCAGAACGAGATCCTCTTTATGACCTTTCTGCGTAGTTTTGCCTTGGCATTGCAGCGTCCTTGGTGGCCATCTGCTCGCGTATTCGGCGTCGTCCGCGGGCCAGCCTGCAAACGCCATCCGCATTCGTATCCATCAGT
>NC_051399.1:43199634-43214229 GCF_015228065.2 Penaeus monodon
TCTCTCCCCTCTCTCTCTCTCTCTCTCCTCCCTCTCTCTCTCCCTCTCTCCCCTCCCCCCTCTCTCCCCCTCCTCCCTCTACTCTCCTCTTCTACCTATCTTCTTTCTCTCTCTCTCCTCCTTTCCCTTCTCCCTCCTCCTCCCCCTCTCCCTCTCCCTTTCCCCTCTTCCTCTCCTCCCCTTCCCTCCCCCCCTCCTCCTCTCCTCTCCTCCCTCTCCTCCCCTCCCTCTCTCTTCCTCCTCCCTCCTCCCTCCTCCCTCCCTCCCTTTCCCGCCCTTTCCCTCCCTCCCTCTCTCTCTCTCTTTTTTTAAATCCTTAAACTGCCACGAAAGGATGTTAGATATTTAAAGGTATATCTGAATTTCCCCAATGGATGTTGACATCGTGGAGGGGGGGTGGGAGTGGGGCAGAGATGTAATTAAGGAATGAAAGATGAATAGAAAGGGAGAACAAGATCCGGAGAATGAGGGAGGGCAAGGTTCCATTAAACGAAACGAAATAACGAAATCATAATCCAGAGATTAAGAAAATGGAAGCGAAAGACAAATCGGAGGATCATTGGATCTGCGAAAGATTATCGGGGCTGGTAACGGAAATTCCCCCTCGAGCGCGCGAGGGGCTGGAGCTGCAGGCGAAATAGCGCCGAGGACGATATCTTAGGCTTAATGACCTGTGTGAGCTTTGTGGGTATCGCGAGCGCATGCACGCACGCACGTACGTACGTACTCGCGCTGGAGAGGGTTTGTGTGTGCGGGGGTAGGTTTGGGTGTATATATTTTCCCCCCTTTTTCTCTAAGCGCAAGCGCCATCTCTCCCTCCCTCCTTCCCTCCCTCCCTCCCTCTCTCCCTCCCTCTCTCCCTCTCTCCCTCCCTCCCTCCCTCCCTCCCTCCCTCCCTCCCCTCCCTCTTTCGCTCCCTCCCTCCTTCCCTTCTTCCCTCCTCCCCCCTCCCTCCCCTGTGACCTGTGGATAGGATGCCGGGAGGACGTGTGGATGAGGGAAATGGGCGGCTGGAAATGTACAAGGGAAGGGCAAGATGAGGAGATGGAGAGAGGGGAAGAAAAAGAAAAAAAAAAAGCAGGGTGCAGAAAATGAAAGAAAGAGAAGCAGGAGACAGAAGAGAGAAAGAGAACGAGATTTAACAGAGCGAAAGAAAGGACTGGCTATTGTATTAAAGCCGGATGGGCCGAAGAGGGAGAGTGTGAAAAGGAGGATCCTAATAATAGTAAAAGTGATGATAAGAAGATGACCACAGAAAGAGGGCGGGTAGGAAAGGAACGAAGCCAGGAGGGGATGATGCAAGGAATGGGAAGAGACAGAGTGAGAGAAATGGAGGAAGAAGAGTAAAGGGAAAGGAGAGAGGGGAGAGAGTAAAGGGAGAGGGAGACAGAAAGGGAGAAAGGAAAGAAAGATGGAGAGGGAGAGAAAGAGAGGGAAGGGAGATAAAGAGAGAAGGATGGGAGAAGAGAGAGAAAGAGAGAGGAAAGGGAGAAGGGAGAGGAAGAGAGAGGGAAGGGAGAAGGGAGATACAGAGAGAGGGATGGGAGAAGAGAGAGGGATGGAGAGAAGAGAGAGGGAAGGGAGAAGGGAGAGGAAGAGAGAGGGAGGGAAGGGAGGAGAGAGAGGGGGGGATAATAGGGGTGTGAGTGCGCCATGGTGTTGAAGCGGGGTTTGTGAGCAAAGGTCTATTGGCAGAGTGAGCACCTTGCCACTGGGAGGGGGTGGCGTGAGGATAGGGAGGGGGGGGGGAAGTAATGAATAGAGTTCGTGTAAATGAGGCAGGCGATGCGACTCTAGAGGAACGACGCGATGGGTGCTCGGTACCAGGGAGAGGTGGGTGAGGAATGTGGCGCCATCTCTGTTTCATAAGTTAATTGATTTTTCTTAAAAAAAAAAAAAAAAAAAAAAAAAAAAAAAAATTGCCCGGTATATGCTTGCTGCTATGAGGGATCGAAAATGTAAATGATATTGCTGATTATATAAAACGCAAATTCTTACTAAGAGGTTCGTGTACTTCTACTCTCCTCTCCTCTCCTCTCTCTGTGCGTGCGTGCTGTGCCTGTATGTAGACTTCTTACCTCGTGTAAAGAGCCAACCCTCTCATAGGTCTCGTGGCTCACAAATAGAGTCTTCATCTATGTATTTAATTTTTTTATTATCCCCTCAGCCCCCTTCTTTCTTTACCAGAGCGAGCCCCCCCATAGCAGCGCCACCAGCCCGACCCGTATTGATTTTGAAAGGAAGTTTTGTATGGCGTTTGGATTTTACGTGACTCTTAGGCCGAGGCGAGGGATCTGTGGGGATGAGTTGCCCGGGAGTGGGATGACGGCCGGAGGGTGTAGTGTTGCCTGGCTGAATCCAAGGGGGGAGGGGGGCTAGGCTACATGCCCCAGGCCTACACGTAGGGCTACGCAGGTCGCGGTAGGGCTAAGGTAATGTGCCCACGGCGGAGAGAACCCTTTGTGGTTGGGACAGAATTGCCTGGTAGCGATGCTCTTAGGACTACTACCTCCTTGCGCTTAATTAGGTGATTGGATTTCTTCCATTGATTATTAGACTTGTCTTTTTGGCTGGTTGGATTATTATTATTTTTCTTTTCTTTTCTTTTCTTTTCTTTGGGGGGGGCTTGAACTTGCTTTCACACACGATAATATGTCTTCTTAAAGCCTGCATTTATTCTTGCTCTACTACCTGCTCCTCCTATTATTATTATTATTATTATTATTATTATTATTATTATTATTATTATACTTCCTCTTCCCCCTCCTCTCTTTACCTTCCTCCTCCTCCTCCCTTCGTCACACCTCCTCCTCCCTTCGTCACACCTCCTCCTCCCTTCGTCACTTCCTGTGATGGCTGAGGTTATCGCACAGGTGTTTCGGGGTATTTATTAATTCAGCTCACAGATGTTAAGCGGATAATGTGCGCATAAATCTCGCGCGAAGCGCCCCGCTTTGTGTATCCACGCCCGCCGTTATGGGCATGTATGTGTCGTGTCTGTCGGTCTGTGCTGTACGGTCGCCTTCGTTGGGTTGGGGCAGTGGGAGAGGAAGGCTTGTGTGCGCAATTATTCGCGAAGCCCCGGGAAGTGCCATGACGGAGTTCGCCCGCGCCTTCGTTTGTTTCCTGTACCGTTTGATCACATGAAGCGAAGGGGGGGGGGGGATGCTGAGTTGACGGTATTGGAGCTTGTCTGGGAGGTTCTTTGTGCCAGTGTTCTTGTTTTCTTCTTATGAATGTTTGATTTCATTTTTTTTTTCGCTCTATTGTATTTACCCTTCTCGTTATGTTAGCGTGTCCCCTCTCTTCTCTTCCTTTCCTTTCCCTTCGATATTTTTCGCCTTCGTCATGGCTATCTCCCCCGTGATTCCCGCCTCCGAATGGGCGCGCGCCCGCACCTGCGCTCGTGGCCGTAGCTCGCGTGAATGTGTCAAGCGCCTCGGGCTAATTAAGGTCCTCCTCCAGGTTAAGGCCGCGAGTTCCTGCCCGAGCCATTATCTGCCCGGGAATGGAGCTGGGAATTAGGAAAAGGGCTGCACCTCGCCAACCTTCTCTGTTTGCCTGCAAGCCTACTTACCTGCCTACCTGCCAATCTACCAATCTAGCTGTATCTCTGCCTCAAACTCTATCTATCTGTATATCTCTATCTGTCTCGCTGTCAAACAGTCAGTTTATCCCTATCTACCTATATCTTCGCCAGTCTGGTTACCTACCTGCCTGCTTATCTACTTACCTGCTTGATCCCACGGCGGTTCGAGGGGGAGGGAGGGGGCACTTCGATGGCTCGGACTGCCGCCGTCCCTGCGAGCCATGTGCGGTAGGGGAAGCCAGGATGTGGCTTGTGGAGGTTGCTGGCTTTGTGATGTTCTTCGCGTGATTATTCAATTTCCTTCGAGAGAAAGAACGAAGCCAATTTACTTCTAGGAGGAGTGCCTGTCGTAGCAGATCTCTGTGTATGTTATAAGTATCTGTGTACGTATGGGTGCGTACATGTGTTGCATGGATATGTGGGGGAGGGGGAGGCGGAGGCGGGAGACATTTTGCGTGCATGAGCGAGTTACTTTCGTGTGAGTACTTGGGATGCAGTGACTCAGCAAGATGGCTCGCTGCATTTCGCTTGCTTTATAAACAAGGCGAGTGAAGGACTGTCTTGGGGTTGCAGACATTCCCAACGCCTGGCTCAGTAATGGAACGGAAAATTACTTTGTTTAATTAGGCGAGGTTGTAGGGGACACTCCCTCCTGAGGCAAGGTATTGCGCGTTGTTTATTCTTCATTTTTTTACATGTGTTTTCTTATGGCCTCTTATGGAATATGTTGCATATTATTTGTGTCTTCACTTTCCATTGTATCATTATCATATAATGATAATATCAACAAGATCCTGTTTTATTGTTATGGTGCCCACATTTCTGTGCACATTGCTGGCATTTTTATCTGTGATATTATCGCAATTAAAACAAGTATGCGAATGCTACTCGTGCTTGCTCTTTTTTCTACTCGGTGTCGTCAACGTTCATAGCCTTTAATACGCATCCGAATTTATTATCCGCCGCAGTCTTCCTTCGCCAAATCCTGCAGTCTTTAGCCGCACGTCATGCGAGGGCTTTATCGGACCCGCGCAGACTTTTTTCGGGAGCCCTGTAATTTTTCGCGCACGGACCCCGGCGCCCACATCTTCGCACGAGCCATTGTCTTCAACAGCCAGAATTTGGACACGGTTCATAACCCTTTATGGGCGGCCGCAACTCCGGCAGGAGTCTTCTGCGAATACCGCCGCCCAGGGGCACCTAGGCGGCGGAAGCGCTGCGAATTGCGTTTTGCTTCCTCTCATTATTTGCCCTTCTTTCTTGTGCCTTTTCGTTTTTTTCTTAGATTACCCTCTCTCTTTCTCCCTCCCTCCCTCCCTCCCTCCCTCCCTCCCTCCCTCCCTCCCTCCCTCCCTCCCTCGTCCTCTCTCTCTCCCTCGTCCTCTCTCAATCCCTCGTCCTCTCCCTCTCCCTCTCCCTCTCTCCCTCTCCCTCTCCTCTCCCTCTCCCTCTCTCTCTCTCTCTCTCTCCTCTCTCTCTCTCTCTCTCTCTCTCTCTCTCTACCCCCCTTCCCCTCCTTTCCCTTCCATTCCACATCTCCCTCTCGTCTGCCTTTCGTTCTCTATTCCTCTCTTCTCTTCTTTTCATTGTACTTTATTTCCCAATCTTATCTCTCCATGTCTATTGTCAATCTGTCTCGATTCTTTTTCCTTCTTATGTTCCTACTCCTGTTTTCTCTCTGTGTTGTCTCTTCTCTTTCCTTATTTCTTTTATACCGTTTTTCTGGTTTATGAATCTGTCGCTCTTTCTCCCCTTTCTCGCTCTTTCTCTCTCTCGCTCCTCCTTCTTCCCTCTCCCTATTTGTGTTGCCTTGAGGTAAATTCCCAGCGTTAGCCCATCCCACTTAAAAGGAGGATTCGATCTGAAGTTGGACCATGAAAGAAAATGGGCCTGGCAAGAGCTGAGGGGTGGCGCGCCCGAGCCGTAGACTTTTGTAGGGTAAGCGCCCTTGCCTTTGATGTAGGACTTGCATTCTCTCCCGCCCTTCTCTTTCTCTCTTTCTCTCTCTCTCTTTCTCTCTCTCTCTCTCTCTCTCTCTCTCTCTCTCTCTCTCTCTCTCTCTCTCTCTCTCTCTCTCTCTCTCTCTCTCTCTCTCTCTCTCTCTCTCTCTCTCTCTCTCTCCTCCCCATTCCTTCATTCCTCCCTCTCGCTTCCTCTCTTCCATCGATCATTCCCGTTTCTTATTACCATTGTTTTCACCGTGTGCTGTAAGGCTGTTGATACTTTCTTCTAATTTGTTCTTTGCGAAGTCGTCGGCCTTTGTCCGTACGGCCTCTATGTTCTTGTCTTTGCTTGCTGAAAGTAGGCCTAATTGCAAGCCACTATGAGTTGAGGCGGAGAGAGAGGGAGGGAAAGGAAGAGAAGGGCAAAGGGGGTCAGGAGGTAGCGCTACTCGCTGCCATGCAACAAAGAATTGGAATAGATGACGAGTAACAGCACGTGGCTTTGTTATTGCGTGGCGCCCCCGGGGTTAAGGAAGGTGTGAGGAGCGGCCTTTCCCCGCTCGAATGCTACTCTAGATCACCTGGGAGACCGCGGGGAGTACAACGACCCCCGGGGGAGGCCCCGTGCCAAGTTAGGCGGTCTACCTGGCACTCTTGGGGCCACTCTTCTCCACTGCTTCCACACCATCTATTGCCTTTCCCACCTCGAGTCTCTCTCCCTCCACTTCACCCAGCACCTCCACCCCCTCTCCACCCACGCCCTTCACATCCTCGAGTGTGTTTTGCGAGTGCCCCCACGCGCGTTTGGGACCGGCATTGGCTCGCGCTTCTCAGTTCTTCTGATTTGTGCTTGATGAGGCCGGTTTGTTTGTGTCTGGGGTTTTGTCTCCCTCAGGCAAACATTTGGCGATTTTGTGGGCGTGAGTCAGGGGGTTGTGGTGGGATTGTGGTGTTCTCTTGTTGTTGTTGTTGTTGTTGTTGATGATGTGGTGGTGTTTGGGTTCAGTCTTGTTTGGTGCATATGACACTCTCGCAAGATTGTTCACCCCGAATTTTGAGATATTTCTGGACGAGTGTTTGGCAAACATCCTCAACTCTTTTTTTTTTTTTTTGTTCTGGAGAGACTCATCGTTGTCTTTTGCCTCCGAACATAGGGATGAACGTTTGAGGCAGGGGAAGCGCAAGCGAATAAGGTGAAAGATATTAAGGGAGGAAGAGAGAGGTAGAAATAAGTTGGGAATTGTTTGTATATGGGGAGGGAGAGGAGAGAGAGAGAGAGAGAGAGAGAGAGAGAGAGAGAGAGAGAGAGAGAGAGAGAGAGAGAGAGAGAGAGAGGAGGGGGGGGGGCAGGAGTAGGACAGATAAACAGACAGACAGACAGATATAGAGGGATGACAGCAGGCAGTTACAGCTCCCCCCCCCCCCCCGAGTCAAGCAAGTCCCTCTCAAAAACAGCAACAAAGAAGAAATCCGCCACCGCGCCCGAGCCCCGTGACAGAACGCCCTTAATTAAAGCTGAAGTAGAGGTGCCAGTTGGCGATTATTAGGAGGTGTTAGCGCCAGGTGGTGCAGTTACCTGGCTGGAGGACGTGGCCTTCTGCACAGATCAATATCCTCATCAGCTCCCTCTCTTCCCCAGAATTTACTGGCGTAGTTGCGTAATTTTCAAAAAGTGCCTCTTGCCTTGGTTCCTTGGCGACGCAGGTGATGGTGGCCGATTGATTTGGTTTCATCGGTTTGTTTGTTTTTTAATGTTCACAATTTACGGTCTTTCTAGCTGTGTGGTCTTTACGTCCGTGAGGGTTTCGGTTCTCGTCTCATTTCTGCATGGTGACTTTTTGTGTCGCAATGTAAAAAGAGACTTGCTTATTTTCAGCCGCAGCATCATTATCATCATCAGCAGCAGCAGCATCGTTAGCAAAAACACAATGCCGTATTCACACGCTGAATGAAAGAAACTAAGTTTGTGTATATACATTTTTTCGTTTTTAGAATTTGTTTCCGTTTAATTTTTTTTTTCCTGATAATGAGTGTCCACAACCATTTTTTTTTATATAAATATAGGGAATAATAAAATCCCTCTTTTCCTATTAAATGGTTCTACACGGGGTGGTAGTTTAAACCGCACTCGCTCTAGCCCTGATGATGTGTTTATCAGCACGCGCACATTTATGTTTGTTTTTTTCCGGTAATATCCCGAGTCTCCGCTATTGTAATGGGGAGTTTCCATCTAGTTATGTTTTGTAACCTCTCTCTCGCCCCATCTCCCTCGGTTTTATGATAGGTGTATTGCAGTGATTCCCTCCGTCTCACCGCGAAACCGTCCCTGCCTCGTGTCGGTAGCTACGCACTTTTTTCTCGCTTACTAGTTTTTCCCTTTAACGGTGGCATTTGGACACGTGTGTACCCCCCGGTCTTTTCGCTCTCGCTTTACCCTTCGCCAACCTCCGCCCGAGGCCAGGTGGTATGAGTCATGCCGGGGTAATAACACAGATTTTGAACTGTGAAATTTGGGTATTCTCATACTCTCTTCTCCCTCCCCCCATCTCTCTCTCTCTTCTCCTCTCTCTCTCTCTCTCTTTCTCTCTCTCTCTCTCTCTCTCTCTCTCTCCTCTCTCTCTCTCTCTCTCTCTCTCTTCTCTCTCTCTCTCTCTCTCTCTCTCTCTCTTCTCTCTCTCTCTCTCTCTCTCTCTCTCTCTCTCTCTCTCTTCTCTTCTCTCTCTCTCTCTCTCTTCTCTCCTCTTTCTCCCTCCCTCCCTCCCTCCCTCCATTCTTTCCATTCCTCACCCTCTTCCTCGATCCTCTCCCCCCCCCCATCCAGGATTGTAATGCTCGGTCCAATCTCCTCCGGGGAGATCCGAATTTAGAAAGATCCGTTGATCAAACCCAGTCGCCGTACCTTCTCGGGGGATTAGAAGGCAAGTTTTAATTTTTGGATTAGTTATCCACGGTTCCGCTGTGCGTTGCCGGTAAGGTATATGACGTTGGCGCGACGGAGACCTGTTACGTAACGGCGGTGTAGGGGTGGCGATGCGTGTGCTTGAAGGAGATAGTGTTGCAAGTGTGTGTGTGTGTGTGTGTGTGTGGTGTGTGTGTGTGTGTGTGTGTGTGTGTGTGTGCGCGCGCGTGTGTGTGTGCTTGTATGTGTCATTTGTGTGCGTGCGCGTGTGTGCGCTTGTATGTGTCATTTGTGTGCGTGCGAGCACGTGGCTTGTATAGTTATGAGCGGAACCCGTTTGCGGCAAGGGAGATGGCGTGATGGGCGCCGTTTGTCGTTTTGGTTTGAAGGTGACGGCATGTTATGGTGGCCACGAGCATCGCGGGAGGAAGGCCTGGCGAGAGGAGACTGTGTGCTCAGGTGGTGGCTGTGGGATCGATGCCGCGCCACCCACCTGCACTGCTGCTGCTGCTGCACCGCTACAGCCCTGCCCTTCTCACCCCGCCCTGCCCTGCCCTGCCTTGCCCTGCCCACCGCTGATCCTCTTTGCCCTACCTTGGTCCTCAAGTGTGCCTGGCCCACTCGGGAGGATACCAGATAACGGTCATGACGCAATTAACTCTTCCCCCCTATATGGCTCTCTCTCTCTCTCTCTCTCTCTCTCTCTCTCTCTCTCTCTCTCTCTCTCTCCTCTCTCTCTCTCTCTCTCTCTCTCTCTCTCTCTCTCTCTCTCTCTCTCTCTCTCTCTTCTCTCTCTCTCTCTCTCTCTCTACACACACACACACACAACACACACACACACACACACACACACACACACACACACACACACACACAATCAGTCTCTCTCTAACTCCATTTCAGTCTCTATCTAGCTCAATCTCTCCCCCCCCCCTCTCCCTCCCTCCCTTTATCTTCCTCAATTTTTGCTCTGTACCTGTTTCTTCCTTCGCCCCAGGTGACTCCCGATATGCAGAAAATGCGGATAAATAGTCAAATTATGTCAATGAGGAAGGAAGGTTTAGGGAAGAAACACATGATGGATGATAGGGATGCAGTGGAGGGGAGGGGGGAGGGGGAGGGCTGAGGGGGAGGGGGACGGGCACCCATTAAGGAGCCCACTGAGAGCCATTGGAAGATTCTTGGTTGGATGATATTGTGTTAAGGAGAGGAGGACGAGGGGAGTGGGGAGTGGGAGTGGGGAGAGGGGAAAGGAGAAGGAAAAGGAAGGGAGGAAAAGAAAAAAGGTCGGTGTCCTCCTCCCTTTTGCTTGGTGACGAGAAGAACGCACTCCCTTATGATTTGTTCTGTTGGTTCTGCTCCCATTACGTGCGAGATTTATGAGGCGTGATAGGGGAGGGAGAGGGGGGGGGGGCAAGAGAGGGAGTAAGTGAGGGGCAAGAGCGAGAGAGAGGGAGTAAGTGGGGGGGGGGGGCAAGAGAGGGAGTAAGTAAAGGGCAAGAGCGAGAGAGGGAGCAAGTGAGGGCAGGAGAGGGAGAGGGAGCAAGTGAGGGGGCAGGAGAGGGAGAAAGGAAGAGAGGGGGCAAAAGAGAGAGAGAGAGAGGGAGTAAATGGGGGGGGGGGCCAAAAGAGGGAGAGAGTGAGGAAATGAGAGGGCAACAGAGGGACAGGGGGAGGGGTTTAATGCGTGAGGAAGCAGCCACCTTCAAGTCTTATGGTGTCCCTTCCTCATTTTATACATTTTCTCTCGTTTTCTTTATTCTCTTTCTAGCTTGTTATTCCTTCCCATCCTTCTTCTTTCTCTATTTTCATCTTGCTCGTTCTTATTTTCTTCCGCCCCCCGCTCTCCTCCTATCTTTTTTTTATTTTTTCAACTTTCTACCTTTCCTCCATTCCTACCGCTCTCCTGTCTCCCCTCCTTTCTTTTCTTCCCATCTTTCCATCTTTTATTTTTCTCTCCGTCTCCCTCCCTCCCTCCCTCCCTCCCTCCCTGTCTGTCTGTTTCGAGAGCTGCCAGGACGGTGTCTCCGGCGGCGCTACGGCGGCGATGGAATGATGGATTGGCGAGTCTTTGTTCTTTGTTCAGAGCCATCAGTAATGGAGAGTGAGGAGGGGCAAGGGAGGGAGACAGAGACAGAGAAAAGAGACATGAAAAGAAAGAAGAAGCAGGTGAACGATGCGATGAAAATCAGGTGTAGACGTGGTGGGCGGGATGGAAGATGAAAAAGGGAAGGAGAGAGAAAAATGGGATAAAGAATGGATGAGACCCTACCGATACATTTCAAAGAAGAGAGGAAGTACAGAGTGATTGGAAAGATTTGAGAAGAGCATACCTCAGCGTTGCTAGTCTTGCCCTCGGTGTCAACACTTACGCGCGTGCACATGCTCACCCATTCACTCGCTCACTCACTCACTCACATTCTCTCTCGCTCCCTCCCTCCCCCCCTCTCCTTTTTTCTTGCAATTGCGTTTGTGTTTAGAATCAGGGAGGGAATAACAGATTCGCCGTTGATTGCTTTAGTGAAACGCAGGACCTCGTGCTGCCTCTTAGCGGCCTCCATTAAACTGCACTATTGGATTAGTGTTCAGTAGGAAAGGGGAGTAGAGGCCCATAGGGGACGGGGGCCTTAGTGCCAGGATGTGGACACTCCTGAAGTCGCGAGGATCCTTTGGAGGAGGCTGTTAGATGAAGGACGTGGCTGCCTCCAAGTGCGAGAGCTGAGGGTGATGCTTGAGAGTCCGAAGGGGGAGAGGGAAGAGGAGCGGTGGACGAAAGCTGTTAGGCTGATAGGGGAGGAGGGGCGCATTAAGGAAGGAGGTTCCGAGACTTCTGTTTTAATTAGACCACAGAGAAAGGATAGGGATAAGGGGGAAGAGGAAGAGGAAAAACTGAGAGGAAATTTTCTTATTCAGTGTGTGCGTGTGTTTGCGTGTATGTGTCATCGAGTGTGAAACAATGTTTACCCTCCTTTTAGTTAGGGGCGTAGGACGGCCAAAACGTTACCTGCAAGGCGCGCACGCTCACTGCGGGTGCTGAACGCCCCCAGGGCGAGAAGAGGAGAAGAACGGAGAAGAGAGTGAGCGGAGAGGAGAGTGAGAGGAGGGGAGAGGAGCAGGGAAAAGGAGAGCCATGCGGAGCCAGGGTCGAGGGGGTTGCGTGTTTACTCTCCCGGCAGGGCTCGCGGCTCAAGTATATCCCCGTCTCATGCTTAACATTTTCCCGGCCTCTCCAGCCATCACCGCGAGCCTTCAGCGAGAGATTTGGATTCTCGCTCCGCGGCCGATCGACCCTCCGTCGCGCCTTTGTTTCTCGGCCGCCGCGGCTTCCTTCGTCTTCACGCCCTTCTAGCGCTGGGCTTCTTTCCCTCCTCATTTCCATGTTTTGAAGTCGGCCTTGCAAGTGTTATCGGTTTGCTATTATTGTCATTGTTTTTTATTAGTGTTTCTGTTATTACCATTTCCGTTACTTGAATATTGTTGTTATTACTGTTATGTGATTATTATTATTATTATTATTGTTTCGAAATATTAAAATTGATATTGATATTAGCTGTCATCATCATCGTTGTTTTATTGCCAATGCTCTCTTATGATTCATTTTGCTTGCCATATTTCGTGAGCAAAATCAGTGTCTTCACTTCAACCGAAATAGTAATAATAACACTTGCATGCAAATTGAAGAAAACATGGATAGGGTAAAGTGCTGCCAGCCGGGTTCGTTGTGCTCGATTTTTTGTCTTTTTGTTTCATTTGCCTTTACGGTTTTGTTGTTATTGCTGTATTTTTCATCATTTGTGTTGTTAGGGATGAGGATACATCAGCAATGTTGGAATTATTTTGTGTAGAGGAATACGACACCTCAAATTTCTGTGCTGATGTCGGAAAAGCACTTTTAACATATTGTTAACATTAATATTATTATTACATTTTTTTCTATATGATCAGCAGCAGCAGCTACAGCATTATTCTGTGATGTATACTTTTTTTAATTGTTTGAATTCCTAAGAACATTAAGCCCATGAGGTATGAAGAAAAAAAAAGGCAAATGATGACAAAAAGCAATTTTTTTTTCTTAGATCAGTGTGACATATTTTTATCCGAAAGGTCAGATCGGGTCGAGAGTGGTGGACACATGGAAGGCGAAAAAAGTTACGACCGCGAGCCAAGGGGGTCAGATTTACACGTCAGAAGGGACTTAACTTTGGCCGAGACGGGGAAGTTCTCGATTGGAGAAAATTCCGCGTTTCACCCAAAGTGAGATGACTGTGCGGGGATGTTTATGTATGCGTGTGGCCGTTCGTGTGCTTGTGCTTTTGTTGTGTTTATTTTTGTGTGCGTATTTTCCTTTGGTTTCTTATGTGATGTATTCATGTGTTTCTTCGTGTGTTTGTTTGCGTTAATGGCTTATCTCTGTGCGTTTTTTTTTTATGTTTGTGTACATCGTCCCAGCGGCCCCGCGAGAGGCGACTGCGATGAACACATCACCAGGTGCGTCGACGCGATGAAATGTTACGTTGGTTGTTTACGTTTGTTATTGCCAAGTAATTGGAGATTTTGTAGATTTTGTGGCCTCTCACAACCCTCGTCTGTTTTATTGATTGCCATTTTGTTTATGACTTTGTTAAATGCTTTTTCGGAAACCGCATTTTAACCCCCGTCGATATCTAGAAAATCACCCGCTAGATTAGGTAATACGGGATTGTGCAGCTGCGCCAGGTGGAACCGCCAGCGCCAGAGGGAACCAGTCAAGGGGGGTGGGGGAGTGAGGGAGAGGGGTCGGAGTCAGGTGGCCGAGGGAGCACAGTGAGCACGCCATGTTGTGGTGTGAGCTCGAGCGCCGTGCAAGATCCTGGAACTGGTTTGGACGAGCGGGAGGGGAGTCGAGGGGCGTCCGTTGGATCCGAAGGTTTAGGAGGTTTGAGCTGTGGGGGTTTCCTGGTTTCATGATTAAAGGGCCTCGTTGCGATCGTTTTACCTCCTCTGTCTGTCTGTCTGCCTGACCCTCCCCCCTCCCCCCCCCACCTTCCTTAATGTTCGCCTCTCCCTCTCCTCCTATCTATTTTTGCCTCTCCCCTCTGTCTCTCTCTCTCTCTCGCTACTCCTTGTCTCTTTCATTCCTTCTTCTTTTACTTTTTTCTTTTTCATCATGCCATTCTTTCTCGCAGGTTTTTTTTTCTCGTCATTAAGTGTCAGATTTTCTTTTTATCTGCTACAGCTTTTTTTCTTTCTTTTATTCTATGTCTTTTTCTTTCTCTTTCTCTCCGTCGCCATTACCTTCATGAAGAAGTATACAGTGAGAAATATTTGCCTTGCTCTCGCGTCCGTTTGGCTTGGCTGCAGCGCCGAGCGGATTCAGTACCGCGCCAAGTATTGCGTGGTTCCTCCGCTACTCGCACTGGGTTATGTCAGGTGCACGACTTTGCATGGGTTTTATTTTCTGCGCTCTCTCTCTCTCTCTCTCTCTCTCCCCCTCTCTCTCCTCCTCTCTCCCCTTCCTCTCTCTCTCTCCTCTCCTCCTCTCCTCGCTCTCGATCTCTCTCCCCTCTCTCTCTCGCCTCTCTCCCTCCCTCTCCCTCCTCCTCTCCCTCTCCTCTCCTCTCTCTCTCTCTCTCTCTCTCTCTCTCTCTCTCTCTCCTCTCTCTCTCTCTCTCTCTCTCTCTCTCTCTCTCTCTGTCTATCCTCCCCTCCCTCCCTCCCTTCCTCCCTCCCCTCTCCCACTGTCTCCTTCGCTCCCGCCCCCCTCTTTCTGTTTCTAAATTTAAAAAAGTTTTCTATTATTGAACAATGGCTTGTTCATGAACATTACTTATCTGGTGAAGCACACACATGTGATATTCACCGTATCACCACTGATTGTGTTTATACATACTAGTCCTTTGCACCTTATAACCCTCACTAATTTCCCACGTTTTCCTCCCTTTGCAGGTAAGTGTCTCATCCCGTGATTGCTACGCGTTTCCCCACGTGGGTAAGTACGGAGACCTTGCACGCATTCTTCACCGCATCTGGTCTTTTCGGTCTTCGGTAATGAGCGTGCGGGCGCGGTCGGGCGTGGCGGCGGCTGGCGTCACGCGGCGAGCTCGGGGAGGATATGCTGGCCACTTCACTGCGTGAGGGGCTGTGTTTTGCGTACTTTAAAATGTAGGGGGGGATTGGGAGAGAAA
>NC_051399.1:43216829-43231829 GCF_015228065.2 Penaeus monodon
GTGACGGGGTAAGGAGGGCTGAGGGAAGGGAGTCTGGCCGGGTGCCCGGGGAGACCTAGGGGTGCCAGCGCCGGCTGTGTGCCCATCCCCCCTCTTGGTGTCTCAGTCACAGCCCCAGCAGCAGCAACAGCAGCACAAGGAGCGCCTCGCCAGCACCATCAGCCCGCCCCGGCAGTCCCGGCCGGTGGTGAGAGGGGCGCGCCCGTGTGCTAGGCGCTCTCTCTCTTGCACGGCTATCATGTGTGTTGTTGGTGATCATAGTCTGCTTACTCGCGCCCCCGCGGCCCCCGGTGCCCAGCGGGACTTTCCCCTGTTGCGCCGCCAGTGAGAGCCGCGTTTGGACGCGGGAGTGAAACTGGAGTGGGACTTGTGTAGTGAGCAAGGTTGTGCAAGTGGGCGGCGCTTTGAGTTGCAGCTCCGTTTTGCTGCGCGATGTCGGGCTGTGCCATGGGGGGGCAGGAGGCGTCAGAGGTGCTCCCCTGGTGGAGTCCCGGGATCGTGCTGGAGCCGAACCGCGGCCGCCCCCACAACGCGCGCGAACCGCTCCGCGAGCCCTTCGATAGTGCACAGACAAGGCGCGAACGGCAAGAGCTGCGCCGCAGACGCACTCACAAGGACCGCAAGAGAAGAGCTCTCGTGGAAGACAGTCCCGCGGCGCCGAGGAGCGGGAGGTGGCTGCCGGAGTGGTTGGTCGATGCCGTGGCGACCGTGTGGAGGTGGACGGTGAGCTTGGGGATGGTGATGCTGGTGAGGGCAATAGGCGCAATTTGGAAAAGTTTGGGAGGTGCAGAGAACTTGTGGGCGGAGAGGGTGAGTTGGAGCAGCGAGCGTGACACCAATGAGTCAGATTCTGGTGAGGGGCTCAGTGTGTCTGCCACCCGACCCTCGTCCGGGCCACACGCTCCACCCTGCGGCACACCACCGCCGCCGCCGCCACCCCCGCCACACCTGCCCGACCAGCCACACCTCAGCCATCAAGCCTGCCTCCTCCCTGCCACCCACAGTGACGATACACTTGACACTGCAGGCTCCCGAGAGCCACGTCGTGTGCCTCGCTCCTCCATGATCCATCCTACACGCGACCCTCAATCGCCAGCGCCTCCTCCTCCTTTCCCCTCTTGCTCTCCAAGTGTCGTCCCACGTGCTAGTCCGCCTCCTGGTGCCACCCACAGTGATAGTCGCTCGACTGTTGCCACCGCGAGTCTTACACAGTCTACGGGTGCCACTGAACGCCCTCCGGTTGTCACTGAACTTGCACATTCTCCGTCGGGCCACAGTGAAACTGCTGGACAGGAAGATGACAGGTTGCAAAGTGAGAATGTGCAGTCAGCAGTTCCGTGTGCAACTTCCTGGATCAGCAAGGCAAGGGAAGGGACCAGCATGGACTCAGCGGGACAGGATACAGGTGTCCAGGTTCTGGCGGCCATGCGAGGCTTCAGCTCTGTGCAGGAAGAGATGATGCGTGCCATCAGAGACGCCAAGGAAACGTCCCTCGCCCTCATCGAAGACCGGCGCGATAGTGTGTCCTCTGTAACTAGTAGTGGCTCCCTTGGCTCCCTCGGCTCTCTCGACGCCTACCTGTCGGCAGCCGGTTTAGAGTCGAACCTGAGTTCATCGGTGAACTCTGCCCGTGGCAGTCCGCTGCCCGACCATGACGTGCCCTCAGTGATCGAAGCGGCGCCTCTCGCGGCCGCCGCCCCCCTGCCCCGCGATTACGACCAGCGGCTGGAGGAGGACATCGAGGCCTCCCTGGCGCTGGTGGACCACCACTCGCCTTCTGACACAGACACCGAAATAGAAGATATCTCTAAGGCCGACGAGGGGGTAAGTGTTAGGGGCAACCTCGTGCTGGAGATTCATCGGCGCCAGTGGTCCCCAGACGCCACCTTCCCGAAGGACTTGACGCCTCCTGTCAGGACTCCTGAGGATATTCTCCCGCCCCCTGAACTCCCTCTTAATCCCGCTGACCCCCGGGTGCAGTCCGAGAGGCAGGAAGTGATCCGAGCGATAGTGGACTTAGCAAGGGACTCGACCCAGGAAGCAGTTTGTAGCGAACCCTTTCCTCTGTCTGCTGAGGCTGCAGCGTCTCGACCTAAGGAGGTACAGACCTCAGTGTTGTGTCCAGGTGTCCTAACAGAAACGTCAGGAAATGATGAATCAAAAGTAACTGAAAGTGGCCTTGAAGGTCGTAGTCCTTATGATGTCGATAAGAAATTTGAAAAGAGAAATGTTGAGGGAAGTTTTTGTGACGATCCTGTAATTCCCCCGAGATGTTTTGATGTAGAAGTGAGCGAAGTCTCTCGAAGAGGTGAAGAAGCAGAGTGTAATAGGAGTGCGGGTGATCAACATACGGCAACACCGCCAGAGCAAGATGATATTCCCCACAGGAGGTCACCCGATAGTGGTCCAGGGAGCACACTCCTCGTCCTATCCGACACTGCGTGCGCCTCGCCCACGCGCACGTGGAGCCCTGGCCAGGCCTCGTCTGAGCCGTGTGTGACGGAAGGAAAGGTATGTGATGATACCGAGACAGTAACAACGTCAACTGCAACAATAAGAACATCAGGCGCGGGAGAGCAGGCAGCTGCACCGCATGTGGAGGAAAGGGTAAGGGAAGGAGCGGGAGCAGGTCCTCCCCTCCCGCACCCCCTTCCCCCCCCTCTCCCTCTTCCCCACGCACACACTCACGCACCGCCATTGCCACTGCCTCCATTACGACATCACGCACTTGCACCGCGAGAAACCAAATCAATGATTCTGACAAATGATGATGAGGACGACGACGACGACCTAGCGGACCTGATGGTGCCCAAGAGCGAGCCCAGCCTGCCGAAGCTAGACATCACCAGCCTGAGGAACGAGATCAGCGCTATCAGGGCGGAGATCCTCACCCGAAAGGGCTCGCACTCCCACGCCAAGGAGGAGTCGGAGGAGCGCTGCTTCGTGTCCTCCTGCGACGACATCACCAACCTGCGCGATGAAATCCTCTCGCTCAAGCAGGACTTCTACTCCCTGCTCAGCGAGAACACGCCCAGCCCCAAAAGCGGCTCCAAGAAGCAGAAGAAGGCGCACAAACAGTACCAGCACCTCAAGGGGCCGTTGCTCAAGCACCAGCTCAAGTCCATCAGCATCGACAACGTGGACGACATCAGGAAGCAGTCCGTCAGGGACCGCAAGGGTGGCTTCGCGTCGTTTGGGGCCGAGGCGAAGAGCGAGATCGACGCCGTGAGGGGCCTCAGCAGGTCCAGCATAAGTGTGGTACAGGATCTGAAGGAGGAGCAGGAGGGCAGCAGCAGTAGCGTTAGTCGCCCCTCCAGCGAGGTCTACTACAGTACCCAGATCAGCACTGAGTCCTATGAGTCTGCCGCCAGCGAACTGCCCGGGCCGAGGGCTTCCCCGCCGTACAAGGCCCTGGAGGAGGACGACTCGAAGGAAGGCTCGGTGAGAGCGTCGAGCGTGACGAGAAGATCGACTCGGGTGAAAGAGGTGGAGGAGGAGGAGGACGAAGGCGAGAAGAGTCCGTTAGAGTGCAGTGCGAGCAAGGCGGAGATTCTTTCCGATGAGGATAATGAGGAGGAGGAGGAGGAGGAGGAGGGTGACACAGATGATGGAGATAGCGACACCACCGAAGATGAATGTCAACAGATTTTGAAAAATAGTCGCACGACGAGTGTCGAGAGGGTTTTATACGGCATCGATCCGCCGCCATATAAGATCCGAAGGTGAGTACCGGTTTCTGCAACACGCGGGATATGTTCGGTCTTTTATTCTTGTTCCTTATTGCAACTAGTAATCCGTACGTTGTGTGTATGGCTTTGCGCAAGGCCGGCGTCAGAGGGAATGTAATCCGTCATTGTGAAAGTTTCAAGGTCACGCAACAATAACGCTGGTGCTATGTTTTGTGAAAATTTCTAAAATTATCTACATGCCATTGCGTGTTTGTTTAGAGGGAGGGAGAGGGGAGAGAGGTGTGTAAGTAGGTAGGTTGGTTAGGGGGAGGAAAGGAATGAAGGACGTCGTGGTGCAGGGCGCAGCAGTGGTTACCGCGAAGAAGAGGAGGAGAAGGAGAAGGAGAAAGAGAAGGAAGATGAAAGATGAGGAGGAGGAGCGGCAGGAGGAGGTAGTGTGGCGGCGGTGCCTCTCGCTGAATTATTACCGCCCTCACCCCAGACCACCGCCACCCGCTCCTCCCTCACGCTGTCTCACTCATGGCCTTACCGTTCGCCTCTCACGCTTCCTCATACACAGTCCTTCTGGACCCTTCCTTGTGTTCCTTCACTCACGCTCCTCATGGCCGGCCGTCCCTCCCATGGTTCTGCAACCCCCTCCCCCCCGCCTTCCTTGCTTCTGCGATGAGCTGCTTTTTCAAGCCGTTCGCTTTAGGTTCTCTTGGTACGGGACGGGGCTTCACGCGTTCTGGTATCGCGTTCTCCTCCTTTCTGGCCCGCTCTTCGTGCGTCGCAATTTTTCTTCGCTGTTTTCACTACTACCATCTCTCATGTCTATTTTTTTTTCTCTCCGTGGTTTTGTTTTGTTGTCACTGTCTTTGCTATTGTAGTTTTGATCTCCTTGCAGTTATTATTATTTGTTTCGTCATTTGCTGGCTCCTGCTACACGGTAATCGCGTATTGTTGTCCAGGAGGCGCCCTTTTCCTCGTCTTCTCTTTAAATTGTCTCCGCTTTGCTTGTTATCATGGACTTGGCACCTTTCCCCTTTTCGTGAAAGATGGCGGCTTGTCCTTGGCGTCTCCTTACCATCCCTTCTTTTCTTGCCCTCGGCTCCTGTTTCTTCTTTTCATCCTTTCTTCTCTCTCTCTCTCTCTCCCTCTCTCTCTCTCTCCCTCTCTCTCTCTCTCTCCCTCTCTCTCTCTCTCTCTCTCTCTCTCTCTCTCTCTCTCTCTCTCTCTCTCTCTCTCTCTCTCTCTCTCTCTCTCTCTCTCTCTCTCTCTGAAATACATGATATGTGTTTTGTTGTCAATATTTTGTAAATTATTCCCATGTATATGATAATGTACCTGAAACGATACCACTGTATAAAACAATTAGGCATAGTTACGATGCCTTTTTTAAATATGTACAACTGTCTGTTATAATGAATAAAATCTCCCCTCTCTCTCTCCCTCTCGTTCCTCTCGGTTCTTCCCCTCCGTCGTTACCTGTCTCCCTTTCTATCTTCTCTATCCCCCACCCTACCTTTCTTCCCTCCTCCTTCCTCTCCTCCCTCCCCGCCTTCCTTGGAGTCATGAAACCGGTCTGTGGGCTGCCATTGTTGTTGTCACGTGGACCATCCAGGTGTTTTTGTTATTGCCGAAGGTCTTGTTATCGTGGAAGGGGTTGTGGGGCATGTGCGTTGGGGTTGTATCGGCGCTGAGGGCGAGGAGCCGTTAGGGGGGGGGGCGATAGGGGAAGTGATGACGTTAATGGTGAGGGTGGTGATGTTGCTATGAAGGCTGTGTTGCAATGTTACTGGTGAGAAAGTATCATGGAGGAGAGAGAGAGAGAGAGAGAGAGAGAGAGAGAGAGAGAGAGAGAGAGAGAGAGAGAGAGAGAGAGAGAGAGAGAGAGAGAAGGGAGGGGGAGAGGGAGGGTGGGAGGGAGGGTGGGGTGATGGAGGGAGGGAGGGAGAGGGGGAAGAGAGAGAGAGAGAGAAAGGGAGGGAGGGAGGTGGGATGGAGAGAGAGAGGGAGGGAGGGGGGATGGAGAGAGGGAGGGAGGGAGGGGGGATGGAGAAAGAGAGGGAGGGGGGGGGATGGAGAGAGAGAGGGAGGGAGGGGGGATGGAGAGAGAGAGGGAGGGAGGGGGGAAGGAGAGAGAGAGAGGGAGGAGAGGGGGGAAGGAGGAGGAGAGAGGAAGGGAGGAAGGGGGGAAGGAGAGAGAGAGAGGGAGGAAGGGGGGAAGGAGAGAGAGAGAGGGAGGAAGGGGGGAAGGAGAGAGAGAGAGGGAGAGAGATAGGAGATGGAGATAGATTGTTTATATATTTATGTATTGGGTATGTATATGATACAAATGTGTGGCGATGGCAGTGGTGGAGACGCAGACCCGGTCGTGTGGGAGGAGGACAAGAAATTTCTGGGTAACACGTAGCCCAACCGGTCTAGACCCAAGACCTTCAGACCACCACGCTCGCCGGACGGTCTTCCTCGAGCATGAACTCATACGTCACCACCAGTAGTCACCACACTTGCTGGTCTTCACTATCACCGCGCTGGTTAGCGGCGTCATTATCATCACCATCATCATCATCCTCATCATCTCCATTGTTTTCTTCACCTTTAACCTCTCTTCTTACACTATTCGCCTCATTGCCTTCTTAATGAGAATAACAAAAGAAATTCCGATGTATTACAGTGAAGCTCGTAGTTAACGGGGGTCCCTTGCTCGAGAAATGGCACAAGGTTGCGAAATGAGAAAAGCAGAGAAGGGAGTCACAGGCAGAATAAGAGTGAAGGTTATCTTACTTTAAAGCTAATTGAATATTCTTGTGCCCTATCTCGTCTACTCAGGTTTTAGTAAAGGCTCTTGTCGGATCGGTATCTCGTTTGGGTTTATTTTGTTTACTTGTGTGTTTTTTTTTTTAATGTGTATTGTTTATATATTTTTTTCCTTCGGAGTTGTAGCAGTGTTACCACACTCCTTTCAGGGTTTTGTGTGTTGATTTTTCCTAAGCCCTGATGTTCAACAGTTTATTTTTCTTAAGGGTTCATCTCGAGGATCAGCGCCATGAAATATCATGTAGTAATGTCACCGTTGCTACACGTCGCACTGCACTCACGATTCGGAGTGTTCGCCGCCGCCCGTCTATTGTTCGGCCGGACAGGGGCGGGCCGTCCGTCACTCCAGTGTGATTGGAAGCGTTGGCGACACGAACTCTTGAGTGCTATTTACATCCCTAGTGTGAGGCTTCATGCTTGATGGGCCGGCACACTTTAACATCCAAATCCACCGGCCATTATCTGCACTGAACGTTCATTTGGCTCAGATCACGTGACCAGAGGACCTTTTTTTTCTTTTGGTCTTATTCGATGGTGTGGTTTTGGTTATTTGTATATTTTTTATTGATTTCCTAGTCTCTGTCTCCCAGAGTTTGGAGGAGCACATACTGGGGGAATCGCATGGCAGGAGGTGGGGCATGGGAAGTATATGAAGACAGTGTATGTGGGAACCTGGAGTGCAGTTAGGAGAGGGAAGGTTAGAGAGAGAGAGAGAGAGAGAGAGAGAGAGAGAGAGAGAGAGAGAGAGAGAGAGAGAGAGAGAGAGAGAGAGAGAGAGAGAGAGAGAGAGCAGAAGCGATATAGGGCGAGGATGGGTTGGTAGAGAGTGGAAGGAAGGGCAAGGAGGGAGGGAGGGAGAGAAGGATGGAAGGAGACGGAGGGAGAGAGGGAGGGCCTCCACCCACCTGAGGAATCGATACTCCCGAAACTCTCGGTTAACGCCACACAATTTCATGAGCGGCCGGGTCTGGCGGAGACGAGAGAGCTCTCCCTCGCCCTCCCCTCCGCCTCTCCCTTGCTCTCCTCATCCCCCTGAAGGCTTTTCCTCTTCTCCCTCCCCTCTCTTCTTTCGTGTTTTAATTTTGCCCTCTGCGTATTCCTTTTCATTTAGATGCCCCCCGAGTTTATATTTTCTCTCGATCCTTCTTTCTCTGTTCCACTTTGCCACTCCTCCCTTTCGGCTTCCCTCTCCTCCCCTTTCATCTTCCTCTTAGCGTTGCCATCTCCTCCTCTTCGTTTTCGTCCCTCAAGCCAGACGGGCCACGTCACACCGCGCCTCCCCTGCTCGTGCATGTGGCTTCGCCTCAGCCTTCAACGGCTCACGCCGCCCAAAAAACACGTACTTGGTCCGTAATCGCTGCCAACTGCACCTGCTCACTTAAGTTGTCTTAGGGTCCGGCCTCTTCGCTGGTGGAACCAGTGCCATCCCCGCGGCCGGTTCGGTGGCACCAAATCGCTCCTTACTGCCCACCCGCCCGTCTCGCCGATCGCTAATTGCTTCTGCTACGTGTCTGACGGTGCTTGATTTATTTATTCATTCGTTTGTTTATATATCCGTTTATTTTAAGGGTTAGGTTATTTTAAAAATTCCTGTGTGTTTGTGTGTGAGAGAGAGTGTTTTTTGCTGCTGAGGCATACGCAGGGTGACGGCGGTCGTGTTTGCGAGCTGGTAATTGGGGCTTGTTAAACCTCACGCTTTCATGTTTCAGGCATGTTCAATTCTATTAGTTTTGAGATTGCAAGGAGGCATGTTTACCTGTTGACAGGGGAAATCTGAGGAATATCTAGGAGGGACGGGATGTTGTTGACGAGATAACCGTGACCTGCAAAGTTCCGTGTTTTATCTTGTTTATCTCTCTGTTACGCCTTTGTTGCTTTTGTTTGTTCGGTTAAACTCTATTTTGCTCCCTCGGCCCCTTGCCTGTACTTTATTTTTTTTTTTTTTTCTTTTGTCTGTATCACCATACGATTGTTAATTAAAACCGCTATACCCCTCTCTCTCTCTCTCTCTCTCTCTCTCTCTCTCTCTCCTCCCTCTCCTCTCCCTCTCTCCTCTCTCTCTTCTCCCATCTATCCATCTATCCGTCTATCCATCCCCCCTCTGCCCTGCAATAAGTGTATTTCTGATGAAGATGTAGTCGAACCGGCCAGATACACCTTTTGTGTAGATATCCATTCTCTTCCATGCCTTCTTTACGTGTCGATATGAGAATTTCTTGTGTCTGTTTATCCCGTCCTGCCGTGTTCTTTATTCCACCCCCTCTTTCTTCCGATTCCCTGTCCCTCTTTTCCATTTCAGTCGCGCAATCTCTCACCCTCTAATGTCGTTCCTATCTCGCAACTCTGGGAAAAAACGCCTCATGACGGTTATGGTGCGGCGACGGAGGTATGAAGAGGCTGCCAAAGAGGGGGAGACGGAGGCGGGTGGGGGTGAGGGGGAGGTGACCTTGTTTCCATTTTAGAGATTGCCAGCTGGTAGCTCACACGTCCGTGTCTATCATGTTCGCGTCACGCCCCCTTGCCACCTCCCCACCCCCGTTCCCTTTTCCTTACTCCGCCCCTACTCATCCATCTCAGCCGTCCCTCCTCTTCACCTTCTCCTTCCGCTGCCACTCCCACTTCCCTAACTTGCTCTTCCTACTCCACCTCCTTCTCTTCGCCCTCCTCCTCCTCCTCTTCTTTCTCCCCCTCCTCCTCCTCCTCCTTTTTCTCCTTCTCCTCCTCCTCTTTCTCCTCATCTCTCTCTCTTCCTACTCTCTTCCCCCTTTCCCTTTTCCCCTCATCCTCATCCTTCATCTTCTTGTAGATCTTATCGTGTGGCACGGTGCTTGCAGAGACCTGGCATTTGTATTGCAGCCTGCGAGAGTGTCATACTCTATTCTACTGATTGTGAAGTGTTTATTATTACTATTATTTTTTACTAACCATTTCGTTTCGTAAGGTTTTGGGTCTTGCGAAAAAAAAATATTTTTTTTTGCTAGGTATAATATATCGCCTGCAAGAACTGTCATATTGTGTTGCATGCAAGATGATAGAATTTGTATATTTGTGGTTTGTTGGTTGGATTGCGGCTCTGCGTGACAACGAGAGTCCCGTGGCCTCAGCAAGGGTTGCTTTCAAGTATGGGAAACCCTTCCGTGGCAAAACGACAGCGCTCCTCGAAGGACGACGTTATTTTGCAACTCACTTCCGATTTTGGAGTCGCCATTGTACTGCGCCCTTGTAGGATGTTTTATTGTTTCCTTGGTTCCGGCCGGATGTCTCAAAGCTGCCCTTTTCCGCTCTTCTCTCCTCTTTTTGTGTTCTTGTGACACCTCGGAGTGAGAGAGTGGCCGCAGGGCAACCCAGCTGGACCGGCGTGTGACTACACTTCAAGCTGACCCGCTCACATGTGCGTGGCCGCGGCTTGGAGCCCGGCCAAAAAACAAAGAAATGCAGAGAAGAAAACTGTCGGAAGAAAACTTATTCGGCTCAAAAGTTCGTAGGTTACGTCAAAGCGCAAACTTACCATGGGTGTGAACCAGTGTGTGCTTGTGTTTAGTGTTGTCTGTGTGCATGGTCGTCTGTTTGCTGGTGCGTCTATGTCTGTGTACTTTGCCATAATCAGAATGGAATACCGTCTTCTGTGTGGTTCATCTTAAATAGTGCAAGTGGTAATCCCCTGTGTATACTTGGATGAGTGTTTTACTTTTGTGATAATGTGAGGGGAAAAGAATGCGATCAACCTTCGCCTGCGATGAGTGCAGTTTGCGACAGAAAGAATTCGTGTTGAAGTTGTGGCGTGGGTGCTATTAATTGCTTCCTTCGTGTTACTTCGTGAACGAGAAGTGTCTGTCGAGTGGTGGAGTGGAGTGATGTGGTCATGTTCAGTCCACGCGGGTTGCATGGCCACCAGCCGCAGCTCCCTCGCAAGCACATCTCAACACCAGCACAGTTGTCACCCATTGCCCCAGTGCGCTTCGCCACCAGCTTCCCTCTCGCGTAGCCGCCATCTTCAGCCTCTCGCGGGGCCTTTCCCTTGAGTCACGGCAAGTCACGGCCCCTGTCTCTTCCTAGCCTTAGCCGGAGGCTTCTCGCCACATCTGGGCGTACTAGCGATGCTGCGAGGAAGATGGTGTCGTCGGCGGTGGTGCCGATACTGCAACTTTATACATGAGTAATTTAACCTTTTTGTCGGGATGGCCTCACCCACGCCGCGCCCGTCTCCTCCCGTGACGTCATGCGCTAGCTTTGTTACATGGCAGTTATTTGCACCGGGCTGTGCTCGTCCAACGATGGGGAACCCGCTGAGGGGGAGCGTGCGGCCGACACGAGACGTAACGGGCGAAGGAGGTGGTGGCTGTTACAGCTCGTGACAGGAACTTTTATCACTGCGGTGGTGGTGATGACGTGACGCGTGGTTTTCAGAGGAAGGTGAGTGTGACGACTGGCTCTGTGACGTGCACAGACGGAAGTGTGACCCGAGGTGTTGCCGGGACGTCACAAAGGGGTTGGCAGGATCAATAAAAGCGTGTTGTTGTTGTTGTTCGTGTTGCTGCTACCGCCAGCGACCCAGGCACTTCCAGGCCTCGCTCACCCTGCCAGCCTCACCTGTTGGACCTCGCCCCCTGCCTTTCCTCGATCACCCTGCCAGCCTCACCTGTTGGACCTCGCCCCCTGCCTTTCCCCTCAAGCTGGGCATACCTTTTTCTTGTGGGTAGTTTGGCGCATTTTTGCTGTTGTGTTTTGTATATTTATTTTGTGCTCGGTAGTGTCATTTTGTTTTTGTTGCAAGAGATGACTTTCATTATGTTTTCTCCTTCCCTAAAATACCCCCAGAGGCCCCGGTGGGAAGAGGTGTCGAAAAAGGCCCTAAAGAGGCTTTCGTGTTAGGGGGAGCAAAAAAATATGCCCCCCCCCCTCTCTCTCTCTCTCTCTCTTTCTTCTCTTCTCTCTCCTCTCCCCTTTTCTCTCCTCTCTCTTCTCTCTCTCTCCTCCTCCCCCCTCCCTCCCCCCCTCCTCTCCTCTCTCTTCTCTCTCTCCCTTTTTCCCCCCTCCCTCCCCTCCCTCCCTCCCCTCCTCCTTCCCCCCCCCCTTTTTCCCCCCCCCCCCCCCCCTTTCTCTCTCTCCCTCCCTCCCTCTTTTTCTCTCTTCTTCCTCCTCTCTTTTCTTCTCTTCTCTTTTCTCTCTGCCCCCCTCTTTTTTCTCCTCTCTCTCTCTCCTCTCTCTCTCTCCTTTTTCTTCTCTCTCTCTCTCTCTCTCTCCTTTTCTCTCTCCTTTCTCTTTCCTCTCTTTCCCCTCTTTTTTCTTTCTTTCTTTCCCCTCCTCTTCTCTCTCTCTCTTCTTCTCTCTCTTCTCTCTCCTCTCTCTCCTCTCTCTCTCTCTCTCCTCTCTTCTCTCTCTCCCCCCCCCCTCCCCCTCTCCCCCCACCCCCCCCCCTCTCCTTCTCCTCTCTCTCTCTTTTCTCTCCTCTCTCCTTCCCCCTTTTTCCCTTCTCTCTCCTCTCTCTCTCTCCCTTTCCCCCTCTTTCCCTCTCTCTCTCCTCCCTCTCTCTCTCTCTCTCTCTCTCTCTCTCTCTCTCTCTCTCTCTCACACACACACACACTGGCAGCAACAGGTAGCGCCCGAAGGCAGACTCGCCTCGTCGTGAGCCTTCGTACTTGATCGTCTTCGTCGTCGTCGTCCCTCGTTATTGATCTGCATCCGGCATGATATCCATCGGCTCCGCGACCCATTTTTTGTCAGAGCGGAACGTTATGTGTCGCTGCGTCATCGCCCATAGCCAGGAAGTGTATTATCATCGTGGCTGCACCACTGTTAGGGCTCTACTAGGACAGATTGGCGGTTGGTTCTTCACAGTATATAGCCCTTCAGACCTTCCTTCCTTCACGGTGTGGCCCTCGGCGGTCCGTCTGAAGTAAACAGATAGTTAATGATAATGATTCGTTTTGTGTTTTTCTGCCGCCAGACATGTGGACGTTGTATGCTTACGAAATCCGGAGTATTCTGCCTGAAGTTGTGCCAGGGGAAGAAGGTACCAGTAAGGGGGGAGGGGGGGATTGAACAGGAATACGCAATGCGAAATAGGTTATGGTGATGAGTGAATGGAAGTAAAAGAATGAACGACGGGAGAGTACGAGGATGAGTGAGTGGAATAAATGGATGAATAAACCGGGGAGGTGAATGAAAAAAGGATGAATGAATTAACAAGGGAGGGGACGGTGATGAGTGAATTGAATTGGGTGGATGAATTGATCAAGCAAGGGCACGGTGTGATGAATGGATGAAGAAACCCAGAAGGGCCACGATGCTGGGTAAATGGACGGGTTGAACGGGCGAATAAACAAAGGGACCAAGTGCGAAGAGAGGGAAGACAGATGTTAGGTCGAGTTTAACTGTCGCATAATTGGTTTCTTTGGCCGCTTACTCAGCACCATTCCTCGCTCATCGCCGTGTCCCTCATTGGCTCACCACCCCATTGTGTCATGGGCAAGGACTTTTGTGTGCAGGGTTGTTTCTTTTCTCCTTCCTCCTCTTCCTCCTCCTCCCACTCCTCCTCCTACTCCTCCGCCTTCCTCTTCCTCTTCCAGGGTCTTCCACTTCCTCCCTTTCTCCTCCACTCTCTTCTTCCTCCCCATCCTCCTCCCTCCTCATCCTCATCCTCATCCTCCTCATCCTCCTCCTCCTCCTATCTCTCTTCTAACCCTTCTCTCCCCCTTCTCTCCCTCCTCCCTCCTCTCCCTCCTCCTCCCACCTCCCTATCGTTACATTTCACCTTTTTCATTTTTTTTTCTCTCAAACCTTGTTCTCATTTGTGGTCTGTGGTAGTTTCCGCGTTTGCATGTGTGTATGAGTGTTTATGTCTCTGTCTAGAAATATGTGTGTATACGCGTAACTCACCCTCTCTCCCTACCAGTTAACAGGGCTCCATTACATTGTTGACTCGGCATGTTGTGTCGGGGCTCAACGCGACTCTCTGCCACTCCTGACCCCCACCCCCCTCCCGGCTCTCTCCCTCTCCCTCTCCCTCCTTAGCCCCTAACCCCTCCCCCCTCCCGTCCCCCGCCTGCGTCCCTGTCCTCCATAGCTCTTGAAAATTGCGTCTGGATCTTTGTTTTGAAAGAGGCTCCTCTTCGTAGCGGCTCTTGGACTGGGTCTCGGTGTGGGGTTGTGTGGCTGCGTTGGGCGAGTTTGGATGTAGGCTCACCATGCGAAAATTTTCATCGATTCCAGAATGTTGAACACGCACGCCCATCCCCGCCCACTGCTGCTTTGCTGTGCTCTTGGCTTCCTTTTTCGTTTCCTTTCCCCTCTCTTCTTCCTCTTCCTCGTCCTCGTCCTCTTTTCTTTCTTTCCTTCCAACTTTTCCTGCCCTCCCGACTTCTTTCCTCCTCCTCCTCCTCCTCCACCTAATCTTTTTTCGTCTCCTCTGTTCTCACGGTTGTCGTGCTTCTCTCTCTCTCTCTCTCTCTCTCTCTCTCTCTCTCTCTCTCTCTCTCTCTCTCTCTCTCTCTCTCTCTCTCTCTCTCTCTCTCTCTCTCTCTCTCTCTCTCCTCTCTCTCCCTCCCTCCCTCTCTCTCTCTCTCTCTCTCTCCCTCTCCCCCTCTCTCTCCTTCTTCTCCCCCTTTTTCTCTCCCCCTCTCTTTCTCTTTCTCCCTCTCTCCCTCCCTCCCTCCCTCCCTCTTTCCCTCCCTCTCATTCACTCATTGCTTCTCAGTTATTCCGATTCCCTCTCTTTCCCCCATCTTCCTCGTCCATCGTCCCGTTCTCTCTCTCATTGTAGCCATTCCTTCCATCCATTATCCTTGCAGTTGGCGCTGTGCTTCCTCCCCTTCGTCTCCTCTTCCTGTGAGCCCGTCGTTGGTCCGTCATTATCCTCCATGAAGTGGCCTCCCTCTCCTCCTCCCTCCTCCTTCCTCTTTCTCCCACCCCCTCCCCCTCCTTCCTCGCCCTCCTCCCTCCCCCTCCCCCTCCTTCCTCGCCCTCCTCCCTCCCCCTTCTCCTTCTCCCTCCCCACCCTCACCCTCCTCCCTCTCCCTTCTCCTTCTCCCTCATCCTCCAGCCCCTCCTCCTCCCTCGCCCTGCCTCCCTTCCCTTCTTGGAGTGCACCACGTGCGCCACCTGTTGTCTTGAAGGCATCCGCTCTAGTTCAACTCGCGCTCCGCCGTTTCTCGAGCGCACACTTTCTCCGTTTCTTTTGGTTCGTAGTGTCAATGTCGCCCAGATTGTTATTTTTTTCTTTCTTTCTTTCTTTCTTTCTTCTTTTTTTGGTTGAAACCACGTCTACATGCTGCTGATAGGGTATGTATGGTTCTTTATTTCGTAGCCTACGTGTCTATGTACTGCTTGTAGCACATGGTAAGGCATCCAACTACGTCGCACAATGGCACCTGACTCATTTCCTTTTCACACTCAGTTCTGTCATTTAATTCGTTCATCCTCGTTTCCTTGGCAACGCATTGATATATCCCAGATTTCGCCTCGTGTTGGTTGCTTCTTTCCTAGAGTTTAAACCCCAGGGCTTCGGGTT
>NC_051399.1:43239329-43241829 GCF_015228065.2 Penaeus monodon
CCCGAAGGCCGGAGGCGGAGGAGGGCCTCGAATGGGCGCCACTCCAGCGCGGTCTCTCGCAGCCTCCGACTTCCCGGAACCGCTTGGATTCCCGGCGTCCCTCAGCCGACGTTTCCTCTTTCCCTCCCGAGCCGCGAGCGCGGTGCCGGTGCGGCCCGAGCGGATCTGACGCTAATTATGTCCGCTACGAGGGAAATGGGCTGTGTGCATAGCGCCGTTGGTGCGTGTGAGTGCGAGCGTTTTTTATTTGATTTGTTTGTTTTCATGTTGAGCGTTCATATATATATATATTTTTTTCGTCTTTGGTCTTTGACGATGGGCTTTCTGGAAGAAGTATGGTTGATAAATAGGCCGTCGATCTGATTTGGCGATTCTGTTATAGGCAGTAGATCGTTTCGTGGCTCGTGTTTCAGAATTCTGTTTCCTTGTTCGCCTTTGCTGGAGAGGGACTTTATGAGCGTCATATTATTACTATTATTTATTATTATTATTATTATTATTATTATTATTATTATTACTGTTGCTTCTTGTTTCTGTAATTGCTGCAGTTATCATCACCATTATTATTGCTTTTATTATTTAAATTGTTATTGTTATTGTCGTCATTCATTCGCTGGTGGTTTATCTGGGTTTAAGTTCGACGCTCAGAAGGCGGGTGGATATCTCCGCACGATGTTGCACGGGTATGTGCTTGAGCGCTTGCGTTTCAGACATCGGTAGAAGAACGTAAGTTGCATCCCTTATGGCCAAGAGCTCTTCTCCGGTTCGCGTTTTATGATCCTCGGCTCTTGAATTACTGAAAATAGATCCTTTGCGTTGTTTGCCGACTCGGTTTCCGGCTGGCGTCTCGAGTGTTTCGGCTCTCTGTTTGATCTTGGGTTCGTTTTCTTTAATGTTCCTTTCGCCTCCTCCCCATTTCCCAGTCGCTTGTTTAGCCGAAGGTTCCGTCCGGGCGCCTCGGCCGTTTGTCACGCCGATCCTCGTTCTCCTCCTCCTGCTGCTCCTCCTCTTCTTTCTCCTGCTCATCCTCCTTTTCTTCCTCCTCCTCCTCCTCCTCCTCCTCCTCCTCTTCCTCCTCCTCCTCTTCCTCCTCCTCCTCTTCCTCCTCCTCCTCCTCCTCCTCCTCCTCCTCCTCCTCCTCCTCCTCCTCCTCCTCCTTCTTCTCTTCCTCTACCTCCTCCACCTCCTCCACCCCCTCCCTCCTCCTCCCTGTCCCCCTCCCTCCTCTACTCCTCCTCTTCTCCCTACTCCTACTCCTAACCCCCCCCCCCCAAGTCCCGCTAAGTGCGCATGTACTTGAAAAGCGTTCGCCTGCAAGGGCTCCTCGCGGCTCGAGCTTCGGGTTGCGCGCCGCGTCGTCTCAGTGTCGCTTTCGGTTATGGGTTAATTGGGGTGTCTGGCTGGCACTCGGGCGCTGCTGGGGTGGGCCGGGTAGGGGGGGGGGGGATCAGACGTGTCTTATCGCGATTCCTCACTTGCATTCGCGGTCTCGGAGATAAAATGTAGGCTGGTAAATTGACCTACTGACCCGATTTCATTTTTTTCCCCAATAACCTTGACTTTTGCATTTGATCTTAAATTCGCGAGTGTGGCATTGGAGTAAAGGTAACGTTGGGGCCATTTTTCTTCTTCTTCTTCTTCCTTTTTCATGCGTGGCACCATTCACGGCGAGGGCAGGCTGTTGACGTTGTCTTGGTGACGGGAATAATTTTTCATTGTGTACAGGGAAAAGGGAGTAGAATAGTTATTATGGTAATCTCCATCGCTAATTCGAGCCGTCACTGAGGGCAACAAGCCTGTCTGTCTGGATTTGTAGGGCGGGAGGAGGACCGACCCTCCTGCATGCACTTGAAGTCATGTGCTCAATGGCGGCTGAAGACCCGCGTGGGCGGCCTTTCGGTGGAATGACACGTCGTCAGTCGGGGCATTGTCTTGCGCCGGCCGTGTTAAGGGTGCGGTGCTCTCCGGCGCAGTGGCCAGCGGACGGTATTGGATGGTCCTGACTGGCCCCGGCAAAGGATGGCCCGCTCGCCCTTGGGACGAGGACGGCCTGCAACCTCGATGCTTGCCGCTTCCAGGCCGGCCAAGAGAGGTCGTCTTGTTTAGTCGTGTATTTCGTTAAAGATAAGTTGTTTTTCAGCTGTTGTTTGTGACGCTTCCCTTTGGTTTCGATCCGTTTTACTTCTAGCTGTTACGAAATTGTTTCATATTTCACTGCTTCTCCCCATGCGAGCTTCAGTAGCCTTAACATTATTAATATTAATTACCCGATCGTAATGGGATTTTTTTTTAAGAATAATTTTCTATCTGCAAAATTTAATACAACTTCATTAACATTTTCCACTAAGTACGTTTCAAACCGGAGGATGGAGTTCTTGTTCCGAGTTGCAAGGCCCGGCGGACGGGTTCTCGCCGAGCTACAGTCGCGCGCGCGTATCAATGTGTGTGTGTGTCTATATGTGTGTGTGTCTATATGTGTGTGTGTCTATATGTGTGTGTG
>NC_051399.1:43246829-43254329 GCF_015228065.2 Penaeus monodon
TAAGGAAATTCCAAGCAAAACCGACGCTGACGTCCCGGTTGTCGGCGCTGCAGCCTTGGGAAGGGCGGCTGCGCGTCATGAAGCCGGTCGTGCGAGTTATGCACGTCCATGCGATGATGGGGGGGGGGGGGGGGCATGGGCGTGAGGCGGTCGCGGTGGTGGTCTGCTACACCAACGCTACTGTGCTGGGGTCAGGGCATGTACGCAAGACCTGTGCCCTCTCAGCTGTCGTGCATGAAAGCATGACGCTGGTGACATGGAGTCGAGGCCGTGTGCATGCGTGACTGGCATACAGCGATGTTGCCACGAAAGCGAACTCTGAATTAATGACATGCAGTGGTATATTTTGCGTAATGCATCATTATATGACAAACGAATATTCATTCTTGATTAATGGTGTGTGAATTTTGCTTAGCACGCGAAATGTATTGGGGCAGGTGAGGCGCATAACTCAGTTTGGATGTGAATTTCTCTGTATTTCATTATTTTTTTTCAATTTCTCTTTCTCTCTCTCTCTCTCTCTCTCTCTCTCTCTCTCTCTCTCTCTCTCTCTCTCTCTCTCTCCTCTCTCTCTCTCCTCTCTCTCTCTCTCTCTCTCTCTCTCTCTCTCTCTCTCCCTCTCTCCCTCTCCCTCCCCTTCCCCCTCCCCCTCCCTCTCTATCTCCTCTTCTCTCTTTTCTCTTCTCTCCTCTTCTCTTCTCTTCTCTTCTCTCTCTTCTCATTTCTCACCCTTTCTCTCATATTTTATATTTCTCTTTCTCTTTTTCTCACGCCGGCACTCCCTCTCCCTCTCTCTCCCGCGCACATTTTACAGCGTGTATTAGATTGTCTTTCGTTATTCAGTGACGTAATTTGGCCAGATCAGTGAGTCATTTGATTAAAATCTAGAACACTGCAACGGTTTATACCCGTCGCAGCAGGCTCGGTGAACTTTTATATAAACGGACATGGCTATATATATTCCGTAAGATGAAAGTGAATTGACAGATTGTTTGTCTTTAAGCAGATATACGAGTCGTATATATTTCTTATTATTGGTGTCGTCCTTGTTGTAATAAGAGCAAATGAAATCATTAAAAGATATTTCGTCTCAGAATACCGATGGCTGTATTGTATTGTAGGTGTATTGCTGTTGTTTTGGCTTACGTGTCAGGCAGGGAATTTCGACAAAAAAAGTGTTTGGATATTCCGCGTGACAGGCGATGACTGTGCGTTTGGCTGCGTTATCCTTCGTGTTAACTCTACTGTGCGTTCGAGGTGGATGATCGTGGAATAAAAAAAAAAAAAAATTGTCGTGTAATGGGAGTTGGTTGGCTGTGTGCGGCTACCTGGGATAAGTGTGCCAAGTTTGCTGTTTCTTTGTACGTGGCTCCTTGTTCCTCCCTCCCCGCTTTCCCTACACGGTGCCGTACTCGTTTTGTCTTCAGTCAAAGCGATTTTTTTTCTCTCTCTCCCCCCACCCCACGTGTCTCTGTTTATCTATCTATTTTTATCTATCTTTATCTCTCGCCCTCCCTCTCCCACACACACTCTTTCTCTCCCTTTCTTCCTCCTTCTGCCCCTACCCTTCCAGCCCCTTCCTCCGTCCCGCTCCTCCCGGCCGGCGTGCTCGGAGTCCCCATATGACGCCCGAGATCGCCGCCATTCACGCGACCAATTCAAATATTAATGGATTCCAGAGGGGCGTCGCCCTTTCATCTCCGCCCTCAGCAAGAGAGCGGCGCGAATGGTCGATGGCGAGAGAGGGAGGCAAGGGAGGGAGAGGGAAAGCGGGAGGGGAGAGAGGGAGAGGGAAAGAAGGAGGGGAGGAAGGGAGAGGGGAAGAGGGAGGGGAGGAGGGAAAGAGGGGGAGGGAGGGAGGGCGGGAGGGAGGGCAGGAGGGCAACAGTGGTGGCGGATGTGGTGGCAAGGGCTGGCTGGCCTGTGGTGGCGGACGCCGTGATGCGGTGGAAGGGATGGACGGTGAGGGCGTTTATGATGAGTGTGGTGAACGGGTGATGGTGGGCGATGGTGGTGGCTCGGGGGGGGGGGGGGGAAGTGTCTGTATACTGTATGTATAATAACTAGGATATGTGTGTGTGTGGTTGTGTGTGTGTGTGTGTGTGTGTGTGTGTGTGTGTGTGTGTGTGGTGAGAGCGCACACACACACGTGTTATATCGCACACACACACACACACACACACACACACACACACACACACACACACACACACACACACACACACTCTCCTCTCTCTCTCTCTCTTCTCTCTCTCTCTATATATATATATATATATATATATATATATATATATATATATATATATATATATATGAGAGAGGAAAGCCACAGACAGAGACAGACGAGAGATAGAGAGAGAGAGAGGGGGGGGGTAATGGATAGCAGATCTGACTGATTGATTGATTCTGCGGTGGAATATTGCTTTTCATGAAATCGCATAGCGTGTGTTTTATTGTTGTTATTAGATTATTATTATTCTTTATTTATTTACATTTGAGTTCACGGATGGCGAGTGGGTAGTGGCACTGCACGCTCTCCGGTGTTGCGCCCGTCGAAGCCGCTCTTTGATGTCACGCCCAATTAACCTGTCGAATGAAAGTCGGTTTTCAGGCGATCATCATCCCTCCCCCTTCATTAACACCAGTTGCCTTCTTGCATCACTTACGTACATTCTGTCTTGCCCTCGCATGCTAGTTCTAATGGTTTCTTTAGCGTAGTCCCGTCTTTTGACACCCTGCGGTATTTATAGATGTTTTGATATATCTTTTTCTTCCTCTTCTTTAAGGATATGAACAATCTTGGTCAACCGTAATCGTAGAAATACAAGAAAAAAAAATCGTTTTTGTTCATATATCTTCATGAAAGAAAACAGCATTGGAACATCTGCTCCCGTAGTTGTTGATGCGTCTACATTCGGTTTTATGTTCATAGTTCAGAGCAGCGTTATGGCTGCCGTGCCCCGCGCCCGGCTCTCTGCGATGGATGGAAAACTAAGTCTCTTTCAAAGTAGCTAGAGTTGAGAGACACGTTTTTATGGCCGTTTTTATCTCCAGGATCTCCGTGTTTCTTTGGAATTGCAAATGTGTTTTATTTGATTGTTGCGTAAAGAAGCTTGCGAGGAGAGATGGATGTAAGGGGAGGGAATGTAGTATTCACTGCCTGTTTTATGTTTCGAAATATATGTGAATTAAATGTTTTGGTCGCTCTGCAGGCAGTGTGATGAGTGTGGCTGTTGCGTAGGCCCATTTCCAAGAGGTGAAGTTGCAATTGCATGTTTCAGAGTTATGTGGATTGAAAATTTAGTGTCAGTTTTATGAAATTAATAGTCTGTTACACGTTTTATGATGTAATTGTGTGAATATCGGTTGTGTGTGTGTGTGTGTTTTGTTGTTGTTTTCCCCCGAAGGAGTATGATTTAACCGATTCTGTTTGGTGTTTCAGAACGGACATTCGGGAGCGCGAGTTCGAGGAAGAGGAGCGCGAGGAGCTCTTGGGCTCGGACGACGAGGAGCAGGAAGACCCCTTCGACTACTGCAAGGGTGAGTGAGGCCCGAGCGGGAGGGAGGGGGAGGGGGAGGCGGCGGGACTCCGTGGGCTCGGCCGGGCGGGAAGGAGGGGGAGGGGGAGGCGGCGGGACTCCGTGGGCTCGGCCGGGCGGGAAGGAGGGGGAGGGGGAGGGGAGGTGGGGCTCTCGGGCTCGGACTCGACCAGTGTCACGCTTGGCTGACC
The DNA here is from genome assembly GCF_015228065.2 of Penaeus monodon. Taxonomy (NCBI): domain Eukaryota; kingdom Metazoa; phylum Arthropoda; class Malacostraca; order Decapoda; family Penaeidae; genus Penaeus; species Penaeus monodon. Next base: position 43,250,560 of record NC_051399.1, read on the forward strand.
GCAGCGGAGTCCTCGGCCTTGCAGGAGAGTCCCAACTCTCGGGCATCGGGGTCGGGCAGGGGCTCCGGAAAAGAGGAAAGGGGTCAGGTGAGCATCTGCTTCGGTGAGGAACTTGGTCGGATGATCATCGGCTTTAATGACCCTGAATATGTGTATATCGAGTGCTGGTGGTGACCTGCGCGACAGCCTCGGCAGCGACGTGGCTGAGTGTTTCCCTAGATGACCTTGACCTGTATACCGGTGGAGGGCAAGATCGGAGGCAGAGCGGGGAAGGGGGCGGCAGGTATGGGGCATGACCTTAACCTCGAGGTGCCATACGCCGCATACCAACCTAGGAGTCCCCCTCTCCACTTTTTTTGTCTCTCTCTCTCTCTCTCTCTTTGAAAGAAATAATTGGAAAGTGTGTTTCTTGGCACTCCCGACCTAGGTGGCGTGGACTGATAGGGACGATCGAGTCAAAGGCAGCATTTGCGGAGGTGGGAAGGTGATGCCCAGGATTCTGTCATAAGTATGCTCCTCTCGAACGTGTGGTTCCCGAAATAGCCCGCCTCTAGTAGCCTCAGCACACAAATAGGTTTGGGCCCGCGCCAGCGTTCATCACGATTATGCGGAGGGATATTGTTGACAACTATGGTTTATCATGACCTACATATTACCATGTATTGCATTCTGGCTCTCTCTCTCTCTCTCTCTCTCTCTCTCTCTCTCTCTCTCTCTCTCTCTCTCCTCTCTCCTCCCTTTTCTCCTCTCTTTTTCTCTCTTTTTCTCTCTCTCCCCCTTCCCCTCTCTCTCTTTCTCTCTCTCTCTTTCTCTCTCTTCTCCTCTCTCTCTCTCTCTTTTTCCTCCCCTCTTTTTCTTTCCTCTCTCTCTCTTTTTTCTTCTCTCTCTCTCTCTCTCTCTCTCTTCTCCTCTCTCCTCCTCTCCTCTCCCCTCTCCCTCTCTCTCCCCTCTCTCTCTCTCGCTCTCTTCCCTCTTTTCTCTTCTCTCTTTCCCATCTCTTTTTCCTCTCTTTCCTCTCTCCTCTCCCCCCCTCCCTCTCCCCCCCCCCTTCCCCTCTCCCTTTCCTCCCTCTCTCCTTTTTTTTTCCTCTTTTTCCTTCTCTTCCTCTTCCTCTTTCCTCTTTCCTCTCACCCCTTCTCTCCTTCTCCTCTTTTCTATTTTTCTTTCTCTTTCCCCTTTCTTTCTCTCTTTCCTCTCTCTCTCTCTCCTCTCTCCTCTTTCCTCTCTTTCCCCTTCTCTCTTTCTCTCTCTTTTTCCTCTCTCTTTCTCTCTCTCTTTTTCCTCTCAGCTCTCTCTTTTCCTCTCCGCCCCCTCTCCCCTATTCTTCCTCCCCTCTCCCTCCCTCCCTCCCTTCCCTCCCCCCCTCTCCCTCTCCCTCTTTTTTTTTTTTCCCCCTCTTCCTTTCTTTTCTCTTTCTCTTTCACTCTCACTCTTCTCTCTCTCTCTTTCTCTTTCCCTTTCTCTTTTTCCTCTTTCTCTTTCTCTTTCCTCTCCCTCTCTCTTTTTTCTCCTTTTCTCGTCTCTCTCTCTCTTCCTCCACTCTCTCCCTCTCCCCCTCCCCCTCTCTCTCTCTCCCTCTCTCCCTCTCTTCTCTCTCCCTCCCTCCTTCTCTTCTTCTCCCTCCTCACTCCCTCTCTTCTCTCCTCCCTCACTCCCACTCTTTCCTCTCCCTCCCTCCTCCCTCTCTTTCTCTCCCTCCCTCACTCCCCCTCTTTCTCTCCTTCCCTCACTCCCTCTTTTCTCTCCCTCCCTCACTCCCTCTCTTCTATCCCTCCCTCCTCCCTCCCTCCCTCCCTCCTTCTTCCCTCTCCCTCCCCCTCCCCCCTCTTCTCCTCCTTCCCCCCTCCCCCACCCCTCCCTTTATCCACTTGATTACCTTTCTAAAACCCTCCCTTTTTCCATTTTTTTTTTCTTTTCTTCTTCTTTCTCTTTCCCCAAAAGGTTATTTTGATTAAAAATAAACAAAAAAAACCAACGAATTTTTTACCCTTTCAAAAAATTAGAATTTTAAAGAGGCCATAGAAGTGGAACAAGATGGGGGAACTAACTCCGAGGCACATAGCTATGGGTGATAGAGCACGTAAGAGCACAATTCACCTGCACCTATATCCATGCCTTCATTTGGCTTCTTCTGGCCTTCATTTTCCCACGTCTGCACTCTCTCACGCTTTGTGACGGTAGGGTGTTGCTGCCAGATCCTGTTTGGGTGCTGCCATTGTTTGTTGTTTTTATGACTCATGAATGCTCCTTTAGAATGGCTTAGGCATTGGCAGATTGTGACCAAGGATTAATAGAATGCAGAAAGTAGGATGAGGGAAGAATGATGGAGATTCAGTAGAGATTGAAAGAAGTTTGAACTAAGGGAATTGCAAGAAGAGAATAGAAGGTAAGATACAGAGAGGATTAAGAAGGAATGTAAGATAGGGGTTGAAGTGGGGAAAATATTAAAGGTAGGTGAGATGAAGGAGGGAGACATTATTAGAGAGGGGAGAGGGAAAAAAAGCCTAGGTTTTGAGAAAGAGGGAATTAGTTAATGGTGTAAAGTTATAGATGGAACATGGCTGATAAGGGAAGAAACATTTTGCACTTTGCAGAGATCATTTTCATTGACAGAGTTTTATTAGAGGGACTTCATAAATAACTGATTTAAGTGAACAAATAAGATTTCAAGTGCAAAGCCAGAGCATGAGACTTAGGTGAGAGGTACGCACCAGTTGGTACAGCTGGTGGAGGGAAGACCTGGCATGGCCTGGATTAGTAGTTCACTTGTCACACCCAGCCCACCACACATCGCCTCAGCACTGGCTATAGTTAGCATCTTTAGGAGTGTTATATTTGGCACAGTGATATACAGTAATCTTAAACTTTTTCTTGTGTTTCTGTTATAATGAAAAAAATGTGATTAACTAAATTATGTTAGATTTGAAGTGGATTATGTTTGATAACAAAAATGGACATGAGTTCTAGTTACTCTGGCCATAGAATGGATCAGCCCACAGTGGATACAAGGCCTTCCCGTCGGACCACTGCCAGGGGCAGAAGAAGACCACCTATTATTGGTAATACTAACAGTGCTCCTACAGAGAGGAACTATGATGATGATAAATGTGATCCTTTCTCTAGAAAATTATTGGATCCTTCCCATAGAAATGTTACACCACCATCAAAAGCAGTCGCCCAGGAAGTGAAAAACAACAAAGGACATCAGTCTGTTGGGAATATTGGTGGTGAATTAACTGTGACACAGACTAATGAGAAGTTGCCCAAAAGTCCTGTTAGCAGTGATGATGATAAGGTCAGTAGCAGATCAAGCAAAATTAGAGCAGAGTTCTTAAAAGGCAAATCTCAAAGCTTTAGCAGTGAAAGCAGCAAAGCCTATTTTGGAAAATTATCTATTAAATTATCGTCTAAAAAGAAGAGGGAGGATATTGAGTTGGCTGGAAGTGGAAATGTTCCCAATGCCAAGATAGCAAGACAAAGCCAAACACCATCCCCAATCGCACAGCGTAGAGCTGTGTTACAACGCTTTTCACAAAGTTGCTCCCTTGTGCAAGAGGATGATTTGCCAAAGACAGGCCAGACAGCTAAGAGAGTAGGAGAAAATAACAACCACTTTGCAGATGCTCAGAAACAAGAAAAGAGGCAGAATACAGCCAGAAAACTGATGAGAAGGCAAACTTCTTCAGATCAGAGCAGGAGTAGAGGCACCTCCCCAGACAGTCAGGCCTTCCATCATAATAGCTACAGAAGACCAGAGAGACAGAATTCCA
>NC_051399.1:43259329-43269329 GCF_015228065.2 Penaeus monodon
GTCATACATCAGAAAACTTGCTTATGAGGCAACCCAGTGGCAGAAAATGGGACTAAAGCTACCTGGTTCTTTGGGTAAGTTCTGCTGTTGGATTAGAGGGAGGAAGTTTTAGGCATAAGACTGGAACTTGCTTATGCTTGTAATTCTTTTCTCTATGTAAGGGTATTACTATTGTTATTGTTATGAGCAGGAACATCATTGCTATTATCCATGTTGTCGTTGTTCAGATTTAAGGGAGTCCAATATAAAGTTGGGTGATAAAGTTTTGGGGGTTTCTACATTTATAGTGCTTTTATAGTGTTTACTTGGTAGTAGTATTTTGCTTATTTTTTTATGCACTTCATATGTTATGATCATATCAGATTAAGGAACCATTCTTCTAGGTCAGAGAAAGAGGTAGAAGATGACATTTATTATTCCTAAAGGTATTGCAGACTGAGAAAGTAATTGTAAACTATGTATGCATGTATATATGTTTGTATATTTTATTGTGAAAGATTTTTCCACTACTTGCTTCATAAGTGTGTTCTAACGTACATCCCATGGATCTGATATATTGAAATATTGTCATGTTTATTTTATTTTATTTATTTTTTTCTACATTCATAAATGTGTACTATAATTATGCATTAATAATTTTACCCAGTGTTCATAAGCACTACAGTATAATACGGTAAGATCACAGAAGCATTATAGCAAAGGATGGTAACAGCATCAAAATCAGATTTATGAAAAGAAGTAAAAACACTTGTATCCTGCCACCCAGGTGGCCTGGCCCAAGCCGTGAGCATAGAGAGGCAGAATCTCGCTTGCACCCTCCTTGGAAATCCCAGCTGCAAGAGGGATCCCTTGGGCAATCAGTTTTCTGAAGCATGTTTCAGTTGTCTTAGGGTGCGAATGAGCATCTTGTTCCCCAGGGGAACTAGGGAGGGGGATGGGAGATAATGGCTGCCTTTCCATTGCATGATGAAGTCCTACCCCTCCCCCACTATCTGTTCCCCCTAGTTTTTCTTTCATCGTCTTGTTTTCCTCTTTTGGTTTATGTCTTAGATGATTTGCTTTTATATATTTTGTTATATTTTTAGGTGGAATGGCTCTCTTCCTCTTTCTTAGGATTTTGTTTTATCAAGTTATCTCTCAGTATGTTTGGTATCTCATCTGCTACTCCTTGGTTTATCTGTGTTAAGAAAAAAAAAAAGGAAGACATTCATTGTGTCCGTCTCCCCAACAGTGAGCACTGCCCCAAAGCATTACACTCAGCCAGATCCAAATGCCAAAATGTCAAAAAATAAGAAGAAAAAACTGAAGAAAAAGCAAAAGGCAAAGCAGGCATTGCTGGAGAACCAAATGAGGGAACTGGAGGAACTAGAAGAGAGGGAAGCACGTCTAGCTCTCGAGGCTTGCGAACTGCACACGCCAAACACTTCTGGTAAGTAGGCTCACACTGCTCAGCTGGGTGTATGGAAGCAGTGGTAGCTTTTTATGATTTGTGTGGCATTTATGCTTTAGAAATGGAGTGACTGATTGGTTTATATTTTGTTTATTTATTTTATGGTATTTTATATTTTATTTATTTTTTCTATATAGTCACTAGTATGTAAAATAATTTAACATCAGATATCTTAAATTTGGTAAGATTTTTAGATTGATTAAATAGATTAGATCAAAGATATAAATTGTACTAGTTTAAGAATAATTCCTTTATTTCAGTAGTATATGTAGATCAAGTATGATTACTTCAAGTATAAAAGATAACTATTTTATGTATGTTCAGAATTCCTTACTAATTCAAATTTATATCTTATAGTGCTAAGTAATGACTCAAGTTTAGAAGAGAGCAGCACTATGGAACCTCAGACCAATGGACAGCAGAGCGACAAGCCACCAGAAGTGCTGGAAGAGGAAACCGTAAAGATTCAAGTAGGGGACACTTCACAAGAGAAAGTGCAGCCTCCACCAAAGCTACCCCCACAGCCCAGCCTAATCACCCCAAGCCTCACCCTAGAGGAGGAGGCACAACAGAAGCTTGGTGAGTGTTGGGCTGTACACTTGTAGTTTCGGCTAACTTTTTAATTAGGAGGGAATGTCTTTGTATCAAGGTGTTATGTCTGTGTGAGGGAATTTCTAGGGTTCAGTTAATAGGTTTAGGTTGCCTGGGAACATGGTAGACCCATGAAAATTTGTTTATTAACAAGGTTGATAATTGTGTATGTGCGTGTGTGTTTTGCATGTATGTATACATTTTGCATGTGTGTGTAGATGTCTTCATTGATCCATTGGAGTCGGGTAAAGGGGCTGATTTCTCAAGAGGCAGGTAAAGTTGATGTCTAAGATGGGGTTTAGAATGCATTCTGCTCACTAAAATAGATTGATACCTTAAACTTCACAATTTTTTATGATATAGTTTGTAATAAGATACTTAGTGTTGACTTCAAAAACAATATATATATAGACTTGAAAAATAATTGGGTATATTAGTCTCAGTTTAGTTGAAATATTGATATAATAGAAAATATCTACTTAAATACCATTCTGATTCTCATATAAATTAATCTGTTGGATCCGGGTGCCTTCCTGACACCATGTGGCCCAAAATCTGGGCATTAGGATTACTTGAGTGGCAACTCTTCAGGGTATGAAGTCTGTTGGCCCAGCACACATGGAGCACATGCAGTGTCAAGATGACTTTTTTTTTTTTTTTTTTCCTTCTCTTTTTCTTCATTTGTTTCTTTTTTTCTTTCTTTCCATTTTCCAATGTCATTTGATATGCTGTATCAAGATGATAATAGACTTTTTTCCCTGCACAAACTCCGTATCATGTAGTGAATCTGTAACTGAGTTCAGTAAGAATGATAAGTAACATTTTGTTATTTTTCAGTTTTTAATATTTTTGTAACAATCAGTTGTCTGTAATACACCCTGCTTCACTGATGGTAGTGGCCAGGAATAGGATTCTGAGTATGGTCCTGGTGTCCTTCCTGGAGCTGGATGGTACATTCCATTCTTGTTTTCTGGTGCAAATAATACCAGATCCCCTTCCTAAATGTCCTAATGAGTCTAATTACACTTCAAGAGCAAGTCATTCCTGTCATTCCCTTTCTACTGCCAAATTTTTCATTAATGGCATATTCCAGTCTCCCTGGCCCACAGTAAAAATTTTCCATGATGGCATATTCCTTGTCTGTCACATGGCCCTTGGCTAAATTTTATGGTGACATGATGGTCAAGTCGCCTGGATCCTGGGGATTAAAGGAAAACGGGTCAGTCGTGTAGTTTTGTCCCTTCTTTTTTTGTGGTTATCCTTTAACTTTGAGTTTTCTGTCTTTTGGTTCAGTTGAATCCCTAGGTTCTTGAAAAAATGAAGGCAAGAAACTGTTATATATTATATGGAAACAGGCTCTTTCACAATGAACATTGCATTTGCATTCTTTATGCATGACATGAAACTTTTCAAGTCAAAGGAATTCAGTACCCAAAAAGTTTGAAACAAGTAACCTTTATTTAGCATTAATCTGTGACTAACTGAACACTTGGCCTGACTGATAAGGTGGACCATCTCTCTCAGTCAAGGATGTCTTGTAGTAATTCATGCATGATTAACAAGTGTTGTGATTAAACTTCAGAACACCGCAAGAGTCTAGCTGAGATGTGTGAGGGCGATGTGCGACCAGGTGGGGCAGTGGGGCTCTCACTAGACCCCCTCATGAATGGCCACGACAGTCCTCGCCCAACACTAGGTCGCTCAGAGTCTGAGATAACCCCAGACATGAGGCTTCCCCCAGAGGATGAAGGTGCTTAATGATAATTTCATTCTTTTTTTATTTCTTTTACTATTTCATATTTTTTGTCATTCTAAGCAAGAGTTTTATCATATATGTCTTTTTGTACATAATAAGGGTAATAGATGGAATTATTCTGCTGTTCTTGAAAGTGATTATAATAGATATCTATTTTGGTAGTGTTCGTGTCATTATCTCTAACTTTTAAAGAAGGATGAACTATTAAAATCTTGTTTATATCAGTTGCTATGTTAAATGTGTTTTTCTTTAGAAGATTTACATACACTTATTACATGTAGTGTTTTTCTTTCTTTCTTTCTTCTTTTTTTTTTTTTTTTTTTTTTTTTTTTTTTTTTTTTTTTTTTTTCCCCCACATATGTTTTATGAGAAGCAATTTTTATGAAGATAGACTTAGGGCAAAAAAAAAGTATGTTTATCATATACATACAAACTCACAGCTTTTAACTACAAAGTTATCATGCATCATGATAATGAAGTTATGAAAAAAATATATTAAGTCCAAGATAGGAAGATTCTCCTCTTCTCACATGGCAGTACTCATTGGCTTCTCTTAATACACAGAAGGTGAGGATGGAGGGGCTAATTCCAGTAACACAAGTGGAGGCAGTAACAGTGGCAGTGCAGTCGGAATGCGCAGAGTAGCCTCATGCCCAGACCATAAATCCATTGACCGCACGCCAGACCCAGTTCACGAAGTGTGTGACATGAAGGTCAAGCTGGCTGATTTGGGTAATGCTTGCTGGGTGGATCATCACTTCACTGAAGATATCCAGACTCGACAGTACAGGTGCCTGGAAGTCCTGCTCGGAGCTGGTTATGGTTGTCCTGCTGACATGTGGAGTACTGCCTGCATGGTGAGTCTTTTCTTATGTTCACATTAGTATTCCGTATAGTTTGCAAAGTATTTTATGGCACAGTACATTTGTTTTGTTAAGTTGATGTTTGTACTATTGTTTTGATTGAAAGTAAACTTGGGATTAGATATCTTTCTTTTCTTCTTATTTTTATTTGAACAATGGCATTTTAGGGAGTTTATGATAATACAGGTGCCTAGATCTGTCAGAAGGCAAGTTACAGAATTCCCTAATGTGTAATTGAAATGAGTTAAAGCACCGTAAATTTTACTAGATTTTAATCCAAAGCTAAAATATGTTTTCTCCCTCCAAGGCATTTGAGTTGGCAACTGGAGATTATCTGTTTGAGCCACACAGTGGAGCTGATTATACTCGTGATGAGGATCATCTAGCACACATCATTGAGCTTCTTGGTAAAATTCCCCGTCATATAGCCCATTCTGGAAAATACTCAAAGGAATTTTTCGACAAGAAAGGTAAGTATAAGTGATCAAGATACATTGGTGCAAGTATTTACTACTCTTTGGATATAACATTGTTTAAGTATGATTCACCTTAGGACTTTTTTTATCTTACTGAAAAAGCTTATGGACCATTATTGGAAAATATGTACTCCAACTCATCTCTTTCTTTCTCCACTCCAGGTGATTTGCGGCATATCACAAAGCTCCGTCCCTGGGGCATGTTTGAGGTGCTGACAGAGAAATACGAATGGCCAGAGGATGAAGCCCGAGCTTTTAGTGACTTCCTGAATCCAATGCTGGCTTTTGAACCATCAGAACGCGCTACTGCTGGAGAGTGCCTCAAACACCCATGGCTCAACTCATGAACACAAGCTGAACCTGCTCCCTCTGACCACTTTCTGGTAAAAAGTCTCTCAGTCTAATCGTTAGACTTGCCAGCTTGAGCATAAAAGACTTAACACTATCAGAGAGTGGCAACCTTGGCCTTCACTTGGCTATTTGTGTATATGCACTTATGATGGTGATTCAGTATCAGGGCAAAAACCAAAGATGACTCCATAGAATGGCAGCTGTTAAGCAAGGTTCCAGATCAGCTCACTCCATTCTGTCTCCAAAGTAGTGAGTGTCACCACAGCACATAAATAGTTAAGTGAAGTGAAGGTTGAGGGGGCTCAGTGTACACACACCAGGGTTCGCCTTGGGGTTATCAACCCTATTTTTGACCAGAAGTGCTTTTGACTCTTGATAATAAAAGAAAGGATTTTTAGTTTGGTTCTATCAGCTCTGATAATACCTAGAGACTGCTTGGAGGAACCAGTAATCTCTGTGAAAGTGTCTTAGTATGATTATGATAATGAATATGGTGATGATGATAATTATGTTGGTGATTGATAATGATGTGTCCAGTGGTTCTGCTGTGAGTGTATATAAAAACAGATGGTTGCTATCCTCTCAATGTCCATAATAGTACATATTGCAGAGAGGGGACATTTGGAGGAATCATTTGCTCTTTATGATGATTTAACTGCTCAAACCACAAATATTTGTAAGAAGCAGCAGATCTAAAAGAATTACCTGCATGAGAAAGATGACAACAAACCTATTCCACCAGCACTGCTGCAGAACTTCGGATAATGTTAGTACCAAGGACCATATGCCCAGATGACCTGTGGTGTTGTGTTGTCGTGCACAATGGGATGGCTCTTTTCCATACATTCATTTTAATAATTATGTAAATATTGCACGACTGTGAAGTTGGTTTTCCATCAGCCCTGATTTTTTAAAAGTCGGCTTCTAATGACTACTGATGGAGGAATTTGTTTCTTGCATGTTGGAACTCAAAACTGCAACTTACATCACTAGAAAACATTTATGTTATTCAAAGATAGTTTACATTATTAATCCATTCATTTCTTTCTAACAATATTGAAATTCATTTTTTCTGTATGTAGAAGGCAATATATTGATTTAATCATATATTATCACAATATTACCATCCTTTTGTTAGAGTTTACAGTCTTCTGCTTCATCTTATAATCTTAACTGCAGTGTTCTGATGTCCCAACTTTGGAAACAACCAAATAGCAGGGCTGATGTTCTATAACATATGATTAGCCTTGTAGCCTGAATGCAATATTTTGTCCACCATTGAAATTATATACTGAATGCAGGCCCTCCTAAAAGTCGGTAGAACCCTGTCCAGCTGGCTGTATACCAAGTACAACCCCCACCCCACCCCTCCCCTGACCCTTCCCTCTCCTCGTTCCTCCTTCATTGATGAAACCCGTAACCCTGTGGATCCAGAAGATGATAGGCTTCTTGTCCCCTCTCCCTATTGAGGCTACTAGGCTCTGTGTTTTCTGTATATTTAGCCACATCTGTAAGATGTCATGCATATGCATCAGTGATTATGAATATAATTTATTTTTACTCCATTTTAGATATGCACCTTTGTTTAGTAGATTATCTTTCATTGTCACATAAGTGTAGGGTTCATTTATGTCTCCCCCCTTTGTGACTCTGTTCCACCAGCCAATAGTGTTATCGATGGCAAGTAATGCAGCTGTGGCACCTCCTCCTGCCTCTGCCCACACTCTGGTCCATGTTATATTATTTTATTTTCCATATTTGCATCACTGGTAACATATAGAAATGTATGAACAACTGTTTGAGGCAAATGTGTTTTTAGTGGACAAGTGTTGGTAGCAGGTGCGTAGGTTGCAGGTGCCCACAGAAACGTGTCGGGTGGGCTCATACCTGCTAACGGAGCATCTCCCATTCTCAGGCCAACATTGTCTTATATTAAGATGGCTCTAACCTTGCCAAGGGTGCAGCAGGTTAACAAACTTTGTACCACAATAAAGAATTTGGGCCTTGCTGCTGTGGTAGACTTGTCCGATCCTCTGTATAGCAGGCATAATGATAATGGTACTCTTGATAGTAAAGGTGAAGCACACCAAAATGGTATTTCATTTTCAACCCTATACATACTGTGAGATGTATGCTGTTCTTAAGGCCGGTTGTTTTGCCAGGTGAATAAAGGCTACTTTTTGTCATAAATTATCTTTTTTTTTTAATCTTTCAACTTCTTGTATTTCTCTTTGTGTGAACTTTCCATTTGTATGGAGTTTGTCTGTAAGCTTTATAATTTATGCTAACTTTTGCAAGAAATATTTGAAAAATTAGCAGATAGGCCCTCATTAATTACCAACACAATGTAAGAATGAAACTGGTGTGATGAATAGTTCATATAGGAAATCTTTCAGCGAGGACCATTCTGAGGCTCCTTATGAAATTATAAATGAACGATGGTTTCAAAATGAAATGGAAAAAAATAAAATGTTACAAATAACCAGGACACTATCAAACTTTTTGCATGATAAATAAACTATGTTAATGATTTAGTGTGCCTTCAGACAAGGACTCTTGCAAAACGTAATAGATGATGGAAATATAAACAAATATTTAAAATGAAATGAAATGTGTAGTCAGTATTTTGAAATGCTTATGAAAAATAACATCTTTTGAAGCATGTTCAAAAGTAACATCTTATGCACAAAAATGTTAACATTTTAAGTTTTGAAAAAAAAAAAAAAATAGCCTTGGTTTATCCTGCATGTTATAAACAAAAGGCACATATCCTTAATTAAGTAATTAGTTTTATAAGCAATAAGTAAGAACTGACCTACAAAGAACACAAACTGAACTTATCAAAACAGAGCCTATTGTGGCTTCCCATTCCTAACTCCCATTTCCTTGTAATTCCTTGGCAATCTGTCTTCATGTATCAATACCTTGGTGAATGAAACCAGGTAGGAATGATAAACAGAAATATAACTCAGAGGTGGATTAAATATTAGAATATAGATATTATAGAAAAATCTGTTATGATCAATGGTTATAAAAAGTAATATATAACACAAGGCCACTTTTGACTAACCTGTTTGTAAATGTCACAAGCATTGCATAAACTAGTCCTTTATTGAGATGCCATACAAGGAGAGAGAGTGAGTGAGTGAGTGAGTGATATATATATATATATATATATATATATATATATTATATATATATATATATATATATAATATTTATTATTATATATATATATATATATATATATATATATATATATATATATATATATATAATATATATATATATATATATATATATATTATTTAAATATATAATATATATATATATATATATATATCAATATAAAATTTTAGTATATATATTATAATAATATATATATATATGTATATATATGTATATATATAATATATATACATAATGTATTATATATACATATATAATTATATATTATATTATATATATATATATATATATATACTATATATATAATATATGTATTAAGTATATATATCATATATATGTATATGTATATGTATTATTATATATATATATTATATATATTATATAATATATTATATTATATATTTCTTATTATATACTACTATATATATTAATAATCTACTAAATATATCATATATATATACTATCTATACGTATAATATTATATATCTATATCTACTATATATATATATATATATTTAATTATACTATACTATATATTATATTTTATATTATATTATTAATATATATATAATTATATAATATAAATATATTATTATATATATACAGATATATTATGTATGTATATATAATATACAGATATTATATATAACATATTCATATGCATATATCTATGTTATGATGATATATACTAGTATATTAATCATATAATATGTTATATATAATAAGTATATATTAATACACACATATTATATATGTGAATACCCCACGAACACCACACACCACACAAACACACACCACACACCACACACACACACACAACACACACACACACACTCTACCATTACTCCACACTACACATCACATGAGACACACACATCTACATACATATGTTGTGTAATTATATAATATATAATATATTATATTATATATATATATATATATATATATATATATATATATGACTGAAGTCAGTGGTGCGATATCCGAGTTGATGAATGGTAAAGCAGCAGATATCCGCGGCATCCCTGAAATGTTAAAGGCTGGTGGAAAACCTATGGCAAGGGGCTCGCTTGCTGTTCTGTCTGCCATATGGCAGACTGGTATCATTCCTCCTGACCTGCTGAGGGGAGTGTCATCCCCCACTGGAAGGGGAAAGGGGATCAGTGGGACTACAGCAATCACCGAGGCATTACACTGCTCATTATACCGGGCAAGATTCTCGCTCACATCCTTCTGAAATGTATCAGAGACCACCTGTTGAGGCACCAGAGGCCGGAGCAATCTGGATTCACTCCTGGTACGTCCACAATAGACGTGGACTTAC
>NC_051399.1:43274329-43291829 GCF_015228065.2 Penaeus monodon
CAATAATTTCTAATGAAATCTGCAGTAGCATAAATAATATGTTTGCGGTAAAAAAGCGCGAGAGGATGAACATTCTCAAAACGGAGGATGTACGTAAATCCAATATTTCGAATGAAGGGGCCCTTTTTTTCCTTTCCCTTCGCTGCAACAATTTTTTGGAAAAGATTTGGATGATAGTTTCTTCAATATGTAATTTTATCTTCACGAACTCATGAATAAATGGTATTAACAAGTACGTCTCATTAATAATATGCATTGATTAAAACCCTTGGAAGTTATGATAAGTTCTGGATTATATGGATTAGTGATAAAAAGAAAATTCTCACTGATTAAAATTTTGCAAAATGTGTTGATCAGATACTCAGATATATTTTTCCTAAAATGAGAAGAGTTAACCTTAGCCAGAAGTTTATTTGTAATGTGAAGCACAGGACTGCCTATGACAAACGGATAAACAATTCGCACGAATCACCTCCACAGCTGATGGTTTCCGCCAACTCAGTCACGAGTTCGTGGAAGGAGAGATAGTCTAACGCGCTAGCCTCACGTCGGTAGCCCCAGGAGTCCCTGTCCAGTGTCATGGCGTTTTCCCACTTGTGCTTCTGCAGCACGCCTGTTTAGAAGCCTTTCTGGTTATAGTATTACTACGGGTAAAATGCTGTAAAAGGTAAGCTGAATTGAGTGCTGATTCGCAATTCATGGGAAGAATTCATACAGGACAAAATTTATTTGATACATTTTATATACATACATACATACATATATATATATATATATATATATATATATATATATATATATATATATATATATATATATATATATATATATATATATATATATATATATATATATATATATATATTCGGATGATAGCTGCAATAAGACTGAGTTATTTCACCAGGGTTATATCTGTCGACGCAAGTGTAGAAGGAGCCGTGGTGGCAGATGGCCCCCGTCCCCCAGCGGTCGTTGACCACCACCGTGTCCTTGACGGGGGAGGCGTTGAACAGCCACGCCAGGAACTCCTTCGACGTCCAGTAAAGGGCGGGGGCGTCCCAGTCGCCGTCCGACCAGATCACTTCGGGCTCGTATTTGTTCACCTGAAAAACGCTAAAGTAGTATACGGGACTGTGCCCTGATTTGCCTTCCTGTTTCTCAAAGTAAGCTTAGTTTTAAATTCTTCGCTCAGTAAATTTGAGTAAGTTCTACTGACAGCGAAGTTAGTGGAACCCAGTAAGCGTGGTAACATTACCCCGTATGACCTGGACCTTCCAGTTCATCCCTAAACATCCCTTATATTTAGGAGGCATTTGCATACACTGCATTAATTAATGTCGAATATGAAAAAAATCTAAACTATTTTCAGTTCCTTCTTAGGTAAGGTGACACCTAAAAAAAAAAGGCGTAACGGCAGTCAACTCACCAAATCGTTTAGTTCCGGCATGACCTTCTTTGTGACGAACTCGTTGGTTGTGAACAGGTGGCTCTGGTCGCTTCGGAAGATGGGATGAAACCATTCATAGAGAGAATAGTAAAGCCCAAAGTGGATGTGTGGCGTTTTGCTCCTTATAGCTTCGGCAAGATCACCTGTGCATGAATCAGTATTGCACTTCAAAATTACCAAATTGTCTTAGCGTTTGTCAAGACTTCATCAAATCGTTCCTACTATTCGAATTCTCGTGTAGGGTAATAATTTATGGTTTATTTCGAATGCCTTGTATCTATTGCCAAATAGACAAGACATAGCATATGAGTCAACGTAAAATAATTATTCAAATAACGCTAGGTAAATATAGTGAAATAAAAGTAGGTAGTGCTAGTCCCTCATATAAGGGAAACAACTGCATATTGTCAATGGTTTCCGTAAGACAACATTCATGTAGGGATAACCAACCTACGAGGTCCCTCTTGGGTCCGACGTCGAGGCTGTTCCAGTTCCAGGAGTAGCGCGAGGGCCACAGGGTGAAGCCCTCGTGGTGCTTGCTGGTGAGGACGACGTAGCGAGCGCCCGAGGCGTTGAACACACTCGCCCACTCCTCGGGCTCGAAGAACTCGGCCGTGAACGCCGGCGCGAAGTCCGCGTACGTGAACCCCGGCCGGTAGTTCCTCTCCATGAAATCTACATACTTCTGAATTCCGAAACCTTAAAAGAAAAAGGAGCCTTTAAAGAATACAGCAGCATAAATCCTTCACGTTAGTAACAGTGCTATTAATAACAGTGATAATGTATCGGTGATATAATAATAACCATAGTAATAATAATAATAATAATAATAATAATTATTATTATTATTATTATTATTATCATTATCATTATCATTATCATTATCATTATCATTATCATTATCATTATCATTATCATTATCATTATCATTATCATTATTATTATTATTATTATTATTATTATTATTATTATTATTATTATTATTATTATTATTATTATATTATTATTATTATTAATATTCTTAATCAGTAATCTTCCAGATGGAAATGGATTAAGTTACCTGAAGTGCAATTTGTCACCCTACGTACTTATAGCCTTCATCAAATTCAACAGTCGCTTTAAGCTCAGGAAAATGCCATCACCTTGCCAATTTTTCCAGAACCACTCAGAGCCGAAGGAGGGCACCGAATACACGCCCCAGTGGATGAAGATGCCCACTTTGGCCGCGTCGTACCACTCGGGCAGCGGCCTCGAGTCCAGCGATTCCCAAGTAGGCTCGTACTGCGCTCGGGAAACAGCTGAAGAAAAAATATCATGCGAATTCGGTCCGAAGATATATAACAGATGCACTCATACATTTTCAACACATAATGATAATCACGATTGACTATCCTCTTTGTCCTCCAGACTCCGGCCTTGAGGACCGAACGAGATTTACCGAGAAAGGAAAGAAAAAGGCTGACGATGAGCATAATGATGAGGTTCCGAGGGAAAAAAAAGGGAACTGGTCCTGCCTCCGTCACAACCTCGCGAGAACTGCGGAGATGGCGACACTGTCTTATCGTTTCAACTGGACTGAAAGGTTGCATCGGACAGGCTCCTCTATGGTCCTTTTTTTATTAATGTTTAACCAAAGTGGTGGAAATGATAAGTAACTTAATATTAAAGTTAAGGAAAAACTTGATTGCTACATTTCGTCTACAAAGAATCTGAGTTAAGTATTTATTTTTTTAAACATATTTTGTGTGCTTCTACTCATAAGTCATGGCATGTATATAACTGATACGTGTGGGAAAGATCAAGACTTTTTACATTTGGAGTTGTCGATGTTATCAGTTGTACAAAAAACTTTTATTCCCTGCACATCTTCAATACTAAATTATCAATTTAATCAATCCTCAGTATTGCTTATTATTTTTATCTTTTTTTTTCTAGGGGTGCATGGAAACCTGACAGAATGTTCGAGGGGAACAACGAAAAAAAACAACAGATCTGGAAATGCCCGACTTATCACGAAGTTAAATTATTTTTCCATTAATTTTAGCCAATACTGTTACTGTTGCTATTTTTTTGCTGCTAATTCAATCTATCATTCGTAGGACCATCATTGATATTGTTTTTATCATTTTCACAATTGATATCGCTTTTATTGCCGTTATCAAGATATTCATTTTCATCGTCATTACATATACGATTATTGTATAACTGCTATCGCCATCGTTCTTTTTTATACTATTATTCTCTACTTATTACGCATAACATTACCCATTACTGTTTGCTATTATCATGACTATTATTATAACTGTATGGCGTGCTATTAACGAGAGACTGAAAAATGGTTAATAAGATGACGTCATAATGGCGGTACCTTTACAAATATTCTCTTTCTCTCCGCCTGTCTTTCTCCTTCCCTCTCCTTTCCTCGTCTTTCCATCCAGTCTCTCTCCATCTCTACCCTCACTCTTTCCTTTTCATCCCGCACTCGCTCATCCCCTCATTTTCTATCTCCTTTCTTTTTCCTATGTTCCTTCCACTTTCTTACTCTGTCTATCACTCTCTCCATCTCCGTTCCAATATTTTTTTTTTTTCTGTCTGTCGCTCCATTTCTCTTTTACTTTTTCTCTCTTCCCCCTTAATCTGCATGTCGTTTTCTCCACCCTTATTCCACTCTTCGCCAGTCGCTCTCACCTTTTCCTCTCGCTCTCTCGCTCTCTCTCTCTCCGCCTCCCGTCCACCCTCTCCCTCCTGAGTTATTTATATAATAATGACAAACGACGACGCGTCTCTGAGCCGTATAAAGCGCTAAGGTTACCTAATGGAAGATCTATTGTTAGATGGTGTATAGCGTGTGGTTATTATGAATTTGTGTATTTAAGCTGTGTCTGCTTACTCACACAGAGAGACGTATACGTATACTTATGATAAAACCAAGCATAAGAAAGCACAGAATTTGATATCAAAGAAAATCTGCATCGCGACTGGCACTATATACTTCTCAAGTACGTAGATAATGGTAATACAGAATCAGTTGTCATGTTTGGACACTATAAGTCAATAACAAAGTCGCTGGCTTTTGGATAAAGTTCAAACGTTCTCGTATAAGTATCAAGCAGCAAGCCTTCTCTTTTTTTTTATTCATGTGTTAATAATCATCGTTGTGTTTCCACCGATGAACCTGCGTTTAATTCATGTGGAAAGTGGGTGAAGGAGATTTGACGTTGACGAAAGTAGGAAAGGAAGTGCTTTAAAGTAATGACTAGCACCTTCATCATTAGCCCAAAAACCTGTCCTCCGGCATCGTATATTCTCATCAGCAGTTGAATTCAGTCTGATAGGCAGGCCTGAGTTTCCGCACAAGAAACAAATTCGAGAATTCCAGAAAAATGCGGGAAGCCTTGATAACGTCACACCTGACGATTGGCCGACGCTGCTGTTGTGTCTGACGCGGAATCGACCGATGTTTTCAAGGTTAGGAGATTGTACTCGATTTTTTTCGGGCGGTACGAATTAATATGGGAAATGGTTAAAGATTGACAACCGGAGAGGACAACTATGGGTGTAGAAGAAGTCAAGATGTGCCAATTTAAGGGAACAAAGTTTAGGACCCGGCACGGAATGGGTGAAGGAGGAGTTAGAGGTTAGAAGTGTTAAAAAAGTAGTGCAAGGGAAAAACGGAGGGGCGAAAAACGTAATATTTACTGACATAAGAGGCAGACGGTAGAGAAAAGGTTAAGGTGCGTGCGAGAAAAAAAGGCTAGAAGAGAAAGCGGGAGAGGAGAAGAAGGGAAAGGAGAGAGAGGAGGAAGAAGGAAAGATGAGGGGGGAAAAAAGGAAAAGGAAAGATACGTTGTGATGTGAAATTGACATGAAAAAATGTGATTTGACATGATGATGAATGTGAAGGGAAACAAAATGATGATGAAGTGAATAAGTATGAGGGGGAGGATGGAGAAGAGGAGAGAGTGAAAGAGAGGAGGAGGAGGTAGGGGGGAGAGGAGAGAGAGCATACGGAAGAAAGAGAGAGAGAGAGGGGGAGACAGAGGAGAGCAGTGAGAGAAGCGAGAAGAGAAGAGAGGACGAGAGGAGAAGAGAGGAGTAGAGGGCAGATTGAGAGGAGAGGGAGAGGAGAGAGAAGGAGAGTGAGAGACCCGAGAGCGGAGGAGAGGAAGACTGAGAGGAAAGAGGTTTAGGGAGAGCTTGAGGAAAGTTCACGAGGGGCGACGAACATTGAAGAGGAACGGGAGATGAGAGGGAGAGAGGAGGAGAGAGGGGGTTGAACTTGAGGGACAGGAGACGAGAGGGAAGGGACGAGAGATTGGAGAACGACGGAGAGGAGATACAAGGGGGGAGAAGTAAATTGGAGAAGATACGCAATAGGAGAAGACGGGAGGAGCAGGACTTGGCCGCGAGAGGGACGAAGGGAATGGACGGCGAGCAGACGAACTGGACGGGCGAGAACGAGAAGAGAGGAGCGGAGTTGGAGAGGACGTGAGAGAGGGGCGGAAAAGCTGGAGGGAGAGGTGTGTTAGGACGAGAAGGAGAGGAGTGAGAGGAGACTACAGGAATGGAAGGGCGGGGGGGGGAGAAGGGATGGGCGGAGTGGGAGAGGGGATGGGGGAGAACGGGACACGAGAGGGGAACCGTGATGAGATGAGAAGCAGAGGACGAGCGGAAAGAGAGGAAGTTTGAAGGGGAGACGGGGAGAGAGACGCGGAAGGAGAAGGAGAGAGAGGACCGGAGGGGAGACGGCGAAGAAGAGCAAAGGAAGTGAAGGAGAAATGAAGGGTAAGAGAATATTAATTAATGAATGAAAAAGATAAAGTGGGGAATTGAAAGGGAGGAGATAGATAAGAAAGGATTTATCTGAATATATAAGATAATAGTCAAAGAATAAATGAGAAATAGTATATAAACGAAGTGATAATAAAAAACAATGATAAATTGTTAACAAAGACAGAAAAATACAATATTCACAAATGTAAAACAAAAAAAAAAAATGCAAACAAAAACAAAAATGTAGCAAAATAAAGAAAAAAATAGGAAATAATAATTTAATAAATAAAATGATAGAAAAGTATAAAATCAAAAATCTCGAAAGAGCAAAAGAGTGAACGAGGGAGGGGGAAAGGAAGAAGGAAGGGGGGGAAAGAACGAAGTAAAACGAAGGAGAAAGGAAAGAAAAAAGGAAGGAAGAAAAAAAAAAAAAGGAAAAAAAAAAAAAAAACAAATTGGAGAGAAACGAAGAAGTAAATGGGAAAAGAGGGGGATAATCTAAGAAAAAAAAACAATACACTAGGTGTTTACGAGCAGAAACCGGTATGTGGCCGTTCTATTTTGTTACCTTTTAATGCTGTGTAGAAAGCGCATATCATTTAGCTACGTTGAAAATATACTATAGTTCGTTGGCCAGCTGCGACTAATGCAAAGAAAAATATCTGATCTGTCTAAGATACATATAACAAGAAGAGAAGGCTAGACCTCTCTATATACCCCCACTCTCTTTTCTCTACTAGATAGTATTATCTACGTTCTCATATAATCTGAATACTCTTCAGTGATAGGGTGAGATTTATCTTTGCTTTTTTTTGTCTTGTATGGGAATTATCTTATATGTCTATCATATATCTCATATAGCCGAATCTAGTACCTCTCATCTCTCTCCTCATACTCTCCCTCTTATATCTCTATATCCTCCTCTCTACTCTATACTCATCTACTGCCTCTCCTCTTATAGCTATCTGCCTCAGACTCTGCCATATAATAAATCCACTCTACTCTCAGTCTCCTCTCATCACATCTATCTCTCTTCTCTCTCGTCCAAGACGCTCTCTCTCTCATCCTCTCATCGCTCTCTACATCAGTGATATCTACTAAGTCGTTCGTTTGCGACTCTCTAATCTCTCTCCCTCTGCTCTAACTCTATACTCTCTACTCTCCTCTATAATCTCTACTTATCAATCCTCTAACCTCCCTCGGTCCTCATCTCATTCCTCATCTCTTATCATTCCAGATATCGACATCTTAGTATATATAGAGACTCCATATTCTATATCCTCTCCACTCGGCCTCTCGTCGGGCTCTCTCTAGAGCTATTATATGTTTCGATCTCCTCTAGAAATTCCACTCATAATCCCTCTTTCTCCATATCTAGCTATACTATATACTCTACGTTTTATCATCTCTCTATACGGCCGTTCCTTTAGTCTAATCCTCTAACGTTAACTCTCCTCACTAATATATCACTCTCTCTCTCTCTCTACTCTCTCTCTCTCTCAGCTCTTCTCTCTCTCCTCTCTCTATCTCCATATCTCACTCTCTCCGCTAATCCTCTCTTCCTCCTCCCTCCTCATCTCTCTATCGCTTCTCTCTCCTCTCTCTCTCTATCCTTCTCCATCTCTCTCTCTCTCTCTCTATCTCTCTCCTCTCCTCTCTCGCTCTCTCTCTCTCTCTCTCTCTCTCTCTCTCCTCTCCTCTCTCTCGTGCTCATCCTCTCTTCCCCTCTCTCCCTCCTCCTATGTTCTCTCTCTTTCTCTCTTGTCTCCTCTGCTACTCAGCCATCCTCCTCTTCCCTCTCTACTGTTATCGTACCTCTACGCTCCACGTACTCCTCCCTCTCCCTCATCATCTCTCTCTCTCACTCCCGTCTCCTTCTCCATTTATCTCTCACTCTCACTCTTCCCCTATCTTTCTCTCTTCTCTCTTCTCTGCATATCGCCCATCTCCCTCTCATCCCTATTTCACTCATCTCTCATCGTCTCCTATCCTCTACTAACTCTATCTTATCTCATTTCTAGTTTCTCTATCCATTCTCAACATCGCTTCATCCTTTCGCTCTCTCGCGTCTCTCTCATACTATTTCTCTCTGCTCTCTCTATCTCTCTCACTCCTCTCTCTCTCTCCTTTCTCACTCTGCTCTCT
Organism: Penaeus monodon; assembly: GCF_015228065.2. Classification (NCBI taxonomy): domain Eukaryota; kingdom Metazoa; phylum Arthropoda; class Malacostraca; order Decapoda; family Penaeidae; genus Penaeus; species Penaeus monodon. The sequence goes on from NC_051399.1 coordinate 43,282,695, forward strand.
CCTTCTCTCTCTCTCTCCCTTCTCTCCTCTCCTCTCCTTCTTCTGTCTCTCTCTCTCTCTCCTCTATCTCTCTCTCTCTCATCTACCACACCCTCTCTCTCCTCTCTCCTCTCTCTCTCTTTCTCCGTCTCTATCTCTTCCTTCTCTGCTCTCTCTCCTTAATCTCTCTCTCTCTCTCCCTATCCCTCTCTCTCTCTCTCTCTCTCTCTCTCTCTCTCTCTCTTTCTCTCTCTCTCACCTCCCCTCTCTCTCTCTCTCTCTCTCTCTATCTCTCTACTCTCTCTCTCTCTCTTCTCGCTTCTCCTTCTCTCTCTCTATCCTCTTTCTCTCTCTCTCTTCTCGAGCGCTCTCTCTCTCTCTATCTCTCTCTATCTCTCTCTCTCTCTCTCTCTCTCTCTCTCTCTCTCTCCTTCTATCTTCTCTCTCTCTCTCTCCTCTCTCTCTCTTCTCTCTCCTCTCTCTCTCATCTCTCTCTCCTCTCTCTCTCTCTCCCATCTCCTATACTCTCTCCTACTCCTCTCTCTATCTCTACTTCTCTCTCCTCTCTCTCTCCTCTCTGTCTCTCTCTCTCTCTCTCTATCTATATATATATAATATATATATATATATTATATCTAAATATATAATATATATATTCATTATATGTGTGTGTGTGTGTCTGTGTGGGTGTGGTGTTGTTTGTGGGTTGTGTCGGTGTGCTGTTGGTGTGTATGTAAATGTATAATCTGTATGTATCTATCTATCTCATCTATCAATCTACTCTATCTATCTATATTATTATATCTGTAATATCTTGTTTGATTCTATTATCTATCTATCTATCTAATCTATCGATCATATCAATATAATATCTATTTCTATCTATCTATCTATCTATCTATTCTATAACTATACTATCATCTATCTATTTATCTATATATATATATATATATTATATTATATAAATACATATATAATATATATACAGATATATATAAATATATATACTACCACCTATAGAAAACATATATATAGATATATAATATATATATATATATATACAATATATACATACACAACACACACACACCACCACACACACACACACACACACACACACAACACACACACACACACACACACACTATATATATTTATATATATATATATAATATAATATATATATATTATATTAATATATATACACTTCAATATATCTACTAATATATAACGATATATATATATATATATATATATAATGTATTACATATATAATATATATATATATATATAATAGTTATGTATATAATATATAATATATATATATTATATATAGTATTTATATATATATATATACTAATATATATATAATATATCCTAGATATATATATATATATCTATATATATATATTATATATTAGTACACACACAACACAAACATTATATATTCAATCATACATAAGGAATATACTTTTCATTCTCATTGAGATGCATTCCTTGTGGATAGTAATGGAGTATACCAAAAGGCCTTTTTCATTGTGAGCAATAACGATTACGTGCAAAACCGGATGCGGTTGGAGCCTGTGGGAGCTGTATTAAACAAATCCCTTCGATTTTACTATTTATCCAATGCTTTCTTGGTTTGGACCATATTTTCACAAAAGTGAACCTGAAGTGCACGGACCGCGAGAACATTGTCTCAGGAATAAATTTCTCCATAAAGATGACGTCAGTCAGGTAAAATCTCGGCTCTTGACGTATAATAAAACAAATAACATTGTTGCACGTTATGTGTTATCTTGTTTGCTTTTTTTCTTTTCCACACAGAGGCCGATATATTAAATTTATTCTCCGGTTATTCATTGCATAGGTATTAATCATCTTTTTTTTAAACAAGGTGGTGCTATCTATGGTGTGACTATGATGAAAGTTTGTCCTCTGCTGGCACCGTTGGTGACTGGGAGATTTCTTTTCCCCAAAGCGTTCGCGAACAATCTCAAATAACGTATTCACAGCCACGCGCGCAGGTCGCTCGAGTCCGATTGGTAGTGTCAGTGATAATCATTAATGCGATTAGCACCTTTCTTATCTTCTTTTTTTCTTTACATGTTTTTTCTTTCTTTTATTCCATATTAAGGCGATGTAAGGTTGACAGATGGGGCTCAATGCCATGGAATATCAACTAATCCCAAATTTCAAAATAGTTCTTGGAAAACCAGGAGGGTTCATGCCCCATCCGAGGGCCATCGCAACCAGGCCTTTACAGCTAAACGCCAATAATCGAAAGAATTGCTAATGACAAATTGCCAGTGCCACAAACCTTGCCATAAAACAGCCAACCCCTTCTCCTGTCGCTCGAACAGCTGCACCCTATGCCCAGTCATCAAAATGCATTTACCGAAGAAGAGCAAACAAGGATCGTGCCACTGAATCCGCCAAGGAGGAAGGAAAATAGCAGCAGCTCGAAAAAGAGGTAGCTAGTCGGACGGCGCTAGGACGCCCCCAACCTGGACGTCGAAAGGAGTTCCTGCCTCCCGGCGTCCCTGGGCCCTCTCAGAGGCTGTTCCCCACGCGAAAGCGACGCTACAACGGGCCAGGAGGGACCCGAGGGCCTTCTGCACCGTGGATCACTTCGCCTGCTTTGACAGATTTGTAACTCTGCGTCAAGTAACACTTCGTTATTAAATAAAGACATTTTAAGTTTATGAAATAATAATTAAAAGGACAGGATTAAAGTCTCAGGCTTACGAGGTGTTGTATAAGTAATATACTGTTTTATCCAATCAAAATAAAAAACACACCATGGGAAAGAAAAGAAAGGGAAGGGAAAGAAAAAAATAAATTAAAAAAACAAAAACTGCCCCTGGAATCACCGGGGATGTAAATTATGATCCAAATGATTGAATTTGATAGTTCAAGCAGTTACAATATAGTGCCAAAATCCAAGTAGGTTGTCGACACGAAAAACTTACACAAGAAAATACCCAAACTTCCACTAACTTCAATACATTAAACTATACGTTCATTTACCAGAAAATAACATTTCTTGTATTTTCTCCAAAAACTATAATTGTTTGGCATTTCCATAACGTAAGTGAATCCCCCCCTTTTTTCCCCCTCTCCCCCTTCTCTCTCTCCTCTTCTCCTCTCCTCTCCTCTGAAGACTATGTACGTGGATAATAAGCACATGGCAAGGGTTTGGGTTTTCTTGGATAGCTGACTGTGTAGCCCGGGAACCCATGGAATATAGGGATTCTTTGGAAATATGCGTTTATAGGTTTGATTTCCTCAATTGTTTTGTAATTCACCGGTCGTTTACCTTTTCTGAGAGAGGAAGGGTTACTAACACAGAGCAAAGGCTCCGACTAGGAGTAGCACAGGGCCCTCCCGTTGGCCCAACCCCACGAGTCGATTGCTAGGGGTTCTCCATGATGGCGGGAGAGGCCGTCGTGGTGGGGCCGATGTTCCCCTGCAATTACCTGAGGGTCATTACAACAACGTACACAGGTATTTGCTGTTGGGGGAGAGGATTTTGAATTAGATATGCAATTAATTTGAGTAGCAATTTCGATAAGGTATTCATTACGTTATGAAAATGCCAAAAATTATATTTTTGGAAAAATACAAGAAATGTATTTCTTGTAATGAACGTATAGGTGAATGGATTGAATTAGGGAAGCTTTGTGGGTTTTGTTAAATTTTCGGTGTAGACACTATTTGATTTGGCACTTATATTGTAACTGCTTGAACATCAATTCAGTCATTTGGCATCATAATTCAACCCGGTATGCCCAGGGCAGTTTTTTCCCACTTGGGGTTTTTTATTGATTGATAAAAACAAGTATATTACTTATACAACACCTCGTAAGCTGAGACTTTATCCTGCCCTTTTTAATTATTTCAAAAATTTAAAAAAATGGCTTTAATTTAAAACGAAGGGTTACTTGACCAGAGTTACCTCTGTCAAAGCAGGCGAAGTGATCCACGGTGCAGAAGGCCCCCGTCCCTCCTGCCTTTTGAGCGTCCTTCGCGTGGGAACCGCTGGGAGGAGCCCAGGGACGCCGAGGCAGGAACTCCTTCGACGTCCGGGTTTGGGGCGTCCTAGGCGCCGTCCGACTAGCTCTTTTCGAGCTGCTGCTTTTTCTTCCCCTTGGAGGATATCAGTGGCACGAATCCTTTGTTTGCTTTTCCCTTCGGTATGCATTTTGATGACGGGGCATGGGGTGCAGCTGTCGACAGGAGAAGGTGTGGCTGTTGATGGCAAGGTTGTGGCACTGCAATTGTCATTAGCAATTCTTTCGATTTTGGCGTTTAGCTGTAAAGGCCTGGCGATGGCCTCGTATGGCATGAACCCTCCTGGTTTTCCAAGAACTATTTTGAAATTTGGGATTAGTTGATATTCCATGCATGAGCCCCATATGTCAACCTTACACGCCTTAGATGGAATAAAAGAAAGAAAAACATGTAAAGAAAAAAAAAAACTAATCGCATTAATATATTATCACTACCAAGCGGACTCGAGCTACCTGGCGCGTGGCTGTGAATACGTTATTAGATGTTCGAACGCTTTGGGGAAAAGAAATGCTCCCAGTAACCACGGTGCAGCACGAGGAAAACTTCATCATAGTCACACCATAGCACCAGCTTCGTTTAAAGATGATTATAACTATGCAATGAATAACCGGGAGAATAAGATTTATCGGCCAGGGAAAAGAAAAAAAGCAAACAAGATACACATAACGGCAACAATGTTATTTGTTTCTTATAGACGTCAAGAGCCGAGTTTACCTGACTGACGTTATCTTTGTGGAAGAAATTATTTCCTGAGACAAGGTTCTCGCGGTCAGTGCACTCAGGTTACTTTTGTGAAATATGGTCCAAACAAGAAAGCATTGATGAAATAGTAAAATCGAAGGGAGTGTTTATAACAAGCTCCACAGGCTCAACGCATCGGTTTTGCACGTAATCATTATTGCTCACAATGAAAAAGCCTTTTGGTATAATCCATTACTATCCACAAGGAATGCATCTCAATGAGAATGAAAATATTTCCTATTATGATTGAATATATAATGTTTGTGTGTGTGTGTACGTATATATATATATATATATATACAACACCACACACAAACTTATTATTCATTTATATAGGAATATTTTCATTCTCATTGAGATTTCATTCTTGTTGGATAGTAATGGATTATTACCCAAAAGGCGTTTTCATTGTGAGCAATAATGATTACTGCAAACCGATGCGTTGAGCGTGGAGCTTTTTATAAACACTCCTTCGATTTTAAATATTTCATCAATGCTTTCTTGTTTGGACCAAAATTTCACAAAAGTAACCTGAGTGCACTGACCGCGAGAACCTTGTCTCAGGAAATAATTTCTTCCACAAAGATAACGTCAGTCAGGTAAACTCGGCTCTTGACGTCTATAAGAAACAAATAACATTGTTGCCGTTATGTGTATCTTGTTTGCTTTTTTTCTTTTCCCTGGCCGATAAATCTTATTCTCCCGGTTATTCATTGCATAGTTATAATCATCTTTAAACGAAGGTGTGCTATGGTGGTGACTATGATAAATTTTTCCTCCCTGCTGCACCGGGTTACTGGGGCATTTTATTTAACCAAAACGTTCGAACATCTAAAAACGTATTCACAGGCCACGGCCAGGTAGCTCGAGTCCGCTTTGGGAGTGGATAATATTATTAATGCGATAGGTTTTTTTCTTTAACATGTTTTTCTTTCTTTTTATTCCATCTAAGGCGTGTAAGGTTGACATATGGGGCTCATGCATGGAATATCAACTAATCCCAAATTTCAAAATAGTTCTTGGAAAACCAGGAGGGTTCATGCCATACGAGGCCATCGCCAGGCCTTTACAGCTAAACGCCAAAATCGAAAGAATTGCTAATGACAATTGCAGTGCCACAACCTTGCCATCAACAGCCACACCTTCTCCTGTCGAACAGCTGCACCCTATGCCCAGTCATCAAAATGCATACCGAAGAAGAGCAAACAAAGGATTCGTGCCACTGATATCCTCCAAGAGAAGAAATAGCAGCAGCTCGAAATGAGCTAGTCGGACGGCGCCTAGGACGCCCCCAACCTGGACGTCGAAGGAGTTCCTGCCTCGGCGTCCCTGGGCTCCTCCTCAGCGGTTCCCACGCGAAGGACGCTCAACGGCAGGAGGGACGGAGGCCTTCTGCACCGTGGATCACTTCGCCTGCTTTGACAGAGGTAACTCTGGTCAAGTAACCCTTCGTTATTAAATTAAAGCCATTTTTAAGTTTATGAAATAATTAAAAGGACAGGATAAAGTCTCAGGCTTACGAGGTGTTGTATAAGTAATATACTTGTTTTTATCAATCAATAATAAAAACACAAGTGGGAAAAAAACTGCCCCTGGGCATACCGGGGTTGAATTATGATGCCAAATGACTGAATTGATGTTCAAGCAGTTACAATATAAGTGCCAAATCAAGTAGTGTCTACACCGAAAATTTAACAGAAACTACAAAGCTTCCACTAATTCAATCCATTCACCTATACGTTCATTACAAGAAATACATTTCTTGTATTTTTTCCAAAAATATAATTTTTTGGCATTTCATAACGTAAGTGAATACCTTATCGAAAATTGCTACTCAAATTAATTGCATATCTAATTCAAAATCCTCTCCCCCAACAGCAACTACCTGTGTACGTTGTTGTAATGACCCGTCAGGTAACTTGCAGGTGAACATCGGCCCCACGCACGAGCGGCCTCTCCCCGCCATCATGGAGGAACGCTCTCAGCAAGTCGACTCGTGGCTTGAGGCCAACGGGAGGCCGTGTGCTACTCCTAGGTCCGGAAGCCTTTGCTCTGTGTTAGTAACATTCCTCTTCTCAAGAAAAAAGGTAAACAGACCGGTGAATATACAGAAACAATTGAGGAAATCAAAATCCTTATTAAACGCATATATTCCAATGAGATCCATATATTCCATGGGTCATCGTGACTACACAGTCAGCTAATCCAACGAAAACCAAAACCATTGCCATTGTGCTTACATTATCCACGTATCATCTAGTCGGTAAAGAGAGAGGAGAGAGAGAGAGAGAGAGAGAGAGAGAGAGAGAGAGAGAGAGAGAGAGAGAGAGAGAGAGAGAGAGAGAGAGAGAGAGAGAGCGAGAGAGCGAGAGAGAGAGAGAGAGAGCGAGAGAGAGAGAGAGAGAGGTAAATATAGACCGCTAGATAGATATAATATTACCAGATTTCGATATACTTTGCTGAAGTTACGATTATGTTATATTTCTAAGTTAGAGATAGGGGAAAAAATCCTAAGATAATACAGAAAGGGGAAAAAATTAATGCAAATATGCATATACATCATGTATCATAACGTTGGCATTAGCGGCTCTGTGTGTCGGTAAAACTGATTCTTTTATCGTGCAATTCAGTACCTCAGAAATACACGTGTTGCATCAAGCTCTGGTTCTTGATTATACCTGGTTAAGACTAGAAATCTATTCTGAATGTATCTTTGACTCATGTCTTCATAACATTCAGTTTCCTTCACATACAATAATGTATACAATCGTGATCATCATCGGTGTTATTATTGTTGTTAATACTATTATTATCATCATGAATGTAATAGTGATTCCCACTGTTATTACCATTGTTATTATTATTATCATTATTATTATTATTATTGTTGTTGTGGTTGTTATTATCATTATCATTTTCAATATTACTATTATTATTATCATTATTATTTATGATAAGGATAATAATAATGATAATAACAGTACCAATGATGATAGTGATGATGATTATTATTATCATTATTATTGTTGTTGTCTTTGTCGTTGTTATTATCATATTACAGTTATCATATTATTAGAGTTATTATTATAATATCACAACTATTATTGTTATCACTATTATCGTCATTGTAATTATTATTACTATTATTGTCATTATTATTATTATTATCATTATCATTATTATTATTATTGTTGTTGTTGTTATTGTTGTTGTTATTGTTATTATCATTATTGTTATTATTACTATAATTATTATAATTATTATCATAATAATAATTATTGCCATTATTATTATCATTATTATCATTACTATAATAATTATTATCACATCATCATCATCATCATCATTATTATAATTATTATTATTAGTAGTAGTAGTAATATTGTTATCAATATTATCATTATTATTATTATTATCATCATCATCATCATCATCATCATCATCATCATCATCATCATCATCATCATCATCATCATCATCATCATTATTATGATCATTGTCATTATCAACATCATCATCATCATCATCATTATTATTCATTACTACTATTTCTATTATATTGTTATTAGTTTATTATCACCATCATTACTACTGCTGCTACTACTTTTTAAAAATCTCTATCATCATCATTATCATTACTGTTATTGTCATAATTTCATCTAACCTCTTCTCACTGCGTGCCTATCCCTCGACCCTTCTCACTAATTCCCATTTATCTTGGTTCCTCTCTCCTCTCTGCTTCTCCATTCCTATCTCTGTCTCCAATATTTTTCCCTCCCTACTTCCCTCCACATATCCATTGCCCTCTGTCTCTCTCTCCCTCTCTATTCCTCCCTCGTCCTCCACCCACTTCCTTCCTCCCCTTTCCCTTCACCCCCTCTCTCCCTCTCCATTCCCCTCTCTTCCTCCACCCCTCTAGTCCCCTCTACCTCCCTCCCCACCCCCTCTCCATCACTCTCTCTCTCTCTCTCTTCCCCAAATCCCCTCCCCGTCTACGCCCTCCCCACCCCCCTCCCTTCCCTTTCCTCCCCTCCCTTCCCTCGCAGCTCAGATAACCTCAGTACGAGTTCTCCCCCAACTGCCTCGCGTCCGCCCCTCATTCCCTGGCGAGATGGATCGTGCGCAGTTGCTTTCTCTGCTGCTCTTCTGTTTCTACGGTGAGTTAGGCATTTTTAAGAAAAGGATGTGCGTGGGAATGTTTGTTTACTGTTTTGGATATGTCTTTTAGGCATGTTGTTGGGTTTAGTTTGTTGTAGAGGATGTAAGTGTTGTGTTTTTTGAGGAGTGTCCGTCCGTGGCCTTTCAATTTAGCGCGTCACTCTATTCAAAGTGGGTATTCGG
>NC_051399.1:43306829-43309329 GCF_015228065.2 Penaeus monodon
ATATATATAGATAGATAGAGAGAGAGAGAGAGAGAAAGAGAGAGAGAGAGAGAATCAATCTATATATTACCATTCGTCAACGCGTTCTAGTTTTAATCAGAGGTTTCATAAAAAGCTCACCTGCATTGGTTTCATCTTCTCGACGTGTCCGAGCATATACACCTTGGTGGCCGAGGTGGGCAGGACGGAGCCCAGGGTGACCGCCCCGTCCTCGGGCCACCGCAACACGAAGGCGTAGACATCGTCCCCTTTAGCTGTGTACCTTTCGGGGGAAGGGAGCAGTCTTTTTTATCTATTCACATCGGTTTATGAATTTAGTATTATTTCATTTCGTTGAGGATGTCTGCCCAACGCAGTCGCCACGACCATGCACCATAGCTCACCACACGCCCGGCGTCACGGCGTCGCTCTGGTGCGCCCAGGGAGTCGACTCGTACACAGCCTCGCCGTTGACGTCGAGCCACGAGCCGAGTTGCCGAAGGCGCTCCTCCATGATGGCGGGGAGGTGGCCGTCGTGAGTGGGACCGACGTTGACGAGCAAGTTACCTTTGGAAGTGGGAAGCTCTGCCTTGTACATTTGGCTCCATAACTATAAATTATAAAGGGTAATTTTTTTTTTCTAGTGTATGTGGGCTGTAGCTGTACCCAGAGTAGTGCGATGATAAATGAAATGCGCTCACAGTTGTACGAGGCACTAAATTTGCTAAGTATATGGGTTACTCTTACTGTTTAGTTATTCTACCATTTGTATATACGTAACGTTTCTGTTCATCGTATTCTTGGATATTCTTAGTGCGCACGATTCAAAAACGCCATTGCTTTCAGTGATGTGTATTACCCAAAACCACCTTTAAAAAAACAAGACCGAAAAGCTAGCAAAATTACTGATGCAAAGCTTCAAGTGTGTATGTGAATGGCTAAAAACTGGCAACCCTTGCAGCAGAGCAATCCCTTGAGCACTACCTCCGCAGCTGATGGTTTCTGCCAAGGTGGCGAGGAGTTCTTGGATGGTGAGGTAGTCTCGAAGAGGAGCTTCTCGGCGGAAGCCCCAAGAGACCTTGTCCAGCGTCATGCAGTTCTCCCACTTGTGCCTCTGAAGTTGACCTGCCGCGAATTGATCATTTCAGCAAACACAGACATTTGTAAAATATTTCAAAGAGAATTACATAATTGTATATTTTTATTTTATTCACGCCAAGAGAAAGATATTCCATCAATGTGCAATGACAAAAAAAAACATGCATATGATTATTAATATACTGTATATTCAGTCATATATAACAAAATAACGAAAATTCACACATCACAGGCCAGAATATACCTGGATTATATCGGTCGCTGCAGGTATAGTAGGACCCATGATTGCAAACGACACCTTTGCCCCACCTGTCGTTCACCACCACGCTGTCCTTCACTGGAGACTCGTTAAAGAGCCAGGCCAGGAAGTGCGTTGAGTTCCAGTACGAGTCGGGGGCTTCCCAGTCGCCGTCAGACCAGACGATTTCTGGCTCGTAAGTGTTCACCTGCGAGACAAAGAGATGAAAAGATCCGCTCGCTTGCTGTATTGGCCAGATTCGACTGGAAGCGATTTGTGTGATGTGTGGGTTGGGATGATGAGGCGTTGTTTGTTCTCTCTGAGTTATTGTTGAAGGGAATCGAGTTGCTAGGGCATGTACACTCAAGATCTGCTTGGATTCTTCATGCATTTTGGAAATTGAAATCGGGTCTTATTAACAAAATTATCTGGAGATTCTATGCCTTTTTTTATTCTACAAAGATGAATGTCATGTTGGTTTTATTCCTTGCAGGAATATACACGAAAAGTTACCGATTCGAAGACTCGAAATTATCATACATTAATTGCATTAATATTAGGTGGAACGGAACAGGTGGTATTCATTAATTGACAGGGCGGCTCATTACCAAGAACATGTAAACGAAAATCTTATCAAATAATTATAGTTTACAATTATCTCGGCTTTAATAAGAATGACTCACCAGCTCATAGAGTTCAGGGAGAGTCTTTGCCCTGACGAAATCCTGTGTCAGGAAGTTCCTCGCTTTGTCCTCGAGGTACATGGTGTGGAACCACTCGTACATGGAGTGGTACAGCCCGAAGTGGATGTGCGGCGTCTTGGTCCTGATGGCCTGGGCGAGGTCACCTGAGGGAGAGGGAGGGATGAATCAAGACGAGAACTGAATGCCGCGCGAGGTTCCTGGATCTCCCCGCCGCCATATCATTACCGTGATCTTTCTACCTGAATTTTAGGTGAACGTGATAAATAATGATATATTTAACCAACCTACGAGGTCCCTTTTGGGTCCGACGTCGAGGCTGTTCCAGTTCCAGGAGTAGCGCGAGGGCCACAGGGTGAAGCCCTCGTGGTGCTTGCTGGTGAGGACGACGTAGCGAGCGCCCGAGGCGTTGAACACACTCGCCCACTCCTCGGGCTCGAAGAACTCGGCCGTGAACGCCGGCGCGAAGTCCGCGTACGTGAAC
>NC_051399.1:43321829-43326588 GCF_015228065.2 Penaeus monodon
TTTTTATATATCGGATCAAAGTAGAAGGGAATTTACAGACATTTTTGGCCCTTTTATGTTTTAGACCCAATGCCTTGAAAACTTATCAGTTATCTTTTTGATTTGCTCTTTTAATCCTCCTGTCAGTCATACTTGTGTATTATCTTCTCATAAACTGACATTGGAAGGACTGTCTCTTATTTTTCATAGATTTATTTGAAAGCATAATTAACATATTAGTTTAAGCCTAGGTTGTTATTTTTATAATTTTTTTATTTTTATTATTTTATTTTTTACCCTAATTTTATATAAACATTTCTTTCTTTTCCATGTCTTTTTTTTTTTTTTTTTTCCATCACTTACAATTTTGCTTTTGGCTTTGGGTTTTCAGTCCTTTCTTTTCCCTTTAGGTTCTCTTGTTTTTTCTTCCTATCTTCTTACAGCATATTTCAAAGGCTCCTCTTATCACCTTATCATTTCTGCTGTATGTCTTGGTTCCACTATTCAAGCTCAACACTGGTCCCTGCTCTACCATTAGGTCTCCAATTTTGGTTATGTTATTTTTATAGTCATTGGCATTTGTTGTATCCAGGCTTGCTTCAAAGTGTTGATGATATATGTATAACTGCATGATGAATAGTATCCTAAATAAAAAAAACTGATAAAAATTAGCAGGCTGTGGACAAAGAATGCTTTATGTTTGGCTCTGCTAGATTCTCAGATGGTACATGTAGGCCTGGCTAGAAGGGTCAGTAATCTATGACAAGCCAGATTCTTGAGTTAGATAAAGCTTGTGAGACCTCATCTTCAGAGTCATCCCTGGTCCCTGAGCTGCCACTGGCTCTCATTCTTGTTATATTGCAGCTACACTCCCCAGTGCTAGGCACTCTTAGGCTGGCTTCAAAAAAAATTTAATGGTTGTAACTGCATATATAATTAACTAATTTGAAGATAGTTAAAAGCCAATCCTTGTTCCATGCCAGAAAATGAGCAAAAAATGCTCTAGATCTAGCTTTCCAGTTTTCAAATAGTATGCTTACATTGCCAAAAAGTGATGATTCCTGACTTGAGTGTAGTTCCATTGTCAGATAAAGTTAGTGAAACCATGTGCAGTGGAAAGACTTTAAGCTTTTATATACATACATTTCCAGATGAGTTGGACAGCTACATGTACCAGAGTGTGGGACATATGGGAGTGGCCATGTATGCAGAGGCTGTGGGTGTGCCACTGTACCGCCGCATTATACAAGGCTCCTCCATCACCACCACCAAGACGTACAACCCAACGGAGGGGGACGAAGTGGAGGATCTCTATTTGCTCTTGAAGGAAGTTCAGGTAGGAAGGAGAACTTGTCAGGCTTGGGTGGATGAAGGAAAAATGATTGTATTATGATTTCATTTTTATTGTTGGTTGCCAGTTGAAGGTAATAACTGTTGGAAAGTTGAAGAGGCAGTAAATCATACAGCTTTGTGTGTTGTACAAGGTTTTTGTCTGAACCTTTAGTTAATTATATGTTCTGTGGTTCCTATCCCTTTTCTGCTTGCTCATATATGAAAGAAAGATAAAAGACTGGACATCTGGGTTTATGAAATTAATAAGTTATAAAGGAAACAATATATGATTATGTTCCAGTAATAATAGTGTAATTTTTTTTTGATAGAGGATGATTATTCATCATTTCCTCTTGTCTCTGTTCATATATTAATTTATTTTTCTAGGAAAAATGTTCAATTGAAGCAGTGAGTGTTGGTGCGGTATTATCTGATTACCAGAGAATACGTGTGGAAAATGTGTAAGTAAAACCTGGTTATGTTGATTCAGTCTGGAGGGCATATACTGTTACTATTTTCACACATTTTGATTATCCATTGTTTATTCAGTCCATAAGGTTGTCAGTATTATAAGATACTATAAATTAAATAGAATTACATTTCACAAATTATCCTTATGTGTATGTGGATTATGTGTAAGGCGAGTTTTTAAAATGGAGTGTGAGAATGTGTATGAAACAAAAAGATTAGGTGTTACATGAATAAAAGTTTTACTACAACCTTTTTTTTTCTCTTTCATACAGTTGTAGTAGACTAGGCCTCGTCTGTTTAGCATACATGTGGCGGAGAGACCAGTCGGAATTAATACGAGAGATGGTGGACTGTGGCATAGATGCTATTATAATTAAGGTGGCTGCTATTGGCCTTGAACCAAGAAAACACCTGGGAAAATCTATTAGTCAAATGATAACTTATTTAGAAAAAATGGTAAGTTTTTTACTATATTGAGTAATAAGGTCTTTATTTGTTGAAGTTAAAATGGAGAAAAGCATGTGTACTCTTGCGTAAGATGTGTCAAGGGGACACTTAGAAGTAGATCTTTAGTATGAAAGAGAAAAACCTTGGATTTAGTTTTGAAATATTAAGTATTGAGGAAGAACCTTTAAAAATATGAGTAAATACAGCTAAGCTTAGGGATGATGGATGGTTAATGTGCATTTTATTCTGCATTGTCAAATTTTACCTTTAAGGATCACGGTTAAAATGATTACATGGAGAATATATATTTTTTGCAAGTTGCACTTATTGCATCTTTCCTTCCATTTGAACAGAAAGACAAATACAGTTTAAATGTATGCGGTGAAGGAGGTGAATATGAAACCTTTACCTTGGACTGCCCAATTTTTAGAAAACGGATTGTTGTGTAAGTAGCAGTTGTAGTAAAATTCAGTTGTTTTATTCATAGTTACTGTTAGAGTAATTTTATGTGCCTTTTTGTATATATGTATTTTCTGTACTTGACAAACTGTTTCTCTCAAACTGAAGTAAAACTTTTATTTTCAGGAAAGATACAGAACTAGTGGAGACATCAGGAGATGTTGGTTATCTTAATTTTACATCATTAGAGCTTGTTGATAAGGAAATAGTAAGTAAAGGTTGCACCTCCAAGCACGAACACATTCTTGCACTAGTATAGATAATATATTCAGGATTAATACAGATTGTTGACATTTTCTTTGTTATTATCACTGTATTTTTGTTCTGATATTGATTGTTTCATCTGTAGCCAGATGATGTCACCCAGATGGAGCTAGTAAGGGCAGCGGGTGTGAGAGATTCTCAGGAGTTCTTGGGAGACCTGAAGCTGCCAGAGGAAGAGCAGCAAGCAGAAGATCAAGCAAAGGAACTGAACCTGGAGGAGGATGACTTGTCTTCTACCAGGTACCTTCTTGTGATGGAAATGCTTTGGGGGAATAAAGTGTTTTTTATGGAGTGGTTGTATTGTGTTGTTGTAAATTGTATGCTGGAGAGTATGTAGAATGATAGGTTGGTAATATATCCCGGAGACAGACTGAGAGAAAGAGAGAGAGGAAGAAGACAGAAAAAGAGAGATGGTGTGTGTGTTTGTGTTTGTTTGTGTTTGTGTGTTTGTGTTTGTTTGTGTTGTGTTTGTGTTTGTTTGTTGTGTGTTTGTGTTTGTTTGTGTGTGTGTTTGTTTGTGTGTGGTTGTTTGTGTGTGTGTGTGTGTGTGTGTGTGTGTGTTTGTGTGTGTGTTGTTGTGTGTGTGTTGTGGTGTGTGTTGTGGTGTGTGTGGTGTGGTGTGTTTGTGTGTGTTGTGTGTGTGTTTGTGTGTGTGTGTTGTTGTGTGTTGTGTGTGTGTGTGGTGTGTGTGTGTGTGTGTGTGTGGTGTGTGTGTGTGTGTGTGTGTGTGTGTGTGCGTGCGTGTGTGTGGTGTGTGTGTGCGTGGGTGAAAGAGAGAGAGGAGAGAGAGAGAGAGAGAGAGAGAGAGAGAGAGAGAGAGAGAGAGAGAGAGAGAGAGAGAGAGAGAGAGAGAGTATGCATGCCTGTGGGCATATGTAGTGTAGCGCTTTTGATGACTGTTATTTTGCATTGCATTTAGGAAAAATTCATGACTGCATTACAATCCGCTTGTGATTTTAGTTTTATTTACTTTCCTTTTTAGGTAGTTTATGTAATCATTATTTTTTATAATTTTTTTTCGTGATATTGCTTCAATAAGTTGCCACCTTCTACAGTGCTTATTTGCTTGCTCATATCCTGAGGTATGTCTCTTAATTTTTCATAAGATATTTGAATATGCATTAGGAGCATCTTCATTATAACTAGAAAATGCTGATTTGGCTTTCTTTTACAGCTATCAGAATTTTGATGCTGGTCACAATCCAGTAATGCAAGTACCAGATAACTTAAGTTACCGAGTTGTCCGTACCACAACTGGCTTTACTTTTGCTGGTAGTTTCTCCGGCAGTACGATGGACGATGTTATTGCCAGCTTAAAAGGTGATATTCCTATTATGTTGTGTAATATTGTAATAGAGATTAATATCTTATGATGTTCATTTAGTGGGATTCTTTGTCTAGTCTTTGTTGTTTTTGAAGTTTTTCCTCTTAGCCAACTCATAATGGATGATGTCTTGGTTAGACTGTCACTCACTCTGGGATGATATCCTATCACATCTTGCACAGTCAAGCCTGCTATAGGTTGTGCATGCTGATTATTAGTTTGCCCCTAATTGTGCAATTATTGAGGAGAAAGATTCCCTGAAAAGGAGGCTTAAAGTTTGTTTTTTCTTTCTAGCCTCATTCCCTAAACCTGGTGCTTGAATCATTATGGCACTGAGATATTCTGCTGTGAATGGTAAAGCTACAAAACAGGGTCTTTTTGAATTTATAAGGATATATGCAGGAAAGTCATTGAAGTTTCATATATAAGTAAGCAAAAAAAGAACTGGTTAATTCTAATATATTATTAGAATATAATTAGTCC
>NC_051399.1:43326688-43334188 GCF_015228065.2 Penaeus monodon
ATCAGACTCTTCCTCATTTTGAGACTTTCTGAAACAAAAGAAAATAATGTACATTATTTTAAAATCTCGCTTTTCAACTAATTCAATATAAATTTTACCAAGCTTAAAATAACTACTGCATTTAAAAAAAAATATCCGAGTATCTCCTCTGAGGGAAAATGAATTTTTTATCTAATGTTAGGTACTGATGAATAACTTGCAAAATATCTGTCATGTATTTACCTGTTAAAAGACACATGAACTAGAAAAAGTATTATTTGAAGACTAAGTCTTAACCATACAATCATGGTTAATCACAAAAAAGGGACATAGTCCTAGTCACCATAATCACAGCAGGCCTCTAAGAAACTGCCAGGATTTCTTCCTATATCATTTGTCGTGAATGAGACATGTTAATATATCAGGTACTGTTTAGCAAGTCTACTTTCACCATAGCCACAATATTAACTCCCATACCCTCAATTCTCTAAAAAGGCTTTCCTCTGCCTGAGCTAATGACAGTCATGTTTTTCTGACTCTATTTTCATGTGAAAGAAACATAATGACTGTGAATTAATAATTCTGATGCGATGGGTATACTTGATACAGCCAATCCCTCATCATTTCCCTCCCCCTACACTCTCCCTGTGAATATCATACCTATAATGCAAGGATTACCTCCTAGTATATCAACTTTTTCTTACTATCTATACATCTAGATGACTGACTTGAAAACATTTAAATACATATTTTATTGCTTTATCATAACAGATTTTGTTCTTCTTGACAATGAAATATGCACATATTACAGATGTCTGTCATCAATATTTGCCTTCATGAATATTGAAAAAATGCTGTCTTTGCAGCTATTGAAACAACAAACTTGAGAGGTTTTGGTTCTTAGAGTTTAACTCTCTGTTTTAACACTCAGGTGTTAAGACATATTTGATGGCAAAGCTTTTGACCCTAGTCCACAGGTGTAAAGGTTATTTGCTACTTTGAATGGCTCACTAAAAAGTACAGAAAAGTCATGCATCCTCATATACAGATACAGCTTTCAACAGCTGGCTGAAAACTATACTTTTTTCATACTTCTGTAAATACCCTGGGAACAAAGGTGCACAGCAGACAATGATTGGAATTACAAAATTAGTACTGCACTATCTCACAAATAGCCACTTTAGCACAGCAAGTCCATACTTTGGCCAACTTGATGGTTTAGACCCTTCAAGTGCAATAGGTTAAATCTAAAAAGAATGTCAAAAATGGCAAAATGACTAATAACTTGGATGATCTTTATAAAAAAAAAATAATAATAATAATAATAATAATAAAAAGAAATAAAAAATGATAAATTCATATTATCCTCTTTAGAATTTCTTTTTTTTTTTGCTTACTTATATATGAAACTTCAATGACTTTCCTGCATATATCCTTATAAATTCAAAAAGACCCTGTTTTGTAGCTTTACCATTCACAGCAGAATATCTCAGTGCCATAATGATTCAAGCACCAGGTTTAGGGAATGAGGCTAGAAAGAAAAAACAAACTTTAAGCCTCCTTTTCAGGGAATCTTTCTCCTCAATAATTGCACAATTAGGGGCAAACTAATAATCAGCATGCACAACCTATAGCAGGCTTGACTGTGCAAGATGTGATAGGATATCATCCCAGAGTGAGTGACAGTCTAACCCAAAAGACATCATCCATTAGAGTGGCTAAGAGGAAAAACTTCAAAAACAACAAAGACTAGACAAAGAATCCCACTAAATGAACATCATAAGATATTAATCTCTTTACAAATTACACAACTAATAGGAATATCACCTTTAAGCTGGCAAAAACATCGTCCATGTACTGCGGAGAAACTACCAGCAAAAGTAAA
The DNA here is from genome assembly GCF_015228065.2 of Penaeus monodon. Classification (NCBI taxonomy): domain Eukaryota; kingdom Metazoa; phylum Arthropoda; class Malacostraca; order Decapoda; family Penaeidae; genus Penaeus; species Penaeus monodon. Next base: position 43,328,553 of record NC_051399.1, read on the forward strand.
GCCAGTTGTGGTACGGACAACTCGGTAACTTAAGTTATCTGGTCCCTTGCATTACTGGATTTGACCAGCATCAAAATTCTGATAGCTGTAAAAGAAAGCCAAATCAGCATTTTCTAGTTATAATGAAGATGTCCTAATGCATATTCAAATATCTTATAAAAAAATTAAGAGACATACCTCAGGATATGAGCAAGCAAATAAGCACTGTGAAGGTGGCAACTTATTGAAGCAATATCACGAAAAAAAATTTAAAAAAATGATTTACATGAACTACTAAAAGGAAAGTAAATAAAACTAAAATCACAAGCGGATTGTAATGCAGTCATGAATTTTCCTAAATGCAATGCAAAATAACAGTCATCAAAAGCGCTACACTACATTGCCCACAGGCATGCATACTCTCTCTCTCTCTCTCTCTCTCTCTCTCTCTTCTCTCTCTCTTCTCTCTCTCTCTATCTCTCTCTCTTCTCTCTTAATCTCTTCCCCACACACACACACACACACACACACACACACACAAACACCACAACACCACACACACACCACCCACACACACACACACAAACACAAACACAAACACAAACACAAACACAAAAACAAACACACACACACAACACCACCACAACACAAACCAAACAACACACCACACACACACACACAACCTACACACACACACACACACACACACACACACAACCAACAAAACACACACAACACACACACAAACACAAACAAACAAAAAAAACAACACACAAACACAAACACACACAAACAAACACAAAACACACACAAACAAACACAAACACAACAAAAACAAACAAAAAACACACACACAAACAAAACACACACACCCCACACAAAACAAACACAAACACACACAAAAACACACACAAACAAACACAAACACACACACAAACCTCTCTTTTTCGTCTTCTTCCTCTCTCTCTTTCTCTCAGTCTGTCTCCGGGATATATTACCAACCTATCATTCTACATACTCTCCAGCATACAATTTACAACAACACAATACAACCACTCCAAAAAAAACATTTTATTCCCCCAAAGCATTTCCATCACAAGAAGGTACCTGGTAGAAGACAAGTCATCCTCCTCCAGGTTCAGTTCCTTTGCTTGATCTTCTGCTTGTGCTTTCCTCTGGCAGCTTCAGGTCTCCCAAGAACTCCTGAGAATCTCTCACACCCGCTGCCCTTATAGCTCCATCTGGGTGACATCATCTGGCTACAGATGAAACAATCAATATCAGAACAAAATACAGTGATAATAACAAAGAAAATGTCAACAATCTGTATTAATCCTGAATATATTATCTATACTAGTGCAAAAATGTGTTTGTGCTTGGAGGTGCAACCTTTACTTACTATTCCTTATCAACAAGCTCTAATGATGTAAAATTAAGATAACCAACATCTCCTGATGTCTCCACTAGTTCTGTATCTTTCCTGAAAATAAAGTTTTACTTCAGTTTGAGGAGAAACAGTTTGTCAAGTACAGAAAATACATATATACAAAAAGGCACATAAAATTACTCTAACAGTAACTATGAATAAAACAACTGAATTTTTACTACAACTGCTACTTACACAACAATCCGTTTTCTAAAAATTGGGCAGTCCAAGGTAAAGGTTTCATATTCACCTCCTTCACGCATACATTTAAACTGTATTTGTCTTTCTGTTCAAATGGAAGGAAAGATGCAATAAGTGCAACTTGCAAAAAATATATATTCTCCATGTAATCATTTTAACCGTGATCCTTAAAGGTAAAATTTGACAATGCAGAATAAAATGCACATTAACCATCCATCATCCCTAAGCTTAGCTGTATTTACTCATATTTTAAAGGTTCTTCCTCAATACTTAATATTCAAAACTAAAATCCAAGGTTTTTCTCTTTCATACTAAAGATCTACTTCTAAGTGTCCCCTTGACACATCTTACGCAAGAGTACACATGCTTTTCTCCATTTTAACTTCAACAAATAAAGACCTTATTACTCAATATAGTAAAAAAACTTACCATTTTTCTAAATAAGTTATCATTTGACTAATAGATTTTCCAGGTGTTTTCTTGGTTCAAGGCCAATAGCAGCCACCTTAATTATAATAGCATCTATGCCACAGGTCCACCATCTCTGTATTAATTCGACTGGTCTCTCCGCCACATGTATGCTAAACAGACGAGGCCTAGTCTACTACAACTGTATGAAGAGAAAAAAAAAGGTTGTAGTAAAACTTTTATTCATGCAACACCTAATCTTTTTGTTCATACACATTCTCACACTCCATTTTAAAAACTCGCCTTACACATAATCCACATACACATAAGGATAATTTGTGAAATGTAATTCTATTTAATTTATAGTATCTTATAATACTGACAACCTTATGGACTGAATAAAACAATGGATAATCAAAATGTGTGAAAATAGTAACAGTATATGCCCTCCAGACTGAATCAACATAACCAGGTTTACTTACACATTTCCACACGTATTCTCTGGTAATCAGATAATACCGCACCAACACTCACTGCTTCAATGAACATTTTCCTAGAAAAATAAATAATATATGAACAGAGACAAGAGAAATGATGAATAATCATCCTCTATCAAAAAAAAAATTACACTATTATTACTGGAACATAATCATATATTGTTTCCTTTATAACTTATTAATTTCATAAACCCAGATGTCCAGTCTTTTATCTTTCTTTCATATATGAGCAAGCAGAAAAGGAATAGGAACCACAGAACATATAATTAACTAAAGGTTCAGACAAAAAACCTTGTACAACACACAAAGCTGTATGATTTACTGCCTCTTCAACTTTCCAACAGTTATTACCTTCAACTGGCAACCAACAATAAAAATGAAATCATAATACAATCATTTTTCCTTCATCCACCCAAGCCTGACAAGTTCTCCTTCCTACCTGAACTTCCTTCAAGAGCAAATAGAGATCCTCCACTTCGTCCCCCTCCGTTGGGTTGTACGTCTTGGTGGTGGTGATGGAGGAGCCTTGTATAATGCGGCGGTACAGTGGCACACCCACAGCCTCTGCATACATGGCCACTCCCATATGTCCCACACTCTGGTACATGTAGCTGTCCAACTCATCTGGAAAATGTATGTATATAAAAGCTTAAAGTCTTTCCACTGCACATTGTTTCACTAACTTTATCTGACAATGGAACTACACTCAAGTCAGGAATCATCACTTTTTGGCAATGTAAGCATACTATTTGAAAACTGGAAAGCTAGATCTAGAGCATTTTTTGCTCATTTTCTGGCATGGAACAAGGATTGGCTTTTAACTATCTTCAAATTAGTTAATTATATATGCAGTTACAACCATTAAATTTTTTTGAAGCCAGCCTAAGAGTGCCTAGCACTGGGGAGTGTAGCTGCAATATAACAAGAATGAGAGCCAGTGGCAGCTCAGGGACCAGGGATGACTCTGAAGATGAGGTCTCACAAGCTTTATCTAACTCAAGAATCTGGCTTGTCATAGATTACTGACCCTTCTAGCCAGGCCTACATGTACCATCTGAGAATTAGCAGAGCCAAACATAAAGCATTCTTTGTCCACAGCCTGCTAATTTTTATCAGTTTTTTTTATTTAGGATACTATTCATCATGCAGTTATACATATATCATCAACACTTTGAAGCAAGCCTGGACACAACAAATGCCAATGACTATAAAAATAACATAACCAAAATTGGAGACCTAATGGTAGAGCAGGGACCAGTGTTGAGCTTGAATAGTGGAACCAAGACATACAGCAGAAATGATAAGGTGATAAGAGGAGCCTTTGAAATATGCTGTAAGAAGATAGGAAGAAAAAACAAGAGAACCTAAAGGGAAAGAAAGGACTGAAAACACCAAAGCCAAAAGCAAAAATTGTAAGTGATGGAAAAAAAAAAAAAAAAAGACATGGAAAAGAAAGAAATGTTTATATAAAATTAGGGTAAAAAATAAAATAATAAAAATAAAAAAATTATACAAATAACAACCTAGGCTTAAACTAATATGTTAATTATGCTTTCAAATAAATCTATGAAAAATAAGAGACAGTCCTTCCAATGTCAGTTATGAGAAGATAATACACAAGTATGACTGACAGGAGGATTAAAAGAGCAAATCAAAAAGATAAACTGATAAGTTTTCAAGGCATTGGGTCTAAAACATAAAAGGGCCAAAAATGTCTGTAAATTCCTTCTACTTTGATCCGATATATAAAAAGTGAAAGACTAACAGCACAAAATACCATAATAATGCATATGCAAAATGGAAACACTACTAAGCAATTACACAGAAACAACAATGACTATGAACACTTGCCTCCATGGCCAGGAGCTAGATTGCCAGTGCCACAATTTGATGTCCAGCTGCAACACACTGCAGGAGGTTATAGCAGCTGTCCTTCCACCAGACACCAACCCACAACACGCATTCTGGATATACACAATGCCTGAAAATAAGGACATCCTGAGCATCTCATACAGATACTTAAATAACTACTTATGTGGCTGTATAAATGGCTGTATGATTAAATCTTTTTATAAATCTCTTTTCATATCTTTTTCATGGGTTGTAGCTGCCATGGACCACAACATGGATTCAACACATGCTGAGCACCCTACCCAGGTTGGGTTATGCCACATCCAACCGCCGCATTCTGATTGGTCATCAGCAGGCACATCTCACGACCCACTGTCAAGTCCTGAGTGATCAACACAGGATACTTCACTGCTCTTTCACTGAACTGATAAACCAGGCTCCCCTAGTTCCCAATTCCCAAATGCACTCCCAGCCTACTTAAGGTTCAGGAGCACACCCGGCAGCTAGCATGAAAGGACAATCACTTCCCACCACCAACAGGGGCCTCTCCCCAGTTGGAGGTGTACAACTACACTTTTACAAAACTTAACCAGCAGCACCTAGCTATCGCAGCAGGAACTAGCAACCAAAACAAAGACTCCTACAGCTGTACGAGTAGTATGCAGTAGACTGCTACCTACTATGTTGGTGACTCTCAGTGACACTCTCGCTCAGCTTACTCACTGGAGTGGGAGTACTGTAATAGCCAAGGCCTACAAACTGCACACAATGCACACTCTGCACACTATCCAGGTTGATATGATCAAATTAGTGTACTACAGTCATTGCAGTGCATTGAACATATCAGTGTTTATGGTCTAGATGAACGTTTAAACTAACAAAATATCTAAAAAGCACATTTAAACAAACAATATATTTAATAAACACATTTTTTGGCAACTGTTCTGAATACACCTTTGGATGTCCATACCCTCAAATCATCTTACAAACCTACAAGGTACAAGTCCTACCTTACCAAAATACAAATCACAGAGTACCAACAGGCACAGGTTATACTGATAACATTATGCTACACCACTCTAATTACTGCAAACAATGACACGATGGTTTCCTCGGACTAAACACTGATGATCTACTGATCATCAGTGAAGTGCAGCTTTTCTGAATAATACCCAGTGTGCTTTTCCTTCCTCTCCGTTCACACAGGCTTACCATTCATAAAAAAAAAATGGGATAAAAGTTATGAAGCACCCTCTCCTGCTTTAGAAACAGGA
>NC_051399.1:43339188-43341688 GCF_015228065.2 Penaeus monodon
AGCTAACGATTTTTAATAACCTGTAACCTCTTCAGGATCTTTGTAATACTATTTTTTATATTATTATCATTGTCATATTTTTTTTATAAGTATGCATATACACTATAAAAGATTATGGTGGTCTCATGATTGTAATCTTTATTAACAGTATTATATTATTGCGACCATCATTATCATTATCATTGTTGTTGTTGTTATTATCATTATTATGATATTATTGTTATAGTTGTTATTATATCATATTATATGTAATTATAATTATTAGTATTACTATTATTATTATTATTATATTATATTACTATTGTTACATTATTATTTTTATACCATTAATATTAGTATTAGTATTAATTTAGTATAGTAATAGTATTAGTACATCATCATTATTATTACTATTACTGTTATATTATTACTATTATTGTCATTATTATTATTATCATTACTATTATATTATCCTCTACTATATTTATTATTATTATTATTATTATTATTATTATTATATTAAATATTTTTATTATAATTTCATCAATATTATTATTTTTTATTATCATTTTATTATTATTATTATTTTTATTTTAAAAAAAGTTTCCTTAGATCTGCAAATTAAAACAAAACCGAGTCACTACCACGACCTTGGGGTGTTTAAAGTTTGAGGAAATGGAACATCCAAAAAAACTGCAAAATAGCAGAACCCCACAAATCAAAATTCCAGTAAAAATAAATTCACGCACACAAAGAACTTCAGATTGATAATGCCTTCTGAGAAAGTGCTGTGCTGTTTAAGACTTTTTTTTGGGACTTTTCAATTTTGGTTTTTCCTGGTTTTTGTTCTAGAAATTTATCTGTCCCTTTTTTTAAAAGGGCCCAAGAGCTAAATAAAATAGGCAAAGTTTTGGTTTTTTAAATCCACATCTTTCCCCTCTATGTCCGGTCTTTTTACTTTGATATCTTCCAAACATTTTTGTTGGGGAGTTTCTGTCAAAGGGATGCCATATCTAAAAAGAGGCAAGTTTGTTTATTTTGTCCTTGATGACGATTTTTTGGACGATTTCCCTGTATGTAACTCTGGGGTGTTTGGGAAAGTTCCCAAGTTTGTAGCATTTTTGCCTTCAGAAACTGGCACTGGAGGGTGTTTAACCTTTTATCCTGTGTTCCGATAAAAAAGTGTTTGCAATCTTCCAGTGCAGGTATTTGCCCCTCTGTCGGTCTTTTTTTGGTGCCATTCAGTTTTAATTTTGACAACAGATACAGGGATCAATTGTCTCAACCTTGTCTTCACAAACCTACATTTTGGGTCAGTGCCATTTTGGAAAGAGTTAGCTTAATAGTTTCTGGTAAAAAAACTTTGATTTTGGGGCTGCAAGAAAAAAACCCCTCGTTTCCCTTTAAGTCCAGGCTTCTAACCCATGATGGGTCGAGTTTATTTACATCATTGTGTTTGCTTCGAGCAGCAAATGTCCGGGGAGAGGCTTTTCATGCCCCCTAGATTCATTTTTTCTTGCCGACCTTTTTTTGCTTTTTTTTTTTTTATGTTTAGCAGCCAATTTTGGGCAACATTGTTCTGTTTTCGCTCTCAAACAAATTTCCCTGAAAAAATTTATTTGATTCCTTACTTTTGAGCATAACCTTTTGATTTTTCATGTACTCTAACAAATTGAAGATCCAATTGTTTTTTAGATTAAGTTTGCAAAACCCCCAATCGTTGTTGTTTTGACGAAATTCCAACTGCATCATCCCCTACCCCCTTTCTTCTAGGACTACAGACGGTCTACGTCTGATTTAGGGTGATACATTCGTTGCTGTCAATTGCTTCCTAATTTTTGGGGTCAAATTTTTTTGTTCAGTAAATTTCCCGTCTTCACGTTTTAAAAAATAATGTAACCCAGGTATTTCAAGAGGTTGATTTCTTTAGTTTTTTCTTTTAGTTTTAAATTTTTTTCAGGATTGACTTACTTTCGGATGCATTCTGTAGATTTTTTTTTCATCTATGATTTTTGTATCCCCTTCCTTGTTTATTCCTGATTATATACGTTTTTTCCTAATCTAATTTTTTATATTTGGTATCTATACAACTTATTTGTCAGTGTCACTAGTTTTCCTTGCTTTAAAAGGTTTTCTTTAGCACCTTTTCGAGACCCAAACTTCATACCCATGTCATCAGTGAAAACTTTCGTTTCCGCAACCTTTCAAATTTATCATCATTTTGAGCGTAAAAATTTCAAGCATCCATTAGAATAAATGTTGATCTTTTGTCCATGATCTTATATCCATACCCTGTGTTTTTAAGAAGTGGGGAGTGGGATAAATGCCATACAGAATAAAAGAGGGGAAAAAGAGTCACCCTGGGGATTCCACATCTGATTTGAGTTTTTGAAAAAGAGTACCCTTATGTGTTTGGAGTAAGATTTTTCTCCCATAAATTTTGCTGTTTCGAAGAAAATTGTTTTAAAACAGTAGAGACTTTTAGAATTTCTAAGGATTTAAGATCCAAGAGTGTAAAACA
>NC_051399.1:43357496-43367496 GCF_015228065.2 Penaeus monodon
TTTTAAATCATTGGCTTACCTGTGTTCTAGTAGTTGTCTCACCCAGTTTTAGTTGGTTTATGTAAAGCACCCAGTAAAGAAATGCTTATTTTATGTAGAGACTGTAGGTAAGCAAATATATATATATAATAGTGTATTCTTTTGAGGCACAAAAATGTAACTTTTATCATAAAAGAGATATCTGGATAAGAATAATAAAACTAGCTTGAACTTACTGCTGTGTCTTGGATTAACTCAGTGCTGCTGGGAAAATGCTGTGCTTATTTTATTCATTTTTTTGTGATGTGTCTCTGCACAGTGATGGCAGTGCTAGTGCTTAGCCACAAAGGAGTAAATTAGTAGACCTTGTGACCTTACCTGATTTTGCCTTTCCTTGAATTGATGGGAAAAACTTTTTATGTACTAATGCTATGATTATCAAAGGTGTTATTTTTATTATAGTCATTATAATTACTATAATGTTATTGACATTAGTAACAGCAATATAAAAATAACGCAAATCATTTTTGAAAATCAAGGAAAAGGGTAAACAGGCGAGATGGGCAGCACTCTTAATTGGCTCATTGGTGACTTGGTACAAGTGTAGCTATGTGTAAAAACAATAAAGTAAACTCACAGTGTACGTACATGCCATACCTGTCGGATTTGGGTTAAAGATTATGGCAGTTTAGCATATGCAGTAAATGTAAAATTTGTGTGTAGAAGTACAGACAATGTAAGAAACAAAAAGGATTATTACGTTATCAGAATAAGAGTAAAAGACAAATTTGCAACTACCAAAATTAAGGAAGAATTACAGTTTGAAGTGGCTGTACTTTTTGCATTTAACATGTTAAATAAATGTTCAAATAACATTACAAAACTAAATCTCATCCTGTGTATATCTCTTCACATTTGATATCTATTTCTACCCTGAATGTATATTCATTTACAAACTGAAAACAATCAGCACAAAAATAATTAACTGTAGAGGAAACTTATGTGATATCAAACATTGCCATATTGTCACTGCTCCTGATCAAAAAGTGTTTTTTTTAGGTCCCTCTCTCAAATAATGTACAAGTACAACTAGATGTTTCTGGATGGAAACAAAGCCACGTAACCACTGACAAGGAGCCAGAGAAGATACAACCTACCTCACGATCCACAATGCATGTTCAGGGCATCTCACACTGGGCGCCTGCTAATATAGGACCATATAGCCAAGCTGTGAAGGTGAGTTGTCCTTTGCCACCTTGGTGCTTCTTGTAATATGTGATAGGATGTTATGTTGTTTATTTACTCAGTATTTGGTCTACATTTTGTCATTTTGAAGATTTTTAAAAATAGTTTTGATTATGTATTCATTTCACGTTAGATTTTAGAGAGATTAGAATCATATTGTTTATTTTATTTTCATGAGTTGGTGTGCATAAGCCTTACTTTCAAGTGCTTTCTCAGGTCGGAAGTGTAGTAGTGGTGGCTGGGATGATTGGCTTGGTGCCCGGCACTCTTCAAGTTGTAAACGGTGGTGTTGAAGTGGAAGCACGACTTGCTCTGCGTCACGTGTCCAGAGTTATTTCAGCCATTGCTCCCTCGACTGATATAAGAGCTGTGGTGCAGGTAAATGAACGTTTTGGAGTGTGATTGATGTATTTGTGTGGATGTACCCATGTGGCAATCTTGAGTTTGTTTCGTTATTTGTGTATATATATATTTTCATTATTTTTATATTTGGAAGTTTGAAAATGCGTATGTGAGGATGCAGAAGGAGCAACGAAAAAGAACTCACATAAATGATGCATATATTATTTCCTTTCTCTTTCCCCCTCCCTCCCTTTCTTTACCTCTTCTCTCCCTCTCCCCCTCCCTTTCTCTCTCTCTCTCTCTCTCTCTCTCTCTCTCTCTCTCTCTCTCTCTCTCTCTCTCTCTCTCTCTCTCTCTCTCTCTCTCTCTCTTTCCCTTTCTCTCCCTCCTCTCTCCCTCTCCCTCTCCCTCTCCCTCTCCCTCTCCCTCTCCCTCTCCCTCTCCCCCTCCCCCTCCCCCTCCCCCAATCTCCTTCCCTCTCTCCCTCCCCCCTCCTTCCCTTTCTCTACCTCTTCTCTCCCTCACTCCCTCCCTTCCTTTCTCTTTATGTCTTCCTCTTCCTCACCCCCTTCCTTTCTCTTTCTCCCTCTTCATCTACCTCTCCCTCCTCTTCCTCTTCCTCTTCCTCTCCTTTCTTTCTGCCCACTCTCCCTTTCTCCTTTCCCTTTCCCTTTCCCTTTCCCTTCCCATTCCCATTCCCATTCCCATTCCCATTCCCATTCCCATTCCCATTCCCTTTACCCTTACTCTTACTCCCTCTCCCTCTCCCTCTCTCATTCAGTCCTTCATTCATATATATATATATATATATATATATATATATATATATATTATGTATGTATGTATATATTTATACATGTATATAATATGTGTATGTATATATGTATTTATACATGTGTAATATGTATATATAATATGTATGTATATGTGTATATGTATATAGGTATGTATCTACTTATGTATGTATGTATGTATACATAGTATAATTTTCTTACCTCTTTTGCAGGGAGTGTGCTATGTAACAAAACTTTCAGATATAGGTGTTGCCAGACGCATGATGGCTCGACTGAGTGAGTCACAAATTTCAACCTATGTTGTGGTGCCTGCCTTGCCAAGAGCTGCTCTGGTTGAGTGGCAGACGTGGGGCTGTGTAGAAAACGATAAATTTGAATGTAAGTATTCAAGTGGAAATATTTTCCTATCTAAGGTTTTCTGTTTATAGCTGTTGTATAACTGGTGTTCCTTATAGAATTTCAATATAAAACTGGTATCATGTGCAAGGTGACCTCATGCTTTCTTCAAAGAATCTGTTAAGTCATTTATAAAAGGTGATCATGGTGGTGTATATTATGAACATTTGTTTATTCTGTTAAGATATATGTATATGATGCTTTTCACATTATAAAGAAACTACTAAGAATGCCTAAGAAAGCATCATTCTTTTGGGTTTCCATAGGAGGAAACTTATTCCTTTGAGTATATATTTTTCATCCCTTGTTTTACAGGAAGTAAGTGTCGTATAATTTTTCTTGATTAATTTGACCTACAGATGAAGAAAAGGGCTATACAAGAGGAAATGTAAGTGTACGGTTAAGACGACGCTGGTACCATGATAACTCCATGTGTGCTGTCAATACTAATGCTAGTAAGTGGATATAGGTTGTTATTGATTTTTATTTTATTTATTTATTTTTTCTTAATTTATTTATTTGTTTATTTTTTATTGACATTGTGCAGTTTAGTTAAAGTTAGCATGAGATGTAAATTATCTAAGTTTGTGCACAAATGAATTTAGGGGTATGCAATATTCTTATTCTTCTGATTTTTTTCTAGTTAATCAATTAATATTATTTTTAAAAAATGTATTACCTAATCTTTATTATCCCCAGGTTGTTTATCCCCCGAGGACTTGAGTTGTGACATGTTAGAAGAAATTATCCAGTATACGATTACCAGAGCTGATGCCAGAATGCCCATGGGACTAACCTTTTATTACCGCTGCGGAAGCATATCTCGGACGCTCCTTCAGCAGGCCATTGTCCAGGCAGTCCCAGAGGGAGTGGCTACACTGTCGCTCGTACCTGTGTTGGCAGTTGAGGATGCACACACTTTGCTAACAGTCTCGGCCATGCGTCACTGATTTTGGAATGTGATAGGCTGTGGAAATCTATGGCTCATAGAAGCCTGGCTATGATTGGATTTATTTATAGACATAATACAGTGTAAAAATGTGTACATGTCACCAGTGGTGATACTGCTGATGAAAACAATTCATTTTGATGAGATTTTCTGTCAAGTATTTTTAGAAATCATATGACCTACATTTGTAACTGTATTGTCTGAAGGATGTATAACCACAGAGCAGATTATATGTGCCAGATAAGTTGTTCATTGGTTGTGGTCCTGAACCATGGTGACACTACACATGTGATCAAATACCGTGGAAGATTTGGAAGATCACGTAAATAGTAATCTTTTCTAGTTGTTGACAAGTTTTATTTATTATTTTAAATTCTAGTCTGGATTTCCAACAGCTGATCAGTGCAATTTTTGGATATTGTTCTTGCATTAACCTATGATTTAAATATGTTTTTGTGGGGCTCATGATATTTTTACAGTTAATTGCTCAATGGTTTCATATGATTAATTCAGTGATCCCCATGATTTATCAAGCAAGATTGCATTGACTCTGTACATAGAATTGTGTGGGTGTTGTCCCAGGTTCTATTTTGTCATGGATAAGTAGCAAGTGATGCAAACGTTGAGCTCAGTGTACTAAATTAGTGATGGGTATTGTACTTACCTGATTTTTTTTTTTTTTTTTTCTGGCTATTAGCAATACATGAGAATGAGGTAGAAAGGATTTTCAACTTTTTTTTTTCTCTCTCTCTCTCCTTCTGCTTTTTCAGAATGAAATCTTGCCATTTGTATATTGCTTCAGCATAGCTACTTTTCATCAATTGACGTGGAAAGATGAACTAATATTCTGAGTTCAGTTTTGTTGAACTTACCTGCTATGTGTCTGCAGTTGGGATCAATATAAGGCATGTGGAATAGGAAATGCTTTCTTTCTCTCTTCCATTCTATCTTTTCTTTTTTGTCTCTTTTTTCCTTTTCTTTTTTTTTGAAAGCTCAGGTCATCATGTCTTCATAATCATTCCCATCATTACTTAAATCATCACTATGAATATTCATGAAATTTCACTGCCATTATTCATACAAAATCTGAAATTCAATTTTTATGAAGCTTTTCATATTTGCATTTTTAGTGAAACTGAATGTATAATCTTTGAGATGCCAAATTATATAATTATATCAAGTGCCATGTATGATTTTTCCTTTTTGCAAAAAATGATTCCCGTCATACCATTGTGGTGGTTGATTTAAGAAGCTTACATTAATAATATAACAATGCTTATCAAATGGTAAAGGGAGAGAAACAATATGAAATGGATATGACATCGTTCTGATTACTGTGGCTTTGAAGGTACAGTCAGAAAAAAGTATTGTTACCTGTTTCACAAACCAGTATGAAAAATCTAAGAAGTGTTATGGAATAGGGAAGCAAGCCAGTTAACGCCGTAATCGTATGAATATAGGTTTTGCAATAAAATAACATTATTATGTGCTGGAGTCATTAAAGATTAGTAAAACTGTATAGATCAGTGCACTTAAAAACAGAAAGAGATGGCACTGACAGAGGATATATCTTTAAGTTTATATTTCCAGCAGTTGTTTAGAGTTAAAAAGGAGATGGATATGTTGAAGTTCAAGAGAATGGCTTTTTATGAAGACTATCTAATAGTTTATTTCTATAAATATCTACATATGCCCTATTTTGGATATGAGCAAAAATAAAGGCTGTGTCAAAAGGATAAATCTTTCCTACAGTCACCATTTTCCGTGATTCCATACTTATCCATCCTGGTCACATTGTTTACATATTGGAAACATTTCAAAAATATTTTTTTGCTACTAGTATTGTCGTCATCTCTTGCCCTTCATCGCTGCATAGCTGTTCCCATGCATGCCATGCATTTTAGATGACACAAAATTGACTGTGAGGACTTTCCCTGGGCATCTGCCTGCCCATAGCTGGCTGAACATGTTCAGTGGGATTTAAATCTGGCGATTTAGGTGGATGTGGCAACACAACAATCTTGGGGTGTTGCCAGAAGCATGCCTTCACCACATTTGCTGTGTGAATGGGACTGTTATCCTGAACAAAAAAAAAAAAATCTGGTTTAAGGAAAGCTATAATTCTCACTGTGGGCAACAAAACGTCTTTGAGGACATCCACATAACTGGGCTTTAGCACAAACAGGCCAGCAGTGATTCTGCTACTCCTTGTGCTCTCCACAATTTTTTTTTTCATACCTGTGGTGAAGAAATAAATATTACAGATATTTTAAGTGTTACCAGCTGTTTCCAGGTGGATCTTCGTAAACAATTCATTTACCTAGTGTTTGCCATTCACCAGTCATGTTTTGTCTTCCACATTCCTTCAGAAGAGAACGTTTTCTCATCACAGAAAATGACAGTGTCCCAGAAGGAAGAGCTTTTATCAGTTTCCTCAAAAGCATACTCCATTCTGGCTTACTTATTGAGATCAGTCAGTTTAGGCTGGCGTGTGTGTATGCCAACCCATTGCCTGGTGTTGGTTACAAACTGTTGCTGCAGAATGTGCAATCGGAGGTCAGTTTTGATGTTATTAGCAGAATAAAATATATCTTCCTCTATGACTGATGCTATTGCCTGATTCATACAAAAAAAGGCATTAGGGCTTAAAGTATCAAAAAATCTTTTAAATGATCACAAAGGGTATAAGCAGTATTGCTCAGTGTATCACTTCCCTGGACCTCCGTGGTCGCACAGTGAGGACACCTGCTTTGTGGCAGGGTATAAATTGATGATAACTCCTTTCATATTGTGAGACATCATGGTGCATAAGTTGTATATACCATTCTTTATCCATATTATCAAACATCCATGTGAAGCATTTGCCAATCCAACTGAAGCATTTATATCCCCATTTGAAGCATGTTCCAAATATCTAGTTCATTAGTCTTGATTCTTGAACACTGTAAAAGGATTGTCACAGGGGAACACTAGCCATAGAAGGGGCAGACAAAATGCCCCACTGAGAACAACACTGAGAGTAGCGTTCAGGTCCTCATGACCACAAGGAAAGGTAACGATACATTTTTTCTGACTGTACAGCTAATTTACCTGATTTCTGTAGACAGGGAGTTCTCTTTTAGGAACCGTCTGAATGAGCAGCTAGTAAACATTGTGGCATTATGTTACTACAAAACAATCAGAATTACATAAAAAAAATCAGTTTGTCAAAGACAATAATGTTTTCGGATGCACAATGTTTAACAGTAATCCCACATAATGTCTGGAGTCACATACAAAATTATATAGCCTACCCAGGCAGAATGTCAAAATGGGGCCAAAGTTTTAATTTATTCACACGAACTGAACTGCTAAAAACAAAGAACGGACACGAAACTAACTCATCACTCACATTGTGTAAAAGATGTATTAAACTAAGCAAACCTTCCTATATGCATCAAACATGGCCATGTCTGTGCTGCGGCAAGTGAATGCTAAGATACCTTGCATTTTATTTTTGCCAAACACAAGTAAACTGTCAGCATGTAGGAGGAAACCATCTTGTTCACACTAAAAGAATTAATGACCCGGATCAATCACATTTAATATAACACATCTGCTTATTTTACTGTCACCAAGCAAAGGATTTTAGTGGATATTTTTCTTCTTTATTTTACCAAAATCTGTTTCTCTGCAAGCATTCTCTCTGGATCTAAGTATTGAAAGATGGGATTTAAAATATATTTCTTGAAGTTTATTTTTTCTTATCAAAAACAATTCTGAACACTGGCAAAAGGTTCCCGTTTCTTGTTTTATTTCCCTCTCCCAGAACTTCCAATATAATGTAGAAAGGAAACCTGAAATTCCAAGGAAACGAGGACTGAGACCCAATGCTGTGGAGGTGTCCCCTGCCGTGGCCCTCAACCCTCGACTAATTTTATCTTTTCTCTCCCTCTTTTCGTTTCTGTCCCTTCTCCAACCCTTTCTACTATCCACTTCGTGAGGTGTGAGAGCCACGTCAAAAGGATGAAAGGTTGCCTTTGTGCCGGTCCTGAACAGCCTGGGGGAGCCATGGGCACGGTATTCCCCAGTTTAGTTATCTGATTCAAAATCTGGTTCCCAGACCCCAGGCTCTTCTTTGACCACGATTCTGAACACTGAATTCCCCCTCAATGCCTACTATTACATAATCCACTCAGGTCAACACTCAACCTCCAGGTGACATTCCTACTCTTCCAACATTTTAAAATTCATCCCCTCTAACCCCACAAGTTTCTTCATCAACTACCCCATTCTCCCTTATTACCATTCTACAACCTTATTGTCCACCTCTCTCAATACTGCTCCCTCTTCCACACGTCCCCGTCCTTCTACCACCACCACCTCTACAAATATCTTAGATACTCTATTTAGCCCAGCCAAATGGGACCGATTTTTCGTGATCCCGTCCACAGCTCCTTATTCTGACAACATTCCTCTTCCAGCAACGTCTCCAAAGAAGTAGGCAAAGTTTCCTTCCGCAGCCCTTCCGATCGTCCCTGTCTCGTCACAGTTACATTCGAACCCGAGCGAAAGCATTATCAACTCTGACAGACTTCAAACGCAATCCTGCAAAAACTCATCCCACCTTCAATACTTGTACTGGAACTGTCTCCATCTCCCTAAAAAACTGCCCTGTCTGTGACAAAAATTTGTCAGATTGTGAAGACTTACTCGTCTGCCTCAAGGACCTCACTAACATTGCCAAGATTACCTTCCGTAGACATGACCTCCAGTTTAATGATTATATTGGCTGAGAATCGGAGAATTTTATAGGGGCTGCCCCACCTACAAGTTTGAGTCTGAGGTGGCACTCTGTGCTAAGGCAGGCAAGGATCACGTTGACTAGGTTTTTCTCTTTGTCCCTACTCCGATAATGTCGCTCGTTCTGCCCCTCCCCCTCCCTCCCAAGATGTTCCTACACCCTCTTTTATACCTATTCCTCCTCCATCTTACATTCCCACTTCTACCCCCTACCTTCCTTAGTCAAATTCTTTTGTCACTCTAAATCCAGACACTCCAATCTCTACTGCAGCCCCAACACCTTCCCCTCTCCCTCCTCGCACAACCCGCAGCAGACAGTAAACGTTCCACCCCTTTTTCTCCAACATATACTCACCTCCACTTCTACTCCTCGGACAGCAGTCTCCCCCCCATAAGAAAACCTTCGTTTCTCAAAATTCCCCAACCAACTCCATTGTAGAAAGTATTGAGAATATTCAAAACTATCTAGAGTCCCTAACTGATACAGAAACCCCTCATCCATCCTCCAATTTCACAACTCCCGCTCCCTCCACACTCAAAGTGACTGCCGATATCCATCCTCCTCCTCCTCTCAACAACAAATCTTATTATTCTTAATTTAGATCGCCCCACACACTTTGACATACACTCTCAATCGTTTTCATGACTTTACCTTTCTGTATGCCGCCCCTCTCTCCATTTAAATTTGCATAGGTCATTTCTAGACCACTTTCCAGTCCTCCTTTCTCCTGCTTCATATGTACCACTTCCTAATATCCCACGCTGGTGCTTTGATAGAACTGACGGTATACTTTCACTTCACTCTCTACTATTCCTACCCCTCCATCCCCCTTCTCGTCCATTTCAGATATGCTACAATGTTTCACTGTTACATCCCTAAATAGCTGCCTATAGAGCCATTCCCCTCAACACATTATACCTCCAAATGTGTTCCATGGTTGAATTCTGATTGCACCAAAGCGCTTCGCTTAAAACGCTCGACCTGGAACAGTTATCACTACAAACGAGGCACCCCTAATCAGCCATCAGCCCTTATCTCCTTTAATTAAAATATCATCCGTTTGTCTTCGTTGTACAACCCGGGACAGTAAAACTAATTGGCGAAATTATGTTCTCTCAGTCACATCTACATCTATTTCAGCTGTCTGTCCATAAACTATTAGCCACCCCCCCAACCAGCCCCCATCCTCCATATTCGAGATACTCTCATCTTTGATCCTCTCCAAGTCGCTAATGAAGTGGGTGACTATTTTAGCCAGGTCCGTAGTAGCTCTCAACGTTTTCCACATTTCTCTTCCATTAAGACCATCAGAGAACGCACCCCCATCACTTTCACCCTGCCCTCTGCTGAGGCCTGCAATGCTTCTTTTTCTTCCTCTGAACTCCACGCTGCCTTACAGTCGTGCCGCAACACTCATAAAGGCCCTGACGGTATTCACTACCGTATGCTCCGACACCTTCCATATTCCTCTCTATCCTTTCTATTAACTATTTTGAGCCACATATGGTTGTC
>NC_051399.1:43439996-43444996 GCF_015228065.2 Penaeus monodon
TGTATGGATATATTTTTTCTTAAATTTTCTTCTAATATCTGACTCCCCTCCTGATGGAACGCATGGTAAGGAAACCATATCTTACGACGCAGAAGTGTCGCGCCAGATTAAGCTTTGGGGGAAGTCATGCTTTCCTCCGAAGATCTTCTTTCGAACTCTTCCCCCTCTGCCACAAACACATCCACACGGACACAAGCAGACACACACAGACACAGACCTAACGCATACACACCGGACGCAGATATACATGTTACCTAACGCAGACACTGAGACCCACATTCAATAAAAGACACGCCGAGATACACACTTAGCACAGACACACACAGAGTCAGACGTAAGCACGCGCACGCAGCCTCGCAAGGAAACCCAGACCGAACTCCGAAGCGCAGGCTCCCGCGCGCACAGGACGTAGCTGAGAGGCCTTCAGGATAGACCCCGCGGCGACAGCGGTTTCCGCCAGCGCTTGCAGATTCGGGTTCCCTTTCCTTATTTATAGGGAGGGCGTCTAACATGAATTATTTACGGCCACCTATTCCTGGCGGAGGAATCTCGGCGGCGTATGGGATTGTGGGTACGAACGCGGTGACACGCCGTCAAGGATAATGACTCGGCCGAATTATGAAGCTTTGGTACCGCGAGAGACACGGTCTGGCGACCACGGGTGTAAAAGAACAATGAGATTGTTTTCACGCACGAAGACAGTTTTCCACGTGCATGCGGGCCAGCAAGCAGAGGTGAAGACCGAGTGCTTGTAAGTGAGGTCTTGCACTCGTTTCAGAGTGACTACAACAGAATGAGTTAAAAATGCTGATAAAAAAAGCAGAGAATGAGAAGAAAAATAGAAAGAAAACTTGCAGCAGAAGGAGAAGCAAAGTAAAGAAAGAAAAGGAAGCAGATGAAAGGGTAAAAGAGGAAAAATCACAAAAGAGGGAGACCACAACAACAATATCCAGACTTGTGACACTGCATCGACCATCGCGTTCGAACACTGCGACTGCCAATGGTAGACGGGTAAGCGAGGCAGCAGGTGCATTTGGGTACGATGTCTGGTACGCCACTCCCTGCTTCTGCCCCAAACCATAATCCTATTATGAAGAGCAATAACTACAGACATAATCAGGGCTTGAAGTTCTTAGCTGATTGTTTCGCATGATGTACTCGATATAGACATTTGCTAAACGCATGAGAAGAAAGAAGAATAAAAGGCAGGCAAAGAAGAAAGGAAATCGCATTTTCTCGTGTTTTCTGGTTTAGTGCTTTTATTTTATAATCTTTTAAAATTATTATTATTATTATTATTTAAGAAGCTAAAAGTCCTTTCTTTTAAAAGAAACAATAATTAAGTTTACCTGTTACAAGCAGGCGAAAGTATGAGATAAAACGACCCGTGCCATTCTCAGAAGTCTTATGTAACACTGCCGTCGACCATGGATGTTATTACAAGACCAAAGTGTACATGGCATGTGGAATAACAGCTACGGTATCAAGTAAACACCCTAACTATAACCATTACTGAAATCTAATATAAACATTAATTTTAAATACTGGTTCTCTCATATGAATATGCAGTTAAACATACACATACACATGTGTGTGTGTGTGTGTGTGTGTGTGTGTGTGTGTGTGTGTGTGTGTGTGTGTGTGTGTGTGTGTGTGTGCTTGTATGTGTGCTTGTGTGTGATTTGGTGGGGTCGCGAAAGCAATGCAGGTAACCAGACCAGTACTCGTATGAATTAAATCACAGCTCTGAGGCTGTGGGTCTTACCCCAGGGGTACCTCTGGCTCAAGGGGATATGGGACCATAAACCTGGGGGTAAGAGATATACTGGCCAATGCAATAATCCATGTATTAAAAATGTAAATCTATAAAGTAATGTCTAAACAAGTATTATCGCATGTTCTTTTTTTTAACCGCTTCTTATATCACGTCATAAAAAGCTTCGCTCACTCGTGGTATACGTCTTTGTGCACCGTGTTTTTTTTTATTATTGTTAACCTGAGGCTCCCGGGTACTGCGTTGATGCATCTCTGTACTACTGCAGTACTTTGTTCTCCTCGGTGATGCACGTCCTTGGCGTAACTTGGTTTATTTTCCTCTTTAAATTTTGAACTTAAAGGTTTCCGAGAATACTTTTGCCATTGTTAAGTGGAGGAAGTGTTTTGTTGTAATGGAGGGTGGCGATGTTGGTAAGAAGTGGTATAGCAGCGACAGTGTTGTACCGTGAAGGTTTGTGGTGAAATGTTTGTATTTGGCTGTTCAGATGGAGTAGTGGACACTGTATGTGCTTTGCATCATTTGGAATCTTTCAAGGCTCAACAAGCATTTTAGCAATCGATATGAGAGCATAGACTCTGAATATGACTTATACAGCTCGAAGAAAAAGATTAAGAGGTTCTGAATAAGTTGAAAACAAAACATTCAAATGTGTTACATTTTACAGTTTTGTATGTGAGAAAGTCTTTTAGGGGTCGAAGCTCAAAAGAATCTCAAACAGTTACCTCTGTCCAACGACTTTATCAATTCCGGGATTGGTGACAAGTAGCCGTGGACGTGAAGGCTAGTCCTGTTAAAGGGGGTATTTAGTTGAATGAGTCATCTGACTATAGGTTTCAATAGTCAGTTGTTAGTGATATTTGAAGGAGAAAACGGTGGTGGAAGAATTCTCATAAGCTATTGCGAGGCTATTTGATGTGTTCAGCTTTGTGAAAAACGTTTTCCTGAAGAATGAGATGAACCTGAACCTGTGTGGGACAATTTACACCGATGAAGCCCCTATGTTAAGGAGAGCAGGATTTGCTACAGTGCCTGGATGAAAGAAGTCCTCGTATCATACACTCTCCACAAACATCGCCATAGAACTGCTGGTTGTTTGGCAATTGCTCTCTGTGAGGGAAATATTAGTAATAGGGCGCCCCTTGAAGAATTATAGTTGCGAACAGTGTTTGAGGCGGCTCATCTTCAAACTACACGACAATGTCAAACAGTTTCTTAGAAATCAAAGCGGCGACACCGTTGACCTATTTAAAAATAACATTGTTTCTGACATATCTGACAGACGCATTCTCTTTAAGAAAGGTACTGAGAAGAAGAATTCTTGGTAATGTCTGAAGCAAAAAGCATATTTGCAATAGCTGATCCACTCCTTCCCTATAATTCCTCAGACACAGTGATGAGAACGATGTCCATTTCTTTTCTGGATTCCACGAGGAAATAGTGAACGATTATCTAGCTGCCGTACATGCCAACGACGAATCCGAATGGGGTTTGAGTCAATGCATCTAGGACAGGTTTTCAGTGGCACACCTCAACAGCTGGCCGAGAGTTATGCGGCTTTTCGCGACATTTGCAACCACACAGTTATGTAAGGCTCTCAGCACTCTCGCACATAAGGAATTCAAGGA
The DNA here is from genome assembly GCF_015228065.2 of Penaeus monodon. NCBI lineage: Eukaryota > Metazoa > Arthropoda > Malacostraca > Decapoda > Penaeidae > Penaeus > Penaeus monodon. The sequence goes on from NC_051399.1 coordinate 43,443,399, forward strand.
ACGGTTTAGAAGCCTGTGACACTTAGGGGAAAAATATTTCGTTACTGAAAAGAAACAAAGGGACCTTAAAATCTATCATTCTGTACCAAATTCGAAATATCATTTATGAAACTAGGAAAAAAAAGTATTTATTGTTTATTATTTGAATAAAACGAAATTATTAGCTAGATTTGAATCCCTGAAAATATAACCTTCCCAAATATAATACAAAATATTACCACGTAATCTTATTTGATCCCAAGGGTTAAAGCGTCAAAAATGGTCAACAATTTATTTCAGAATATCAAACGTATATCGTATCTGAGCGTTCAGAGCTCTGTCACAGGCCCCACTGTCGAGGGAAGTGTAAAGATGTTATCAAAATGCATAATTACATTAGAGGAGTATAAATTACATATTTCCACATGCATATCGAAATATATTACAGAACGAAGTACAGGATACGTTCAAAAATTGACGTGGACAGCTTTTTCTTGTCGGAAATAATTAGCAAAGACAGCACACAGAAAAATACTACACATAAAGTTTATTGGTTTTCGGCTATGCATATAAAAAACACTACTTTTTTTTAGCAGCTTCTGAACCAATTGGAAGGAAGGTACCTGATCACCGGAAAGATTCACTGGATTTTTTAAAAACTGGAAGAAAAACAAAACTGAAACTCTGAAACCTGGGGCGCTAATTCTAAATGCTTATAAGGCTTGGTGTCTCGGAGGGCAATGCTCATTTTCGTAAGTTATATTCCTTTATTAAAAAAAAAATAATAATAATAAAAAATAAAAAATAAACTGCATCTCTACTCGTCTTTACTTGTGGAATTAATTTACACAACAGGATATGATTTCCATTTTTATCTTATAATTTTTATCTTCGGGTGATTTCGGCAAGTTATCTGGTCTTTTATTTCCGTGTAAGTTTTTTTTTTTTTTTTTTTTTTTTTTTTTTTTTTTTTACTATCAACAGAGAGTAAACTTATTCTGGTTCAAAATGAGCCTAGATTCAGATTAGTGCAGCAAATTATCCCTTTTCTACAAGTATTAAAATGACTGTTCCCAGAATCTACAACTGCTGGCTGAACACCCCAGAAGGAAGAGGAAGAAAATGGTGATGATGATGATGATAATAAAAAGGATGAGGGTGATAATGATAATGATGATAATGAAAATGGTGATTATAATGATAATGGTAGTGATGACGACGACGATGATGATGATGATGATGATGATGATGATGATGATGATGATGACGATGACGATGACGATGACGATGACAACGATGACGATAACGATGACGATGGTGATGATGATGACAAATAAAGATAAAGATGAAAATGAAGAGGGAGATGAAGAAGGAAGCACATTAAACAGTTACTATACTTGCTCTCAATTTGCGGCGCAGGTAAAACACAAAGAAGCAATAAAAGGGGTAGCTGAACTGAAATGAGAACACCTCTCGAATCCTTTGGTAGCTGCAACTACAGTAAGATGTGGATTAAGGCTACCAAAACAAAAATACCCCGGTATCTCAGTGGGTAAATGCAGGAGGAAGAAAAATCAGTCGCTGTGTCTCCCCCATCCCCCACACACACACCTTTTTTT
>NC_051399.1:43457496-43466273 GCF_015228065.2 Penaeus monodon
GCCCCTCAACCCCGAAAGGCGGGACCCCCTTTGGGGACCGGGGGCGCGGACATAGGGGGGCCCCACCAAGCACCAGGCGCAGACCATAATCAACAACGTGTTAGGCCTGAAGCGTGTGTGCGAACGCTGGGTGCCCCGGTTCCTCACGCCGGAGCAGCGTCAGCATCGCGTCGCGACCTGCCAGGAGCTGTTCGACCGCCACGAGGCCGAAGGCGAGGAGTTTCTCTCCAAGATTGTCACTGGAGACGAGACCTATGTCACTTACTACATGCCGGAGCGGCGGCCGTCGGCGACATACAAATTCCCGGGGCCGCAGGAGAAAGCGAAGATGAACCATACACAATTCCGGGTTCTCTACGCCATCTTCTATGACATGCAAGGCCTTCTGCTCGCACACCCAGTGCCGGAGCCCCAACCCCCGATGGAGGGCCCAGGAATACTATTTCTTCCCACCTGGGGGAAACCCCCCTCTTTTCCCGTTCAAGGGGCGGGGCGACCCCGGGAACTCCGGGAAGGAGAAAGGAATCACCCTCTACAGGGAAACCCACTGCCTTGCACTCCGCCAAGCTCACGCAGGCGGCACTGAAGGACCTCGACATAGAGACAATCCCACAACCTCCGGACTCGCCCGACCTCCTGCCGTCGGAGTATTGGCTCTTCCCCCACCTGAAGGACCTGATAAAGGGCTCCTCCTTCAAAGGCAGACCCACCCACATGGTCAGGCCTTTCCAGCACCACCCCCAAAAAGCTTCACGGATTTCGAACGGGCCCGAGTCCTTCGAAAACTTCCCGGGACGAGGGAAAAAAGTGATCGACTTTTTCCGGGGGACCCCAACATACCTGAGATCGGAAGCACGCGCTCTCGCCTCCCGGCTTCGTCTTGTTTAGTGTTTAAGCATTCTCCGTTGATTGTGTGACCTTGTGGATACGTAAGGCATCTCAAGCATGTTCTTCACGAGATAATGGGCATAGTTTTTTGACAGGGAAGGGGGACCAACACGGTGTAACTGCTGCGTGACTGGTTTCTTGAAAATCACCGACTTCTTTTGTCTGAACCGAGAAAGGGTGTTTTTTCCCCGGTTATCTGGTTCATTATGTATATTTTCACAGCTAATACTATGAATAATATACGCTTGTGCTAGACTTATAACGTCTCGTTGCTTGAGGCGTCTATAAGAATTGATGTTGCTTATAGCTAGCTACTTATTGTGAATATATTCTATAATTTAAGTCTTTTTGATAAAAAAAAATCGTATTTTTCTTTATTGCAAATACATTTCCTTCCAAAGGCATTTTTGATAGATACTGGCTGGAACGATTCATAATCATGGCCTCATCTATTTTTTTCGCAAAATGTAATTTCTCACTTTCTGAAGCTAAAATCATTTGAAGAATAGAAAAATAAAATTATGATCTAGATGTCTATAACCTTCCTTCCCTTTATCGAAGTAAACACACACACACACACACACACACACACACACACACACACACACACACACACACACACACACACACACACATACGCACACACACACGCCAACACACCACACCACACCCCCACACACACACACACACCACACACATATTTATATATAAAAATTATAATAATATAAAATATAATATATATATATTATATAATTACATACTTAAAATGGATGGTACGAGAGGGCGGGGAAGACCGAGAAGATGGATGGACAGCGTGAGAGACTATCTGAGAAGAAGCGCCTGACGGGGGACGAGGCGGGAGACAGGAGGGCCTCGAGGCACATAAAAAAACTCGACCCCTAAAAGACGGAAATAGGAAAAAGTTTTGTTTGGTATGATGATTATGAATGATGTATTGTAAAATTTATATATTATATATATATATAAAATATATAATAAAATATATATTATATTAATTTATATACCTTTGTAATATAAAACCGCGCAACACTTTATATATAAAAAATAATTATAATATTTTAAAAATTTAAAATATATAAATATATATATAATATATATATAATATTATTTTAATATAATATTATATCACACGCCACACACACACACAAACACACAACCAAAACACCACACACCACACATATATATTATAAATATATAATAAAATATAAATATATATATATATTAATATAAAATTATTATACTGAAAACTACAATTAGTATCATGCTGTGACCACGGCGGCTCAACAAACCTACCGTTAAAAGAAAAATAAAATATGTTGTTAGGGGGGTATTGCATATATGCGAATACAATGGATACGTATTATATATATATATATAAAAAATTATTATATATATATATAAATATAATTTTTTAATTGCTAAACCCTTTTATTCAACTGCAGGATCTAGGCCTCCTCACTTTATTCTGAGAGGTCATTTTGGCAGACCTTTTCTTACCGTTGGGATCCCCTTTTCCTAATAAAACTCGATTAGCACTCCCGGGTGCCACCGCGACTTCACGAGACCTGCGTTTTTTCTCAGGGGAAAATTCATTTTTTTGCCGTGGGATCAAGTCGAGTCAAAAATCGGAAACGCAGCATTTTTTTCAACTGCCTTCAATTCCCCCCCCCCCCCCCCCCCCCCCCTTTTAATATTTGTTTATATGTTTTGTATGATATTTTTAATTTTATTTTTTAAAATTTTTAAAATATATAAATATTATTATATATTAAATTTTATATATTTTATATAATTTTATATTATATTATATATTAAAATTTACAATACATATTATATTTTGCATCAATATACACTTAATGATAAATCATATATTGTGGTATGATATATTTAGATTATATATAATATATATATTATATTATATAAATATATATATAAAATAATATATTGTGTGTGTGTGGGTGTGGTGTGTGGTGTGTGGGTGTGTGGTGTGGTGGGGTGTGACCTCCTACATCCCAAAATATATATATTATATATATATATAAATTATAAATTTTTTAAAATTTTATAATAATTATATATAAACCCTTTTGTATATAACATGTAATTTTTATTATTATAATATATTATATATAATATATATATAATTTTTATATATATATGTATGTATGTATATGTATATATATAACTGTTGGTGCACTTAAATTTACAAAGAAACAGATGTTCGAGGGAATATTTTCCAATAAGTTTAGTTACCAACTTGATCAGCGTGGTTCTCCATCTAAAGCACGTTGGGTTTGCAGTATTGCACTTGCTTCCTTATTGCATCCATGCCTTACCCAAAGGCCATATGATGGCTAATACGCAGGATTGCAATCAGGATTAATCAAAATTATCTTGGGTGTGTACATGTTAAATTTTCCAGACTATCACATACCATAAATGGGTATACACTGTTTTATATTGCCAATGCAGCAAGACAAGAAGTGTTTCCTCGTTCTATAACTCATGATTTTTAAACAACATAATCGCGTCACAACTAACAAGCTGCTAGATGCATGATAATGAGCCAAAAGTCTCGATTCAACTGATAATGTTGGCAGTTAGATTACTTGGCGAAGACTCGAAGAGGTAAATGTTCATTCTGTAAATATTGGAGTATGGTATATACACATTTGTTTTTGTTGAGGAAACGGTCACACACTGCCACTGTCGTATTCAGGAAACAGTTTTTGAAATGTGGTTGGAAATACAAAAGGATGAAGACCGCAATGTATCCTCCGCTAAGAAAAAAAAAGTAATTTACTAAGCAATTTCCAACGTAATAAAAAAAAAAAAAAGCCAATTCTGCTAAACTCTCAATATGTGTTTGGCATCTTTTCCATTACCGTCAACCTGCTTCTGGTCTCCTTGCCATTGTGTGGTCTACACCGATCATTGTAATGTTTGGGAATGACAATCGACGGTCATAGAAAGGCTGTTGTATCTAATAATGCACAAGGTTAAATGTGAATTGTGTTTATGTGATAAATCTTTCGCATTTTTTCGGTTCCAGTTCCAGCCGGTACACTAATTCCTGTCAAATTCTGTGGTCACATGACACTGGATGGGGGGGAAAAAATGCCGCACTGCAACAAGAGGCGCGTCGAGGCTTGGTCACACATATTAATCTACATGGTTTAACTAGCTTGAGCCTCTGGCCGCTTTCTTTTGCATAACAAATAGAACTTTTTAATTGTTAGGGGGAGCTAAGCCCTGTCTTCCCGACAGTCAGTCAGTCTCTCTCTCTCTCTCTCTCTCTCTCTCTCTCTCTCTCTCTCTCTCTCTCTCTCTCTCTCTCATTTTGGATAAATATAAGAGGCTTGGTTATTTTTCTTCTAATAATAAACTCATTTACTTTTTTTATGCATTTTTTTTCCTGAATCAGAAGTATATGCGCAAGGTGTGTGTTACACACACACACACACACACACACTATCTTGCATGGACTATAATGTGTATATATTAGATTTATTGTGTATCCATTCACTCCCTTTCGGTTCCTTCTCGGACTACTGCATTATGTGTGTCTTTTACCTAAACTGTACTCTAAAAACTATGATATTTTTCAATCCCTTCTCCGCATTTCATGAAGCCATTCATATCATGAGATAAGAAAAAGAAAGGGGGGAGGGAGGAGGAAAGAGAGAGAGAGAGAGAGAGAGAGAGAGAGAGAGAGAGAGAGAGAGAGAGAGAGAGAGAGAGAGAGAGAGGGAGAGGGAGAGGAAGAGGAAGAGGAAGAGAGAGAGAGAGAGAGAGAGAGAGAGAGAGAGAGAGAGAGAGAGAGAGAGAGAGAGAGAGAGAGAGAGAGAGAGAGAGAAGATTTGATTTGATTTGATAACATTTATTTACAGAACAGTGCACATGCCCTGCAAAAAGCCAGGGTAAGATACCAAAGTATCTATCCAACTGGCTGTGCTTCTATTTGTGTAGAGGGCTATTAGTCAAACATTAGTGTTATATACATGCCTGAAGGGCTGTGCTATTATCACTGTATAAAAATATAATTTCGGCTGGTAAAAAAACTTTTATATCACTAATCATGTCAAAGACAAGACCAGTGCTAATCTGATTTGATAACGAGCACTAGTTCTGACTTCCTGAAGGCAACACACAACATTTTCGGAGTGAAGGTACTGGGAGAGAGCCGCTTTGCGTTTCTGTAAACTGTTTATGTTCCAGGTAATACATTTCAAGAGATTACTTGGAGGCACTGATTGCTTGACCACTTCCAAGGCCCACTACAGGGTGATGCTGTTGTTGATCGAGGAGGAACGCAAACATCCTTTCCTGAAATTGAGATTGTTGGGACATCTGCTGTTGCATCATGAACATCATCTGCTCCATCTGCCGAAGCAGCATCTGTAGCAGATCCTTAATTTCTGCCTTGGACTCTTGTTTGTCCTGCTGCAGTGAGGGCTGAGCTGTAACTGCTGCTGAAGCTGGTGCACAGATGGCACTAGGGTTGGTACTGCAGCTGGTGCAGAAGCTGATGCAGCATGTGGTGCTAGGGTTGGTGCTGCAGCTGGTGCTGAAGCTGTTGCTGATACTTGAATTGACGGAGCTTTAACTCCTGTTGGTGCTGGTACTGTGGCCGGTGCCATGGCTTCCTCTGCAGGGGCCACCACTGTTGACCTCCGCAGGTGTGGGAATTCCCCCACATCATCAACGCCCGGGGCTGGGAGGGGCTGTTGTGGGGGGGAGGGCTGCCTGTTTTTTTGTCATTTGTGTTTCTGTCCTTTGGGTAGTAAGTGCACAATGGAGAATTGGCATTGTGCTCTAGTCGGCAGTTCACGCATTTCCGAGGGATAATTTTTCCTTCAGAAATCTTTTCTGCACATTCTGAGCTTCCGTGTGGAAGAGCGCAGTACCGGCATCGCGGCCCGTCTCGTGGACAGGCACGTGTTCCGTGGCCCCACTTGAGCAGTTAGAGCAAAATGGGGTCAGGGATTTGAAGACGGCACACCTAAAGGGTGCCATGCCCTCAACCATTTTGATACTTTAGAGAGAGAGAGAGAGAGAAAGAAAGAAAAGAAAAGAAAAGAAAAGAAAAGAAAAGAAAAGAAAAGAAAAGAAAAGAAAAGAAAAGAAAAGAAAAGAAAAGAAAAGAAAAGAAAAGAAAAGAAAAGAAAAGAAAAGAAAAGAAAAGAAAAGAAAAGAAAGAAAGAAAGAGAAAGAGAAAGAGAAAGAGAAAGAGAAAGAGAAAGAGAGAGGAGAGAGAGAGAGAGAGAGAGAGAGAGAGAGAGAGAGGGAAGTGTATAATGCAAGTGCTTTGCCCCAGTCTGCATACGAAAAACTATAGTTACTGAATTTGCAAGATTTCCTTAACAGTTTCCGATTAACTGTCTGACATTACATTTACTAGATGTTTTGTCAATTTAAACCTTCATTTATAATATAAGCATCAATATATTCACATTAATGCACTCTTTATCTCATGATTGTTGTGTATTAGTGTTATAGATGAAAGCTAAAAATAGGAAAATATTTAATAACCACATACATGGATGCGCATACCCTCAATTTTCTTTATATGCTTCTAACAACAATACATTTTCCTTATTATTTTTTATAAATCAGATTTGCTGCATCTCCATTTCTACATTTGCCACATGCCACACTATGGATGGAATCCAAGTTTAGACTGGAATATCATTTTCTATATTAAGTATATTGTAAAAACAAAACATATAATAGAAATTCCTTGTAATTCCCAGTTTAAAAGGACACAGGAAAACAGATATGAATTGTTGATACAGATAGAAGTTGTGCGTTTCAAGGGAAATTATCCTTGCTCTGACCTTTAGAACTTTGAAAATGCCAAATGTTATGTTCCACTTTTTGTCACAATGTATGCAATTCTATTATTTTTCACTTTGTTGTCTTAACCCTTTACTTGTTTGCTTCCAATAAGTTTCAGTATTGTTCTGCCTCATCGATGTGTATTACCAATGTCAGATACTGTGTATAAATTTAGTTTGTTAATCATAAGTGTAGAACATACCGAGCTGTTTTCTGCATTATAATGAATGATGTACAGTATGTGGTACTTCTCATGTTACTGATAGTCTCCCTTCTTCCTGTATTTACTCATTTATTTTAAAATTTTCTGCTGAGTCATTAGTGACATAAACAAAACATAGCATAGGGTGGGGCCCCAGGTAAGTTTTTTGGTTTAATAAGGCAATGTTTGTGCATTTCAAGAATGGTCAATGTTCAAAACAAACAAATGTACCTGGTATCTATATTACATTCTGGTAAAGTATTGTGGTGAAAATGGTAAATACAAGTTGACAATTTGGATAAGTGGACAGAAGATGATGAAGAAGAAGAAAAGGAAAAGGAAAGAGGGAAAAGAAAAGACCCTGTAAAATTTGTTGAGGAGAGGCCTGAGGTCCAAGGCAGGGGTGATCCCTACACTGACTGAAGCCATCAGCGAGTTTTCACTATATACTTTCTTAATCCTAATTTCATGTTTATGACATTTGTCTGATATGTATTTATTAATACAGCTGTAATTCTTTGGCTTTATCAGAAATACATAAAAGCCTACTTTTAAATTTAGTATAAAAACATCAATCTGTTTTAAGTAATTTTCAAGTTATCTGATTTGTCAAAAAATTAAATGGTAGCATTTCTCATTCCCCTCCCCCCTTTATTAAAGAAAATGTTGCTTGTTTAGCACTCTATCATCAGTTTTCTCTCTTTGGTCATACTCATTTACCACTTTTAAACCTGGGATGCAAGTAGGTTCACTCAATCTTCTAACATAATGCTGAAATAATGTGTAAACTATCAAAGAGAAAGACCTGTTGAACTATAAATGGGTGATCCTCTAATTAAACTTAATTATGGGAATTCTTTCAGCTGGAACACATGTCATCTGTATTAACACTAATCTACTTCTCTGTAATTACATACTGTTTAATCTACACACTGTAAGAGACAATTCATCAATATTTCTTTATATTTTCCATCACAATTTCAATGTTCACCATTCAGAAGTATGCTCCTTGGAATCATGGATAAAAATCAAAACACAGAAGTATATGTTCTTTTTCATTAACCTTTATACATGAAATATTTACATGTTTGGAAACTAGTAATCTATATTAACGGCAATTTCTTTATTCATCAGGTATATTAATCCAGTGAACTTAATGCCTCTAGAAATAGAAGCAATAAAAATTTAATTTCTTCATGAAGTCACCAATATCCCTCTCCCTCCCCCCAAAAAAAATCAGAAGAAATAAAAGTCTGCTCATGAAACACACCTAACCTGTCTTTCATTTACAAACTCATCATAAATAACACTACTGGAACAAAGTTACTGTTTCTTCGGTGGAACCCAGGCCTCAATCTTGGGTTTCGTGGTGGTGTATGGCATGAAAGCTTTTTCGGTTCCGCTGGTATTTTCCTCGTGGCCACTCAACCACTGGTAACTGACAGGGGGGTCCTACACAGATAAAAGATAAAGACATAAGAAAACGAAGCAATATCCCACTTGTACTGGCATGTAAGAAGAATTATAATCTGTAATTAAATCAGCTTGTATCCTTGATTGGGTAAAATTCTGACAAAACTTACAAAGGTCTAGTTCAACTACAAAAAAAAAACAAAAACATTAAAAACTTAAATGTGTATAATATCTCACCTCAGTTGGGGGCTTGTCAGTCTTGTGGTGCAGCCAACCAAACCATTCAGCTGGTATCATCGATCCATCATAGTCCGTGCCTACATTGGGATGGTACACGACCCATCTGTTGCGACCTGGAGTTAAGAAATTTCTTCAGAGATATGTCTCCATCGTATGCATCCTATAGTATGAGAAA
>NC_051399.1:43466373-43473873 GCF_015228065.2 Penaeus monodon
AATAAAAAATAATAAAAAAAAAAAAAAATAAAAATTAAAAAAAAATAAAAATAAAAACGAAAAAAAAACGAAAAAAAACGAAAAAAAGAAAATAACGAAATTAAAACGATATAAATAACGATAAAATATAGTAAATAAAAACGAAAAAAACGTTTAAAAATACGGGAAAAAACGGGGGAAAAAACGGTAAAAAAAAAAAAACGAAAATAATCCGGTTTTAATAAACGTATAAAATAGAAAAAATCGATATATAAATACGTAATTTTTAATATATACGATAATATAATCGATAATATTTCGATAAAAATATATATATATATAATATATATTTTAAATATTAACTAAAAAAATAAAAAAAAAAATAGAAATTTTAAGAAAATATTATATTAAAAAAATAATATAAATAAATAAAAATTTTTAATAAAAAAATAATAATATAAAAAAAAAAATATAAAAAATTTTATTAATTTTTATTAAATAATAATTATATATATATTTTTTATAAAAATAAATAATAAATTATTAAATGTTTTTTTTAATGTTTTAATTATATAATTTTTAATTATTATTTAAATGTATATTAAAAGTTTTTTATATATTTTAAAATATATATATTTATAAGAATAGAATATAAAATTTATAAAGTATATTAATTATATATAAGGGTTTTTTTAATATATATTTATATATATATAATTTTTAATTTAATAAATAAACTATTTTTAAAGTTTTATAATTTTTAACGTTATAAAATTAAAATATTTAAAATATATATATTTATATATATATATACGTAAAAATATACTTATAATTTAATATAAATGAAAAATAATAAAAAACGTTATATATATATACGTATATATATATACGTATATATATATATCTATATATATATATTTTCTATATATATATATAATTATTTAAAAAATATAAATTATAGATATATATATATTCTATTATCTATATATTTTAATATTTTAAATATTTTATATTTAATATATATATAATAAATATTAAAATATTTACAATATATACTATTATCCATATTAACATATTATCATAATATAATATCTAATTTATATATATACATATATATATTATATTTTAAATTTTATTTTATGTATTATATATATTTATATTTTAATATAATTTTATTATATTTATTTAAAAATTTTGTATATATATATTATTTATTATATATATGTATATATATAAAAAGTATATAATAATATATATATATATTTTTTAATATATATATATATATATTATATTATATATATAATATTATATATTATATAATATATATCTCATCTCATTTAACAGTAGGTTCATGTCTGGCCGCCGTGGTCACGGGAAGATACTCAATTGCAGTTTTCAGTTGTGATCTTTTTGGAGTGATACTGGTGGGGCCCCCCGTTCCTTTCCAGGGAGAGTCCCGGTTTCCCTTTTTTAGGTAATCATTCTCTCTTTTTTTTATCCGGGCTTGGGGACCACATTTGACTTGAGCGGGCTTGGCCACCCGGGGTAGGCAGGAATCGAGGTGAAAATTCCTTTCCCACGGGAAACAACGCGGGGGTTGGGGACTCAACCCTCATCAGACTGCCGCATGACAGTCTCGAGTCCGACGCTCTAACCATTTTAAACCACCGCGGCCTTTGACGATCATGGGTTTCCATGATTTTTCTTGGCAATTTAGAGCGGTGGTTTGCCATTGCCTTCCGCCCGGTGTTTTTTTTTTTCTCGAGTCACCATCTCTATTTACCCGGCACTGACTTGGGCTGACTTGGTCCCCCAGTGGCTAGGCAGGCAAACGAGGTGAATTCCTTGCCTAAGGGAAACAACGCGGCGGTCGGTGACTCGAACCCTCGAACTCAGATAGCCGTCGTGACAGTCTTGATCCGCGCTCTACCATTCGGCCACCGCGGCCCCATATATATATATTATATTATATATATATATATATATATTATATATATAAAATTTTATATATTATATATATATACAATACATAACATATGTATATATATATATATATATTTTAATAAATTATATATATTACGTATATATATATATAATATTATACGTATATATATATATATTATATATATATATATATATATATTTATAATATATATTATATATTATATATATGTTGTATATGTATATGTATATGTACATGTATTCTTCTTTTAACGGTAGGTTCATGTCTGAGCCGCCGTGGTCACAGCATGATATTTAATTGTAGTTTTCATGTTGTGATGCTCTTGGAGTGAGTACGTGGTAGGGTCCCCAGTTTCCTTTCCACGGAGAGTGCCGGTGGTACCTTTTAGGTAATCTTCTCTCTATTTATCCGGCTTGGGACCAGCACTTGACTTGGGCTGGGGTTGGCCACCCAATGGCTTTGGTAGGCAATCAAAGGGGAAGTTCCTTGTCCAAGGGAACAACGCGGCGGTCGGTGACTCGAACCCTTGTACTCAGATTGCCGTCGTGACAGTCTTGAGTCCGATTCTCTAACCCTTCGGCCACCGCGGCCTTGACGATCATGGGCTTCCATGATTTTTTCTTAGCAATTTTAGAGCGGTGGTTTGCCATTGCCTTCCGCCCGGTGTTTTTATCGAGTCACCATCTCTATTTACCCGGCACTGACTTGGGCTGGCTTTGGGCCCCCCAGTGGCTAGGCAGCAATCGAGGTGAAGTTCCTTGGCCCAAGTGAAACAACGCGGCGGTCGTGACTCGAACCCTCGAACTCAGATTGCCGTCGTGACAGTTTTGAGTCCGACGCTCTAAAAACCATTCGGCCCCGCGGCCCCATGTATATGTTTTATGTATATGTATATGTATATGTATATGTGTATAAATAATATATGATATATATATATATATATATATAATAACGTATATATATTTCGTAATAATACGTATATATATATACATATATATATATATACGTATATATATACGTAATATATATATATATATATATATATATATAATATATTATATAATATATATATACGTATATATATATATATATATAAAATGTTGTAGATATTATATATACATGTATTATACAGTATATATATGTATATATAATACTTATATTATACTATACGATATATATATATATGTATATATATATACGTATATATATAAAACGTATATATATATAGTATATTATAAGATAGATATATATATATAGTTAATATATAAATATATAATATATACGTAATATATATATATATTATATAATACTATATTATATATATATATATAATTAAAATATATAAGATATATATATATAATACGTATATATATATATATATATATATATCGTATTATAATATACTATATATATATTATATATATATAATATTATATATCATATAATATTACGTATATATATATATACTATATATATATCTATCTATTATATATTATTTTTATATATCTATATCGATATTATTATAATATCTATATATATATTTTCTCTATATTTTATATATTCTAATATCTCTATCCACCACACCACCAACCACGAAACAAAAACCGCACACAACTTAAACCAAATATTCCCTCAAATATTATCACTTTTTCATACACCAAATTCTTACTCCTCTTTATTATTTATTATTTATATTCCCCTTCCTCATGTAATTTTACAACATTAATAGAATAACTTCATACATATTTCTAACAAAGCTTTACACACACCAAACCACACGCACACAAAAACCCCCAACACCACACAACCAAAAACACAACAACACACAAAAAACCACACAAACACACCATTTAAAACACACCCAAAAACAATACAACACAAACAACAACAACAACCAACAACACACACAACACGCACAACAAACACAACACCACCAAACACACCACACACACACAACACACACAAAACACACACACCAAAACACACACACACACACCACCCACACAACACATACAACAAATATAAAATATATATAAAACAAATTTTTTATATATATAAACCCACAAAAAAATAAATAAATAAATAATAAATACTAAAATAAAAAAAAAAAAAATATATATATATATATATAGATAATATATGTATCTTTTAATAATGATATATAATATATATTATTATATATAACAAAAAAATATATATAATATAATATAATATATATATATTATATATATAATTATAATATATGTATATAAAATATTATATATATATAATAATATATACTATATAGAATATAATATATATATATTTTTTTTTTATTATATTTTATATATTTATTTATTGATATAATTTATATTGTATATGTATCACAATCAAATAATATTTTATATTATTAAAATTTTAGTATTTTGAGTGTGAAGAGTTGAGTGATAAATAATTTAAGGTTTTTTATTGTTTGGACCTGTAGTATCACCAATCAGGCACATTTTAAAAATTCAGGATAATTGGTCAGTCTTTAAAGGTTTGTGGTGTATTGCTTGAGGTTTTTAAGAACATATGCTTATATTTAATACTTTTAATTTTTGGAGAACTAAAACAATTTCTTGTTTAAATGTTGGGGGCCACTAATAAGGTTTAAAAATTTAAATTATTTAGGATTTCTTGATAAAGTAAAAATTATCAATGAATGACCTGATAACGGTAACGCAGAGGTGAAGTTGATGGCAGTGGATTAGAACTAAAAGAGGGCCAACAAACCCAATCCTTTGGAACCTGGGACCCCACCCCCTTTAGTAAGTAATATGTATGTTTATATTTTTAGAAATTGTTATGCTCATGGTTTTGGTAATATAAAAAGGTGGCAATAAGAATGGTAAAAGTAATGATGATATGCTTAACTATATTTGTATCTGTAGTGTGGATTTTTTTTTTTTTTTTTTTTCCTCTCTCAATTCATTTAATGTATTTTTATATTGATGCTGGGAATGCAATTATAATCTATCGCTCTCTTTTCTTTTATTGATATTGTTTATATATAGATGGCTCTACAAGCACGTAGTCACCAGGGATCTGTTACTGGTCCTGCCCCTGTTGACCGTTCCTAGAATTTTCAGGAAGAGAAGTTTATTAAGTGCTTGTGGAGCTATCTATGGACACGTAAAATCAATAAAACATAACTGCCATGGACAGGACCAGTTGCCAGTGGATTAAAATTATTAATACATTAACAGGACCTTCAAGATGCCACACTTCCTTGTTCAAGAAGATTCGGAGTGCAAGAATAGATTCCTTCGTTGCAGAGACCAACAAGTTATTGATTAGATTAGATAAATTACTTAGAGACATTCCCAGTGACCCTGTTAAACGGAAAGGTACATTTCACCAAACTGTCTTCTTATATATTTATTGATATATGTATATATATATATATTTTTTTTTTCTTTAGTTTTGATGAGTAAGGCGATCTCCTTTTTTTGCAGCCCATGAGCGAAGTATAGTGATGTGGGCCGAAGATAAGGATGTTCCATTGTGCCCGTTTTGTGCCAGGACTTTTAACTTAGCTCGGCGTCGTCATCATTGTAGGCTGTGCGGAGGCATTATGTGTGATGAATGCTCAGAATTCTTGACATTTGATTATGCAAGTAAGTGTAGCCTTAAGTTATATTGTCTTCTTGATCTCACTCACTCACTCTCTCCATTTAGCCATGTGTCAGAAGACCAAGTGATATGCCTCACCATTTTGTTTTGTTATGAATATTGTGAATTGCATCTTGACTGTTAGCCCATTACTCCTGTCCTACTGTTTTTCTTTTCTTTTTGCCCAACCCTTATCTTTTTGATGTTTAAAAGGTTTTCCTGTGTCTCGAGAAATTGAATATAAATGAGAATACTCTTTTTGTTTATTTTGATGAGTTATTATGTTTCCTCTATTCCAATAATACTTAGAAATCATATCTCTGTTCCATATATTCATCACTACACATTCTTTAAGCAACACAGCACTACATGGTAGTTAAGCACCAAAGCACCCACCTCAACTCACACCTAATGGGGCAGTACCCATTTAGTGTTACTTCTGCATCCTGTTCATCCAGCCAGACATTGTAGTCTCTTGTTCCCTTATCCTTAAATCTGCATTTGCCACTTACACCTTCCTGATGTTTTTTGGTGGAATTGCATCCATCTTTATTGCTGCCCTTATTCTCCTCTCTGTGGTCTTTTTTTGTCTTTTTCATCTTTCTGTCTGACTTCTTTTTTCCCCCCATTTTTTTCTTCTCCTTCCCTTCCATTCTCCCTTCTTTCCTTCCTACCTACCTCCTCCCTCCCTCCCTCCCTCACCTCTTTCCCTTCTTCCTTCCCTCCCTCTTTCCCCCATTCCCTCCCACGAGTGTTCTCTGAAGATAAACTTAAGCGTTTGATATTCAGCTCCACTATGTATATCTTCATGCAGAAAAACTTGTTAGTCCAGTTCACCAGGGGAATGTGAATCAAATGACCACGGTAGCCACCAGCAGCAGCAGTAGCAGTGGCGGGCCTCTCATGACCTCTTTCCTTGCCGGCATTTCTGGTCTGCGTCGCTCCGGTTCACAAGGATCCCTTAATTCCCTCCTGTCGGTGATGGACTCCATGACCAGTGAGCAGCACTTCCGTGTCTGCCGGCACTGCATGATGGTAGGTGTCGTATCTTTTTGATGATGTTAGGTGGGTAGTTGAAGGATGGCATGTGTATTGTGTGATTAAGCTGGTTTGAATATTTTGTTTTTTTGGTTAGGTGAAGAGAAGGACAAGGTTAGCATTAAAAGAGTAGGGAAAATTAGATGACTGAGTTGGAATATTGTCTTTTGGATGAAATTTTTGACCTGGTAGTATATGTGGATGAAATGAACTGCCCTTAGATTGATTTTACTAATTAAGCATTATTCACTGCAAAGCAACAGTAATACATTTACAAATGAAGATGATATTTGTTTCTATCCCTCCAGAGACTACAAGCACGAGACAACCAAGTAGAACAACGGACGTCAAAGCCAACTTTATCCCTCTACTATGAAAAACTTATGGAATATCGAGCACTATTGGAGAGACTCCTACCCCAGTATATTCAGATGGCAGAATCATTAAAGTAAGAGGCATAATCTTTATTCAAAGATGTATTAGTATGGAATATTTATATTGTGGTTTCAATGAACCTAATTACAGCAAAGAATTTGGATATTGCTGGTTTTAATGGTATTAGAAAAATGGAGCTAATACACATATATCTTATTACTTTAACTATATTGTTAAAACTTGTGTGTTCATTCTGCTGATGAGATATCTGAGTTACTAATACAAAGTTACATTGAGAAATTGTAATTTTAGGGGCTATAAAGATCCTTTTGCCCCTTGCCTTTTTAGTGCGGGAGAAACCACATACAATCTGCAAGATGCTGAGGGCTGAGAATGAAATCCTTAGGACTGGTGACAATTTAAACTCCATGACCCAGAAGATCCGCAACCTTGGCATAGGGAACCAAGATTTTCCCTGATGGGCCGCTAGCAGTACGCCTCTGGGATCAGGG